>NC_053393.1:5000-332500 GCF_905171765.1 Bufo bufo
CTAACCCTAACCCTAACCCTAACCCTAACCCTAACCCTAACCCTAACCCTAACCCTAACCCTAACCCTAACCCTAACCCTAACCCTAACCCTAACCCTAACCCTAACCCTAACCCTAACCCTAACCCTAACCCTAACCCTAACCCTAACCCTAACCCTAACCCTAACCCTAACCCTAACCCTAACCCTAACCCTAACCCTAACCCTAACCCTAACCCTAACCCTAACCCTAACCCTAACCCTAACCCTAACCCTAACCCTAACCCTAACCCTAACCCTAACCCTAACCCTAACCCTAACCCTAACCCTAACCCTAACCCTAACCCTAACCCTAACCCTAACCCTAACCCTAACCCTAACCCTAACCCTAACCCTAACCCTAACCCTAACCCTAACCCTAACCCTAACCCTAACCCTAACCCTAACCCTAACCCTAACCCTAACCCTAACCCTAACCCTAACCCTAACCCTAACCCTAACCCTAACCCTAACCCTAACCCTAACCCTAACCCTAACCCTAACCCTAACCCTAACCCTAACCCTAACCCTAACCCTAACCCTAACCCTAACCCTAACCCTAACCCTAACCCTAACCCTAACCCTAACCCTAACCCTAACCCTAACCCTAACCCTAACCCTAACCCTAACCCTAACCCTAACCCTAACCCTAACCCTAACCCTAACCCTAACCCTAACCCTAACCCTAACCCTAACCCTAACCCTAACCCTAACCCTAACCCTAACCCTAACCCTAACCCTAACCCTAACCCTAACCCTAACCCTAACCCTAACCCTAACCCTAACCCTAACCCTAACCCTAACCCTAACCCTAACCCTAACCCTAACCCTAACCCTAACCCTAACCCTAACCCTAACCCTAACCCTAACCCTAACCCTAACCCTAACCCTAACCCTAACCCTAACCCTAACCCTAACCCTAACCCTAACCCTAACCCTAACCCTAACCCTAACCCTAACCCTAACCCTAACCCTAACCCTAACCCTAACCCTAACCCTAACCCTAACCCTAACCCTAACCCTAACCCTAACCCTAACCCTAACCCTAACCCTAACCCTAACCCTAACCCTAACCCTAACCCTAACCCTAACCCTAACCCTAACCCTAACCCTAACCCTAACCCTAACCCTAACCCTAACCCTAACCCTAACCCTAACCCTAACCCTAACCCTAACCCTAACCCTAACCCTAACCCTAACCCTAACCCTAACCCTAACCCTAACCCTAACCCTAACCCTAACCCTAACCCTAACCCTAACCCTAACCCTAACCCTAACCCTAACCCTAACCCTAACCCTAACCCTAACCCTAACCCTAACCCTAACCCTAACCCTAACCCTAACCCTAACCCTAACCCTAACCCTAACCCTAACCCTAACCCTAACCCTAACCCTAACCCTAACCCTAACCCTAACCCTAACCCTAACCCTAACCCTAACCCTAACCCTAACCCTAACCCTAACCCTAACCCTAACCCTAACCCTAACCCTAACCCTAACCCTAACCCTAACCCTAACCCTAACCCTAACCCTAACCCTAACCCTAACCCTAACCCTAACCCTAACCCTAACCCTAACCCTAACCCTAACCCTAACCCTAACCCTAACCCTAACCCTAACCCTAACCCTAACCCTAACCCTAACCCTAACCCTAACCCTAACCCTAACCCTAACCCTAACCCTAACCCTAACCCTAACCCTAACCCTAACCCTAACCCTAACCCTAACCCTAACCCTAACCCTAACCCTAACCCTAACCCTAACCCTAACCCTAACCCTAACCCTAACCCTAACCCTAACCCTAACCCTAACCCTAACCCTAACCCTAACCCTAACCCTAACCCTAACCCTAACCCTAACCCTAACCCTAACCCTAACCCTAACCCTAACCCTAACCCTAACCCTAACCCTAACCCTAACCCTAACCCTAACCCTAACCCTAACCCTAACCCTAACCCTAACCCTAACCCTAACCCTAACCCCAACCCTAACCCTAACCCTAACCCTAACCCTAACCCTAACCCTAACCCTAACCCTAACCCTAACCCTAACCCTAACCCTAACCCTAACCCTAACCCTAACCCTAACCCTAACCCTAACCCTAACCCTAACCCTAACCCTAACCCTAACCCTAACCCTAACCCTAACCCTAACCCTAACCCTAACCCTAACCCTAACCCTAACCCTAACCCTAACCCTAACCCTAACCCTAACCCTAACCCTAACCCTAACCCTAACCCTAACCCTAACCCTAACCCTAACCCTAACCCTAACCCTAACCCTAACCCTAACCCTAACCCTAACCCTAACCCTAACCCTAACCCTAACCCTAACCCTAACCCTAACCCTAACCCTAACCCTAACCCTAACCCTAACCCTAACCCTAACCCTAACCCTAACCCTAACCCTAACCCTAACCCTAACCCTAACCCTAACCCTAACCCTAACCCTAACCCTAACCCTAACCCTAACCCTAACCCTAACCCTAACCCTAAACCCTAACCCTAACCCTAACCCTACTAACCCTAACCCTAACCCTAACCCTACTAACCCTAACCCTACTAACCCTAACCCTAACCCTAACCCTAACCCTAACCCTAACCCTAACCCTAACCCTAACCCTAACCCTAACCCTAACCCTAACCCTAACCCTAACCCTAACCCTAACCCTAACCCTAACCCGCTCTGCAGAGGCTGTCCTAGCACCCCGGTCATACAAATACTCGTTGACGGCTTTTTCTTGTTGGAGCAGGGGGTCCAACATTAGGAGTGTTGAATTCCAACGTGTGGGGCTGTCGCAAATCAAGCGCCTCACTGGCATGTTGTTTCGCCGCTGGATATCTGAAAATTGCGCCATGGCCGTGTAGGAACGCCTGAAATGGCCACACACCTTCCTGGCCTGCTTCAGGACGTCCTGTAAGCCTCGGTACTTATGCACAAAGCGTTGTACGATCAGATTACACACATGTGCCATGCACGGCACATGTGTCAACTTGCCCTAATTGAATGCCGCCAACAAATTGATTCTGTTGTCACACATCACTTTGCCGATCTCCAGGAGTGCTGGTCCGCTGTGAATCTCTGCTTTTAGGCAAGTCAACCCCAAGACGTTGCGACACTGCCGTATCCGGGATGTGGAATAGCCCCTGGGGAGCTGGGGGGGTGCCGTTGATGTGGAGCAAGACGCAGCAGCAATAGAGGACTCAGCCGAGGAGGTTATGGAAGAGGATGGAGTAGGAGGAGTAGAGGAGGTGGCAGCAGGCCTGCCTGGAAGTCGTGGCGGTGTAGGAGGACCGACCAAGTTACTTTTTCCATCTCCCTGTTCCTAAAATCGATGCCATATACACGTCCCCTGATAGGGGACGTAACAGGGATTAAACTGATAAGAATAGTACAACTTAACACACCACTCATATCTGGTGGGACATTAGATTGCACGCGCAGTGCCCCAAATTTGAAGTAGGAGGACCGACCAAGCATCTTTTTCCATCTCCCTGTTCCTAAAATCTATGCCATATACACGTCCCCTGATAGGAGACGTAACAGGGATTAAACTAATAGGAATAGTACTACTTAACACACCTTATAATAACGCAGAGAGAGGAGTCTGAAGAAGAGGAGTCAGATGAGGAAGGTGGCTTTGAGGAGGTGGAAGACCAACCACAGCAGGCGTCCCAGGGGGCTTGTTGTCACCTTTCGGGGACCCTTGGTGTTGTACGTGGCTGGGTGGAGGAAGAGACCTTCCATGACATCAGTGAGGACAAGGAACTGGGCATGGCTAGCTTGGTATCCAACCTTGTGCAAATGGGGAGTTTGCGGTTGTGCAAATGGACTGTTTGCGGTTGTTTGCGGTGCGTTAAACGGGGAGTTTGGTCTGTCACTGTGAAGCGGGCGTACCCCTTACACTACCTGATCGATACAACATCATACCTGATGTTTTAAAGCACGTTAGTCCAAACAATTTAGGAATGTTAGGTGATTTATGCCCTTTATGGATTCAAACCAGACTCTGCGTCAACTACGTAATTTTCCATGGGAGTTTTGCCATGGATCCCCCTGCGGCATGCCACAGTCCAGGTGTTAGTCCCCTTGAAACAACTTTTCCATCACTAGTGTGGCCAGAAAGAGTCCCTGTGGGTTTTAAAATTCGCCTGCCTATTGAAGTCTATTCGCGTTTGCCGTTCGCGAACGGAAAATGTTATGTTCGCGACATCTCTAATCCTCATCCCTATAGTATCCTTTACAACACATTAGCTTTGGTTTAGGACCTTGGGTTGCCAGGATACGGTTGAGACGCTCTATCACATGACTCGTCATGCGAGACTCCCGATCATGTGACCGATATGTCGAATACGTGATTTCCGGGAATCTCGTTCTACATCTGGCGCATGCGCAGAGACAGACGTTAGACGCCACTCACCGCACGCATACTGCTGGATGGATACTCGACTCAGGTGCAGGGTAGGTTTTATATACACAGCTGAGATGGTTATGCTGTTTTATTACTGAATGTTATTATCACTTTAGAACACGATTGGGTGAATATGTAAGGGTGGGATTTGACCTTTCTGGGGGACAACCCCTCAACCAATCCGGATTGAATGTTACACCTATATAAGTATTGAACTTCACTTGTAAACCACATGTAGCTGAGAAAGACCTGGGTGTCGAGACGTTGCTGTATCCTTTCAGTGTGATTAAACGCTAAGCTTTGATTCATGAACAAGAGGGCCGTGACTTTTCTGAAGTTTTTTCCCGAGGGCTCCAAGCACTCCGCCCGACACCGTAACCACCACAGGAACAAGGACCAGGAACAGCTCTTACAAGAGCTAGGGGTTATAGCCAGGGGAGTATACAGCGTATAGCAATCCCCCACACATGAGACGTGGCTCTATGGGGAGAGTAAAACAGGAACTCTTTAATGGGTTATTTTTCAGCCTTTTATGCAGGTCTTCCACCAAGGGACACTCCCTGGGGACCTTGTAGAAGACTGTGACAGTTTATATATTAGCCAATCACATGCATTTACAGTATTGAAACCTTCCCAGCAATTGTACACAAAACCCCCTTCCCTCTGTCTGTAACTCAATCAACAAAATACAATTACCAAACATAATGGGCTAACTTAATCACTCACAGGCAGAAAACACACATTTTTCCCAAAACACAGAAAACACCTCAAAACCCCACATATCCCCATAATTTATACATCTATGGATATCTCTGATCTGGGCGAACAACATATCCAAAAATAACCCAGATCCGAGCAGGGCTTCCCGAATTCCATGGAAGTCACATTTGGCCGACCGCAAGCATGGCTTTCCTGCCCACAACAGTTTCATAAATTTAGGCTGTGCGGCCGATCTGTCTTCTCCTTCAAAGTTAGTATATGGGCTATAATCCTGAGGCAAGAGGCCCCTCCAAAACCCAGTGGCGAGGTTATTTTTGCAACACATCTCTTCTCCCAGGGAAGACTAACCAGACACCTGACCTCACGCCGGTCGGTACCTGAGTTAGTCTGGCAGCCCACCCACAACCAAATACTGGACCAGTTGAATTCAGAAGCCTGTCTTTGTCCAGTGAGTCCACCAAGGTTGTGTTAGTAACTGGTACTCCTGGTCTCTGTGTTGCTCCCTGGCTTGGAGTGGAGGTTGCTTTGTGGGCAGGGATAAGCGGTACTCTGCCCTGGTGCCAGCGCATCAGCTAGGCTAGCCTGTGGGGAGTCAGCCTCTGGACAAGAGGATAGGGGAGGGCAGAGGCCGACTGCGCTCTGCCCAGATGCCAGATCTTCCGCTGGGGTAGCCTGTGGGGATTCAGCCTCTGGACAAGAGGATAGGGGAGGGCAGAGGCAGACTGCACTCTGCCCAGATGCCAGCTCTTCCGCTGGGGTAGCCTGTGGGGAGTCAGGCTCTGGACAAGAGGATAGGGGAGGGCAGAGGCAGACTGCGCTCTGCCCAGATGCCAGCTCTTCCGCTGGGGTAGCCTGTGGGGAGTCAGCCTCTGGACAAGAGGATAGGGAAGGGCAGAGGCCAACTGTGCTCTGCCCAGATACCAGCTCTTTTGCTGGGGTAGCCTGTGGGGAGTCAGGCTCTGGACAAGAGGATAGGGGAGGGCAGAGGCCGACTGCACTCTGCCCAGATGCCAGCTCTTCCGCTGGGGTAGCCTGTGGGGAGTCAGGCTCTGGACAAGAGGATAGGGGAGGGCAGAGGCAGACTGCGCTCTGCCCAGGTGCCAGCTCTTTCGCTGGGGTAGCCTATGGGAAGTCAGGCTCTGGACAAGAGGGTAGGGGAGGGCAGAGGCAGACTGTGCTCTGCCCAGATGCCAGCTCTTCCGCTGGGATGTGGTCAGGGAATCCTACCCCCAGGACCTTGTTGGAGATCGGCTGTGGAGAGGAGGAATCGCTTACATCCTCCTCCTCCTCCTGACATTCCTGCGGGGTTGGTGGGGGATCTGTACCGGCCGTCCAGCATCTCGGTAGGTCTAGTGCAGAGACCGCGGTCCCATCTCCACCATCGGAGTTAGGGGTGCTGTCCCCCTGTGGTTGGGGAGAGAGACCGGTTGTCTCGTCTCCCTTTACAACCCACTGCTACTGGGGAGTCAGACCGACTGTCTCGACTTTTGGTAACGCTGCCTGGTGCTGGGTAGTGGGTGCGACCATCTCCACTCCTAGAAATGCTGATTGCTGCAGGGACGGGGGACCGACAATCTCCTCTCCCTGTGATCCTGTCTGCCGCTGGGGTGAGAGACTGGTTGTCATCTTTCCCTGTAAGGTAAGCTGCCGATGGGGAGTCAGACCGACTGTCTGGACTCCGGGTAACTCTGGCTATAGTTGGGGATCTGGGCCGGCTGCCCAGCATCCCTGTAGGGCCGGTGGAGAGAGTTCAGTCCCATCTCTACCTGCCGTCGGGAGGTCTTCCCAGAACCAGTCAATAAAGTTCCCTACTTTGGGAGTTGGTAGGAAAGAAGGGGGTATCGCCGTCAAGTCTTTCCAGTTGTAGGGGGGCAGATCTGGCTCTGCTTGTCGGGTAGTTTGGGGATGAACGGAGCTGAGCAGGTGTTGGTAGGTCTGCCCCAGCTCCCACTCCCTTGTTACCAGGTGGGTCATGTCTTTGCTCACCTCCCATCCGCCAGCATAAACATGCATGCCCATCCGGTAGCCATAGATGTCCCAAAACCTAGACTCCTCCATGCTGCCGAGATCAATGTCCTCCTCCAAGGCCTCTCATAGTAACCCAGGTCCATCATAATCCTTCCCTTCAGGTAAGTCGTGCTCGGCCGTCCAGGGGGGATGTTGAATGACATGCCACCTTAGGGCCCGTTAAGCATCCTCTAGCCAAAGCTCCTTACATACCAGGCTCTGAAGCTCTGTTACCCACTCATCCAGCGGCTGCTCTCCCAAGAGACCCATCCGCATCGCTTCTGTAGCCGCTGCTCATAACTGAGGAGACTCTCACCTCACCGCTGCTGGGCATTTTCCAGGGCATCATACCAGACTTCCTTTCTGTCTGCATCCCTGTAATCCACGGCCGCCTCCTCCTCCTCGCCATGGAACAATGTCTGAAGACTAGCTGATTCCATCCTGCTGTATCCAGGGGCGCTGTACGAATACTAGCATTACCCTCCATATACTCCACGAACTGTGTCTCAGAGCTGCTCCTCCTCGCACTAGGACACCATCCCACTGCTGCCACCACTGTAACGGATCTCCTGGCACCCCGACTGGGTACCTCCGTTGATGGGTGCTCCTAGTGCTTCCCGAGGGCTCCAAGCACTCCGCTCGACACCGTAACCACCACAGGAACAAGGAACAGGGTGGCTGTAAAAATGTTATGGAAAGGGCTAGAGGGTTGAAAATGGCATCAAAATGTGGTTAAAAGCATGACAAGTGCGCTGCAAACAAATGTGGATAGGGAAATTACTTTAAATAACAAAATACATAAAAATTAAAACTAATAATCTTGATCTAGGAGGACGAGGTCCATATGGAGTAGGAGGTTGAGGAGGCGGTGGATGTGGCGGTGTAGGTGGAAGAGGCGGTGGAGGAGGAGGTAGCCTACACTGCTTTATGGTTTTACATTTTTTTATTTATTTTTTTAAATTAGGGTACACCCCAAAACATTGGGAAATATAACCGGTGATAACGCCCTCCAGCTGTGCTAAACACACGTTCAGACAATACACCGGCTGCAGGGCAGGCCAGCACCTCCAAGGGGTAAAGGGCACGCTCAGGCCATGTGCCCAATTTGGAGACCCAGAAGTTGCAGGGGCTGACCCCTGTCAGTCAGTTCATGTAGGCGTGTGCACACTTACTGCTCCACCATGTTGCACGTCCCCGTGACGTCCACCATCCATTTGGATATCTGCTCTATCAAGTTTCCATGTTCTTTTATGTGCCTACCATGGTGATCACATTTAGCGGCGAATCAGGGTTCCACGCCAGAGAGGGAGCGTGAGAAAGAGAGACCACATCCAAGGGAGGTCAATGGCTGCAATGGGATGAAGCGGAAATATGGGAGAAGCTATTAAAGCAGAAGGATCGAATGAAAGGGCCAATTAAAGACGAATTTTAGAAATTTAAGTCCCTGTCACCTATGCAGAGCAGGGGTTTATTCATGTCAAAAATTGTAAAATGTTCACTGCAGAACACTCCAGTGATGCCCGTGATCTGATTTGGGTGCCACCCTGCTGTGAACGGAGATCCTTCTCCTCATCCTCCAGACCTGTGCCCTGGCTGGACAGTTGGGTACCTGGCCGCTGTTGGTGTAGGAACCCACCCTCGGAGCCACCTGTGGATGACTGGCCTGATAACCGTGGGGATGATCCCTGTTCCTCCTCTTCCTCCTGTGCCTCATCCATCAGCGCCTGAAGCATTTTTCAAGGAGACATAGAAGTGGGATAGTAACGCTGAGAACGCCGTCATCACCGCTGGCCATGTTGGTGGAGTTCTCGAAGCAGCGTGACACGGCACACAAGTCAGTTTGGCTTTGTCATTACATTAGAATTACATGTATGCCGCCACGCTGTGTGTAGACTTTCCACAGGAATAGCCTTCTTTTTTTTTTTTTTAAGTTTCAAAAGCTTTATTTGTAAAAGCAGGAGTACATCATAAAATAAGGATAAAGGAGGGTAAGAACAGACCTCATGCAAAATAATATATTAACTAAAAAGTTAACAATGGTATGATATAGTGTTGAGCACGAATATTCGAATTTCAATTTTTTTTCTCGAATATCGCAATTTCGAGATTTCGCAAATATTTTGAATATAGTTCCATATATTCGCGAAATTGAATATTCGTATATTTTTTATTTATTTTTTTCATCTGAAAATATATGATTCCTCCCTGCTTCTTGCTTGTGGGTCAATGAGCCATTGGCCCACAAGCAACTGAATTGAAGCTGGAAGGAATCACGTTTTCAGATGGACCGGAATATTCGAAATAAAGAATATATTGCTGTATATTCAATTTTAGAATATCCGTCCTATTCTAATCGAAACCAATAATCTCGGTTATAATATTCGAGTTCACGAATATTACAACAGAAAAATCGCAATGGTTAATATGTATGCCCGAGCGCATGACAAAATCGTTATTTAATCAACTTCAGCATACAACAAACACCCGACAAGCGTCCCCGTCACCATGGGAACGCCTGTGGGTTAGAAAATACCATCAGATTTGAGTTTTCCCTGAGATCGTAAAACCTCAGATCCGATGGTATATTCTAACCCACAGGCGTTCCCATAGTGACGGGGACGCTTGTCGGGGAGCAGTATGCCAAAGTGGAATATTATTGCTCTAACTTTGTATTTTACGGAATTTCTTAATATTGCTCTAACTTCGTCTTTTAGAATATTCGTAATATTCTAAAAGACGGAGTTAGAGCAATATTACGAATATTCTAAAAGACGAAGTTAGAGCAATATTAAGAAATTTCGTATAATACACATAGATTCTAATTTAGCTAATATAGTGCTATAATCCTTTTTTTTTTGTCAAATTTTTTTGGCCTCTTCTGAACTTCAGTTTTGGAAAATATGTACACTATTAAAAAAATTACTTTAGCAGTATATTAGCTAAATTACAATCTATAAGTGTATTTTACGAAATTTCTTAATATTGCTCTAACTTCGTCTTTTAGAATATTACGAATATTCTAAAAGACGAAGTTAGAGGAATATTAAGAAATTTCGTAAAATACACATATTAGCCTAGCCATAGTCATAGGAACGTTGCCTTATACAGGAAAAAAAAATAAAAATCGTACGATTAATTTAATTGCATTTTATTCGGGAAAAATAAAATAATTACGAATATTCGATTTCGACTAAAATAATACGAATATTCATTCGAATATTCGCGAAATATTGCGAAATCGAATATGGCACCTCCCGCTCATCACTAGTATGATACATATTAGATCACAAGTCAATACTAAGTCATTGCTTCTTATTGCGGATATTACTGGAATTTTTTCGAGAGAGAGTCAGCCTCCGGTCCACACTTCAGAAGGCCAGTCAAGGACCGAAATGATGGATTATTTAAATGGAAGTTGTGTAAAGATGGCATAATGTGGGGTAGAAGCTCTAGAGATTCGTATCATCTCCCAAAACCTCTGTGAATCTTCCAAGCGAGCCATGTGACATTGAACTTATGGATAGATCTCGATTCCCAGTGGGAAATTTCCTCTAGTCTGTATATCTGATCGACTCTAGCGAACCAGTGTCCAATAGAAGGGGCATCAGACGAGAGCCAGTGGTGCGGGATTAAAAATCTAGCCGCGTTGACTAGCTGTCTGAAGAGGCCAATGTTTGGAATCCTGCAGGATGTAGGGTATAGATTTAGCAGAGCAATCTCTGGCTGAGGTGAAAGAGGGGTCCCGCAGATTTGATTACACAGATCGAAAATCTGCTTCCACCAGTCTCTTAAGGGAGGACAATCCCACCAAATATGTAGGAAGGAGCCTCTAGATTTTGAGCATCTCCAGCATGTGTCTGAAGCAGACATTGAATATAGACAGGTTTTATCTGGGGTCTTCTACCATCTGGCCACCACTTTGTAGCAGTTCTCCTGTATTCTGACGCATCTTGATGTCCTGTGTGGGGAAATCAAGATTTGGTCTATTTCCTGTAAGAAAAACGACCTGTTTAAGTCTTTCTCCCAGAGTCTAATGAACGCAGGGATAAAGAGAGCGTCAGGAAGTCTTAATCTATTGTAAAGTAGAGATGTCGCAAACATAAAATTTTCTGTTCGCTAACGGCAAACGCGAATTTCTGAAAATGTTCGCGAACGGGCAAACCGCCATAGACTTAAATAGGCAGGCGAATTTTAAAACCGACAGGGACTCTTTCTAGCCACAGTAGTGATGGAAAAATTGTTTCAAGGGGACTAACACCTGGACTGTGGCATGTCGGAGGGGGATCCATGGCAAAACTCTCATGGAAAATTACATAGTTGACGCAGAGTTGGATTTTAATCCATAAAGGGCATAAATCACCTAACAATCCAATTTTTTTTTGAACAATGTGGTTTAAAACATCCAGTGTGTGTATACGATCAGGTATGATGTTGTATCGATCAGGTAGTGTAAGGGTTTCGCCCGCTTCACAGACATTGACAGACCAAACTCCCCTTTTAATGCACCGCAAACAGTCCATTTGCCCAACCGCAAACTCCCCATTTGTACAAGGTTGGATACCAAGCTAGCCATGTCCCGTTGATCACTAGAGATGGCCCGAACTATCCGACGGCGAACAGTTCCCGGCGAACATAGCTTGTTCGCGTTCGCCTCTGCCGGGCGAACACATGCGATGTTCGGTCCGCCCCCTATACATCATCATTGAGCAAACTTTGACCCTGTACCTCACAGTCAGCAGACACATTCCAGCCAATCAGCAGCAGACCCTCCCTCCCAGACCCTCCCACCTCCTGGACAGCATCCATTTTAGATTCATTCTGAAGCTGCAGTCTTAGTGAGAGGAGGGAGACTGTAACTGCTGCTGATTTAATTGGGAAATCGATAGCTAGGCTAGTGAATTCAGTGTCCACTCCAGTCCTGAAAGACTCATCTGATCTCTGCTGTAAGGACAGCGTCCTGACAGCACCCCAAAAAGCCCTTTTTAGGGCTGCAACATTAGTCTGCTTTTTTTTTTTCCTTTATATACATATTGCAGTTGCCTGGCCTGCCTGTGTGTGAGGAGCTGCAGGCCCACAGACTGTAGTGTGCCCACTGCCAGTGCTCACCCCTGTCATTCCGTGTGGCACAGGACTTTGCTTAAAAAAAGGCACTTAATTTTTACACTTTAATCTAAGGTTAGTTGCCTGCCAGTGTGTGTCAGGCTGACTTCCACTGACTGTAGTGTGCCCACTGCCAGTGCCCACCACTCATACCGGCTGGCACAGGACTTTGCATAAAAAAGGCATTTAATTTTTACACTTTAGTGTAATTTCAGCTGCTTGCCTGCTGCTAGTGTGTGTCAGGCCGACTTCAACTGACTGTAGTGTGCCCACTGCCAGTGCCCACCCCTGTCATCCCGTGTGGCACAGGACTTTGCTTAAAAAAAAGGCACTTCATTTTTACACTTTAATCTAAGGTTAGTTGCCTGCCAGTGTGTGTCAGGCCGACTTCAACTGACTGTAGTGTGCCCACTGCCAGTGCCCACCCCTGTCATCCCGAGTGGCACAGGACTTTGCTTAAAAAAGGCATTTAATTTTTACACTTTAGTGTAATTTCAGCTGCTTGCCTGCTGCTAGTGTGTGTCAGGCCGACTTCAACTGACTGTAGTGTGCCCACTGCCAGTGCCAACCACTGATACCGGGTGGCACAGTAGCTTGCCGATAAATAAGGCATTTAATTTTTAGACAGTAGTCTAAATTCAGTTGCTTGCCTGCTGCCAGTGTGTGTCAGGCCCGCTTCCACTGACTGTAGTGTGCCCACTGCCAGTGCCAACCACTGATACCGGGTGGCACAGTAGCTTGCCGATAAATAAGGCATTTAATTTTTAGACAGTAGTCTAAATTCAGTTGCTTGCCTGCTGCCAGTCAGTGTGTCAGGCCCTCTTCCACTGACTGTAGTGTGCCCACTGCCAGTGCCAACCACTCATACCGGGTGGCACAGTAGCTTGCCGATAAATAAGGCATTTAATTTTTACACTTTAGTGTAATTTCAGTTGCTTGCCTGCTGCCAGTGTGTGTCAGGCCCGCTTCTACTGACTGTAGTGTGCCCACTGCCAGTGCCAACCACTGATACCGGGTGGCACAGTAGCTTGCCGATAAATAAGGCATTTAATTTTTAGACAGTAGTCTAAATTCAGTTGCTTGCCTGCTGCCAGTGTGTGTCAGGCCCTCTTCCACTGACTGTAGTGTGCCCACTGCCAGTGCCAACCACTCATACCGGGTGGCACAGTAGCTTGCCGATAAATAAGGCATTTAATTTTTACACTTTAGTGTAATTTCAGTTGCTTGCCTGCTGCCAGTGTGTGTCAGGCCCGCTTCTACTGACTGTAGTGTGCCCACTGCCAGTGCCAACCACTGATACCATCTCCCCGTTCGAAAAATCTATTCAATAAATGGCACCCAGATTGGGGACGTTAGAGGGATTAAACTGATGAGAATAGTACTACAGAAAATACCACTCATATCGGGTGTGACAGTAAATTGCACGGCGCAGACGCAGTCACCGTGGATTAAAACAGAGTGGAGGGAGCCAGCGTTTTTTTAACCATCTCCCCGTCCGAAAAATCTGTTTAATAAATGGCCCCCAGATTGGGGAGTCGGGGACGTTAGAGGGATTAAACTGATGAGAATAGTACTACAGAAAATACCACTCATATCGGGTGTGACAGTAAATTGCACGGCGCAGACGCAGTCACCGTGGATAAAAACAAAGGGGAGGGAGCCAGCGTTTTTTTAACCATCTCCCCGTTCGAAAAATCAATTCAATTGACCTTTCGGGGACCCTTGGTGTTGTACGTGGCTGGGTGGAGGAAGAAACCTTCAATGACATCACCGGGACGTGGCTAGCTTGGTATCCAACCTTGTGCAAATGGGGAGTTTGCGGTTGTGCAAATGAACTGTTTGCGGTGCATTAAAAGGGGAGTTTGGTCTGTCAATGTCTGTGATGCGGGCGTAACCCTTACACTACCTGATCGATACAACATCATACCTGATCGTATACACACACTGGATGTTTTAAAGCACGTTATTCCAAACAATTTAGGAATGTTAGTTGATTTATGCCCTTTATGGATTAAAACCCGACTCTGCGTCCACTACGTAATTTTCCATGGGAGTTTTGCCATAGATCCCCCTCCGGCATGCCACAGTCCAGGTGCTAGACCCCTTGAAACAACTTTCTCATCACTATTGTGGCCAGAAAGAGTCCCTGTGGGTTTTAAAATTCGCCTGTCTATTGAAGTCTATGGCGGTTCGCCCGGTTCGCCAGTTCGCGAACATTTGCGGAAGTTCTCGTTCGCTGTTCGCGAACTGAAAATTTTATGTTCGCGACATCACTATTGATCACATTGAAGGTTTCTTCCTCCACCCAGCCACGTACAACACCAAGGGTCCCGGAAAGGTGAATTGAATTGATTTTTCGAAAGGGGAGATGGTTAAAAAAACGCTGGCTCCCTCCCCTTTGTTTGAATCCACGCCACGGTCACTGCGTCTGCGCCGTGCAATTTACTGTCACACCCGATATGAGTGGTATTTTCTGTAGTTCTCTCTTCTCATCAGTTTAATCCCTGTTACATCCACAATCTGGGGTCCATTTATTAAATGGATTTTTCGAACGGGGAGATGGTTAAAAAAAACGCTGGCTCCCTCCCCTTTGCTTGAATCCACGGTCACTGCGTCTGCACCGTGCAATTTACTGTCACACCCGATATAAGTGGTATTTTCTGAAGTTCTCTCTTCTCATCAGTTTAATCCCTGTTACGTCCCCAATTTGGGGTCCATTTATTAAATGGATTTTTCAAACGGGGAGATGGTTAAAAAAACGCTGGCTTCCTCCCCTTTGTTTGAATCCACGCCACGGTCACTGCGTCTGCGCCGTGCAATATACTGTCACACCCGATATGAGTGGTATTTTCTGTAGTTCTCTCTTCTCATCAGTTTAATCCCTGTTACGTCCCCAATCTGGGGTCCATTTATTAAATTGATATTTCGAACGTGGAGATGGTTAAAAAAAATGCTGGCTTCCTCCCCTTTGTTTGAATCCACGCCACGGTCACTGCATCTGCGCCGTGCAATTTACTGTCACACCCGATATGAGTGCTATTTTCTGTAGTACTATTCTCATCAGTTTAATCCCTGTTACGTCCCATATCAGGGTTGGATTGCCTTTTGTAAAAAAAAAATTTAGGCCGGGTACCTTCGACTGCCTTCACAGTGACAGATCAAACTCTGATACACCAAACTGAATTGATTTTAGGAACCGGGAGATAGAAAAAGCAGCTTGGTTGGTCCTCTTACTCCCAAGTTGGGGCACTGCGCGTGCGCCATGCAATGTGCTGTGACACCCTATATGAGTGGTGTCTTAACTAGTACTATTCCTATCAGTTTAATCCCTGTTACGTCCCCTATCCGGGGACGTGTGTCGAATTGATTAAACATTGTCGAATTAACGAACCATTACGACATCCTGGAATAATTTAGTTCTGAGCTTTGTACTTGCTTTGTATTGGAATTGATGGAGATTTTTTAAATTGTCTGCATTATTTCTAATAAACTATTAAGAGACTTTATTATGATTTTTTTATTTTATGTATTAAAAACCCACCCATACAACTTTAAAAAAAATATATATATATTAAAGTTTTTTCTATGAAAAATTAGTGCAGGCCAGAAGTTCTATCGCAAACTGGGATAGCTCAGGCCACAGGTCAAGCCTGCACACCCAGTAGTCAAGGGGTTCACCGCTCCTCAGAGTGTCGATATCTGCAGTTAAGGCGAGGTAGTCTGCTACCTGTCGGTCGAGTCGTTCTCTAAGGCTGGATCAGGAAGGGCTGTGGCGATGTGTAGGACTGAAAAAGCTCTGCATGTCCTCCATCAACAACACGTCTGTAAAGCGTCCTGTCCTTGCCGCCGTGGTCGTGGTAGGAGGAGGATTACTTTCACCTCTTCCCCTGTTAGATTCCCGTTGTGCTGTGACATCCCCCTTATAAGCTGTGTAAAGCATATTTTTTAGTTTTGTTTTGAACTGCTGCAACCTTTCTGACTTTCGGTAAGTTGGTAACATTTCCGCCACTTTTTGCTTATACCGGGGGTCTAGTAGCGTGGCCACCCAGTACAGGTCATTCTCCTTCATCCTTTTTATACGAGGGTCCCTCAACAGACATGACAGCATGAAAGACCCCATTTGCACAAGGTTGGATGCCGAGCTACTCATGTCCCGTTCCTCGTCCTCACCACGGGTCCCAGATAGGTGACAACAACGAGCACCCTGGGATGCCTGCTGTGGTTGGTCCTCCTCCTCCTCAAAGCCACATTCCTCCTCTGACTCCTCTTCCTCATACTCCTCTTTCCGCGTTGCCGCAGGTCCGGCAAGCGATGATGACAAGGCTGTTTCTGGTGGTGATGGTGACCACAACTCTTCCTCTTCCTCTTCACGCTCATCTACGGCCTGATCCAGCACTCTTCGCAGGGCACGCTCCAGGAAGAAAACAAATGGGATGATGTCGCTGATGGTGCCTTCGGTGCGACTGACTAGGTTTGTCACCTCCTCAAAAGGACGCATGAGCCTACAGGCATTGCGCATGAGCGTCCAGTAACGTGGCAAAAAAATTCCCAGCTCCGCAGAGGCTGTCCTAGCACCCCGGTCATACAAATACTCGTTGACGACTTTTTCTTGTTGGAGTAGGATGTCGAACATTAGGAGTGTTGAATTCCAACGTGTCGGGCTGTCGCAAATCAAGCGACCTCACTGGCATGTTGTTTCGCCGCTGGATATCTTAAAAGTGCGCCATGGCCGCGTAGGAACGCCTGAAATGGCCACACACCTTCCTGGCCTGCTTGAGGACGTCCTGTAAGCCTGGGTACTTACGCACAAAGTGTTGTACAATCAGATTCAACACATGTGCCATGCACGGCACATGTGTCAACTTCCCCAAATTCAATGCCGCCAACAAATTGCTTCCGTTGTCACACACCACTTTGCCGATCTCCAGTTGGTGCGGAGTCAGCCACTGATCCACCTGTATGTTCAGGGCCGAGTGCTGGTCCAGTGTGACTCTCTGCTTTCAGGCAAGTCAACCCCAAGACGGCGTGACACAGCTGTATCCGGGATGTAGAATAGCCCGTGGGGAGCTGGGGGGTGCAGTTGATGTGGAGCAAGACGCAGCAGCAGAAGAGGACTCAGCCGAGGGGGTTATCGAAGAGGATGGAGTAGGAGGAGTAGAGGAGGTGGCAGCAGGCCTGCCTGCAAGTCGTGGCGGTGTCACGAACTCCTATGCAGAGCCACGCATTCCATGCTTGGCAGCCGTCAGCAGGTTTACCCAATGCGCAGTGTAGGTGGGGATTGCCTTTTGTGCAAAACAATTTCGGCCGGGTACCTTCCACTGCGGTGTCCCAATAGCTACAAATTTTTTGAAGGCCTCAGACTCCACCAGCTTGTATGGTAAAAGCTGGCGGGCTAAGAGTTCCGACAAGCCAGCTGTCAGACGCTGGGCAAGGGGGTGACTCTGTGACATTGGCTTCTTACGCTCAAACATGTCCTTGACAGACACCTGACTGTGGGCAGATGAGATGGAACTGCTAAAGGTGAGAGGCGGAGTGGCGGATGGTTGAGAGGGGGCAAGGAGGACAGCAGTGGTTGACGTGGCTGAAGATGCTGGACCAGGAGGAGGATGGTGGCTTTGAGTTTGTGTGCTGCTTGTACTCATCATGTGTTGATACCATAGGTGTTTGTGATTTGAGATCATGTGCCTTCACAAAGCAGTTGTACCTAGGTGGGTGTTGGACTTCCCACGACTCAGTTTCTTTTGGCACAGGTTGCAAATGGCATCGCTGTTATCAGAGGCAGACACACAAAAAAATGCCACACTGCTGAGTTTTGCAATGACGGCATTCTGGTGGTGGCAACAGCATGAGTTGATTGGCGTGCTGTCTGGCTGAGCCCGGGTGCCGATGCATGCTGTCTGACTGTGCCACTAGCTCCTTGCGACGACCTCCCCCTGCTTCCAACTCGTCTCCTCCTTCTCTCTGTCTCCCCATCTGAACTTTCCCTCTGTTCTTCTTCTCTTCGAGCGGGCACCCACGTGACATCCTCGGACACATCGTCATCATCAACCGCTTCACTTGTATCTGACAACTCAGCAAAGGAAGCAGCAGCGGGTACAACATCATCATCATCACACTGTACGTCCATGTGTGTAATGCTGCCGGACTGAGACATATCCCTGTTATCTACATCCTCTGGCAATAATGGTTGCGCATCACTCATTTCTTCCAACTGATGTGTAAATAACTCCTCTGACAGATCAAGGGAAGCGGCTGTGGTGCTAGTGTTGGTGGTGGCGGCAGGCGGGAGAGTGGTAACTTGAGAGGTGCCCGAAGCTGAGCTGGAGGAGGATGGTGCGTCAAGGTTCCGAGCGGAAGCTGTAGAAGATTGGGTGTCCTGTGTTAGCCAGTCAACTATGTCCTCAGAACATTTCGAGTTCAGGGTACGTGGCCTCTGAACACTGGGCATTATTCTAGGGCCAAAGGGAATCACAGCACCACGACCACAATGGCCCCTGCGGGGTGGCCTGCCTCTGCCTGTCATTTTTTTTAGATTAGTTTAGTTGTACTATGCGTGCAAGCTACTGTGACACCAGATATGAGTGGCACTGTGCACTGGCAGAAGTTGGCAGAGTAGACGCTGTAGGCCTGACACACACGCTTGCAGACAACTAACTGCTATTCAATCTATTACAGTCAAAATTGTTGTTTTTTTTAAATGTAATCTACTGTGACACCAGATAGGAGTTGCGCTGGTGACACTGTGCACTTGCAGGGCCTGAAACACACACGCGTGCAGGCAACTGACTGCTATTATTTTTTTACATTTAAAAAAGTTTTTTTTTTTTTTAAATGCAAGCTACTGTGACACCAGATATGAGTGGTGGCACTGGGCAAGTGGGCACAGTATACGCTGTGAGCCTGACACACACGCTGGCAGGCAACTGCAATAAGATTACACAGGGGAAAAAAAAAAAGAAAGCAGACTGATGTTCTAGCCCTAAAAAGGGCTTTTTGGGGTGCTTTCAGGACGCTGTCCTTACAGCAGAGATCAGATGAGTCTTTCAGGACTGGAGTGGACACTGAATACACTGGCCTAGCTATCGATTTCCCTATTAAATCAGCAGCAGCTGCACTGTCCCTCCTCTCACTAAGACTGCAGCTTCCGAATGATTCTGAAATGGATGCTGTCCAGGAGGTAGGAGGTGTGACGCTTTGCGATCCACAGCGATACTAGGAAATCGCAAATGCGCCATATTTTGCAATCACAGAGACACCAGAGCCTTTACTAAAAATCTTCTCTTTTCACTAAAGGAGTAATTCACAGAGCAGAGGTGCCATCATCACCACCTTGTGACAAACCTTTCCTGCCCAGGCCAAGTTGAGTAGCCATCAATCTAGTTCTCTTATGACAGAACCTCATAAACCTGGTCTTTCTGCAGCCATAGTGTCTCCAATACCAGCAGGGGTCTCACACCTTTAGCCTGGGCAGCGAGCTTCAGAAGAAAAGGACAGATCCTTATCACACAGCTGGTTGGTACAGGAAGGAAGATGACCTGAAAGTCCCCTTCAATCCATAAGCTTCATATTTTTCCCATATTTTCCTAATATTTCATGGGTTATGGAAATGTGAAAGGAACCATCTTTTCAGAGATGGTTTTGGTTCTTCTAACCCACCTTCTAGGAAACCCGCGGGCAAATCAGAGATTCCCGCTCTGAGATATAAAGGTTCTAAGGCACCCTGTATTATCTTCTAGTCGTATTTGTTATCAGATGATGCGTAAAATTGTACTGATTATCAATATCAACTATATTTCTTGATTGGACTTACGGGATATGGAGAAATGGGCAAAGCAAAGATTCTGCCAGATTTTCTCCCTATGGGGCAAAGGACTGCCCCTGTTCCAATTACACAAGGCTGGACCTGAACGTGTCATAACCACTCCCCGCTTCAGAGTGGGTAAAAACAGTGACACACTCAGGTCCTGCGTCCTTCTTCTACCATCTGACGTCGACTAACATCACGACCGCCCGCTGGACACGGGCACACCCCACCATCTTGGATTATTCTACAAAGACTTGGCCTTTTACTGGACTCTACCACGGTAATTCTGAACTTACAGACATTCTATTCCCTTCCACCTCTTACCTATTTCTATCCAAACCAATCTGTTCAACTGGCCGATATATTTATCTGTCAGCATTAATATATATATTTTTGTGTATAGTTTTAGAATAAAAAACTAATGATTTCATCATTCCAGTTTTGCCCTTGTTACTTGATGAACTGATCTATGCTAAGAACTCTGTCCTCAGAAGACATACTACCAAATTGTTTTATTTTTATAAATTGTTAATTTACTAGCTAGGTTGCAAATAACCGTTTCGTCCCTTTAGGATTAGCTAGCCGGGGTCTCTTCGCCCTGATTCAATACGAAGAGTGGTGGCAGCAAATTAATTTTATTTCCAGCGTGAAATCAGTAATTTAATTTTTACCGATTGTACATACAATCGTGATTGTATCCTGTATGGGCCCACCAACCAATCTTAAACGTCTTCTGTGCTCACAGTGGATTCGCCTCCAGAAGTCTCTAGTGGAGACCTGTATGGCAACTGTGGCTTAGGACGACGGGATTGGCGGGTGGTTGTCACAGGAGGGTCTGGGAAGGAGGGTCTGCTGCTAATTGGCTGGAATGTGTCTGCTGACTGTGAGGTGCAGGGTCAAAGTTTACTCAATGATGACAAATAGGGGGCGGACCGAACATTGCATATGTTCGCCCGCCGCGGCAAACGTGAACAAGCGATGTTCGCCGGGAACTGTTCGCCGGCGAATAGTTCGGGTCATCTCTACCTACAGGTGAGCGAACCCCATAAAACATTGTAGTGAGGGCCTACAGCTGAGCAGACCATATGGAACATTGGAGGTGAAGGCCTACAGGTGAGCGAACCTGATAAAACATTGTAGTGAGGGCCTACATCTGAGCAGACCATATGAAACATTGGCGGTGAGGGCCTACAGGTGAGCGAACCCCATAAAACATTGTAGTGAGGGCCTACAGCTGAGCAGACTGTATGGAACATTGGAGGTGAAGGCCTACAGGTGAGCGAACCCCATAAATCATTGTAGTGAGGGCCTACAGCTGAGCAGACCGTATGGAACATTGGAGGTGAGGGCCTACAGATGAGCGAACCCCATAAAACATTGTAGTGAGGGCCTACATCTGAGCAGACCGTATGAAACATGGAGTGAGGGCCTACAGGTGAGCGAACACCATAAAACATTGTAGTGAGGGCTTTATGGTGAGCGAACCCCAAAAAACATTGTAGTGAGGGCCTACAGGTTAGCAGACCGTAAGAAACATTGGATGTGAGTGCCTACAGGTGAGCAAACCCCATAAAACATTGTAGTGATGACCTACAGCTGAGCAGACTGTATGAAACATTTGAGGTGAAGGCCTACAGCTGAGCAGACCGTATGAAACTTTGTAGTGAGGGCCTACAGCTGAGCAGACTGTATAAAACATTGGAGGTGAGGGCCTACAAGTGAGCGAACCCCATAAAACATTGTAGTGAGGGCCTACATCTGAGCAGACCGTATGAAAGATTGGAGTGAGGGCCTACAGGTGAGCAAACCCAATAAAACATTGTAGTGAGGGCCTTATGGTGAGTAAACACAATAAAACATTGTAGTGCGGGCCTACATCTGAGCAGACCGTATGAAAGATTGGAGTGAGGGCCTACAGGTGAGCAAACTCAATAAAACATTGTAGTGAGGGCCTTATGGTGAGTAAACCCAATAAAACATTGTAGTGCGGGCCTACAGCTGAGCAGACCGTATGAAACATTGGAAGAAAAGGCCTACAGGTGAGCGAACCCCATAAAACATTGTAGTGAGGGCCTTATGGTAAGCGAACCCCATAAAACATTGTAGTGAGGGCCTACAAATGGGTAGACCGTATGAAACATTGGAGTGAGGGACTACAGGTGAGCGAACCCCTTAAAACATTGTAGTGAGGGTCTTATGGTAAGCGAACCCCATAAAACATTGTAGTGAGGGCCTACAGGTGAGCACACCATATGAAACATTGTAGTGAGGGCCTACAGGTGAGAGAAACCCATAAAACAATGTAGTGAGAGCCTACAGCTAAGCAGACCATATGGAACATTGGAGGTGAGGGCCTACAGATGAGCGAACCCCATAAAACATTGTAGTGAGGGCCTACAGCTGAGCAGACCGTATGAAACATTGGAATGAGGGCCTACAGCTGAGTGAACCCAGTAAAACATTGTAGTGAGTGCCTTATGGTGAGCGAACCCCAAAAAACATTGTAGTGAGGGCCTTCAGGTTAGCAGACCGTAAGAAACATTGGATATGAGGGCCTACAGGTGAGTGAACCCCATAAAACATTGTAGTGAGGGCCTACAGCTGAGCAGACTGTATGAAACATTGGAGGTGAAGGCCTACAGCTGAGCAGACCGTATGAAACTTTGTAGTGAGGGTCTACAGCTGAGCAGACTGTATGAAACATTGGAGGTGAGGGCCTACAAGTGAGCGAACCCCATAAAACATTGTAGTGAGGGCCTACATCTGAGCAGACCGTATGAAAGATTGGAGTGAGGGCCTACAGGTGAGCAAACCCAATAAAACATCGTAGTGCGGGCCTACAGCTGAGCAGACTGCACAAGATAGAAAAAAGCTCCAGCACCAGAATGGACGTAGTGAAAAATCCCGGTCTTTATTCGTCACCAAAATACAGGTGGATACAGCAAACAGTGACACTGGCTCCCACTTTATCCCCAAGATCTACGCGTTTCGAACGATGGTGTTCTTAGTCATGATCTAAGGTGTCTGACATGTTCCGGGCTGAAATAAGGCTCACCTCCGATGTTCCCACCCACAGGGAGGGATCACAAAGGGCAGGGTGAACCAAAAATTCAGTCCGGTCGACGCGAGACACCTGTGCAAACATGTTCACCTGTGACATATAAAAACATACCTCACAGTGCTACAGAATATAATACAAAATATATAAGGCATAGAATATAAAATATAAAACTGTGTAGTTATTCTCCTCCAAAATAGAAATATATAATTTATAAGGTTTAACATGGAATTGAAACCCTTACATGATAAGGATTACATTGATATTGCCCATAAAAAATAAATAAATAAACTAAGCTGGGAAAATTAGAAAAATAAAATAAAATAAAATGAAATAAGGTAAAACAAAATTAACAATTTCCTACAGTTCTATTTCAGTAATACTTGGCTGCATCCTATTTTTCTGATTTTTCATTTTATTTGTTTTCATTTCTATTATTATTTATTATTGGATATTTGATGTAATTTAAATATGAATCCAAGGTAGACTGGTTATTCTGTCAGCACTAGAGTTGAGCGAACACCTGGATGTTCGGGTTCGAGAAGTTCGGCCGAACTTCCCGGAAATGTTCCGGTTCGGGATCCGAACCCGACCCGAACTTTGTCCCGAACCCGAACCCCATTGAAGTCAATGGGGACCCGAACTTTTCGGCACTAAAAAGGCTGTAAAACAGCCCAGGAAAGAGCTAGAGGGCTGCAAAAGGCAGCAACATGTAGGTAAATCCCCTGCAAACAAATGTGGATAGGGTAATGAATTAAAATAAAAATAAAATATATAAAAATAAACCAATATCAAATGGAGAGAGGTCCCATAGCAGAGAATCTGGCTTCACATCAGCAGAGAATCAGTCTCTTCATGTCAAAGCAGAGAATCAGGCTTCACGTCACCCACCACTGTAACAGTCTATTGTCATATATTTAGGCCCCGGCACCCAGGCAGAGGAGAGAGGTCCCATAGCAGAGAATCTGGCTTCACGTCAGCACAGAATCAGTCTTCATGTCATAGCAGAGAATCAGGCTTCACGTCACCCACCACTGGAACAGTCTATTGTCATATATTTAGGCCCCGGCACCCAGACAGAGGAAAGAGGTCCCGTAACAGAGAATCTGGCTTCATGTCAGCAGAGAATCAGGCTTTACGTCACCCAACACTGGAACAGTCTATTGTCAGATATTTAGGCCCAGGCAGAGGAGAGAGGTCCCGTAACAGAGAATCTGGCTTCATGTCAGCAGAGAATCAGTCTTCATGTCAGCAGAGAATCAGTCTTCATGGAATACTCAAACACGGGGGGCACACCAATAATAATGAAACAGAGTGCTGGCCTGGTATATATAGAGAACATGAATAAAACTAGACAAAGAAATACCATACAATGGCCGCACCTCAAAGAAATATACAGTTTATTGAAATATAAAGGTTTAAAAACAACATTTACATGGGGCAAACCCCAAGGATGGTACAATAGAAATATAGCAATATGTATATATGCGTGTGGTAATGTCCCACAGAGAGAGCAATGCATGAACGGATACACAATCAAATCCCTGCAAAATAGCCTCCCTCAGTCCTGTGGTGGTAACACAAACATAATGGTAACACACAAAGCATACAAAACCCATCCAAGAGGAGTGCGCTTAAGCCTGACGCGTATCGCTAGTGCCTGGACTAGCTTCCTCAGAGGTCCATGTACGTTCTAATCCTAGGAACTCATCCTATATAGTCAGTGAATTAAAGTATCTAATTTGATAAATATACATCAGCTGTGGTCATACCTGTTAAAAAGCTCATTAGGTAGGGAAATCAGAGGGAAACCGCCGATGGAAGTCACTTAGATGTGTCCCAGTGCATGGTCCACGCGCACCTGTGGACGCCAGCAAAGCCGGCGTGTTGACTAAGCAGGTGCGCATGCGCAAAATGGCTCCCGGAACAGACACCAGCGTCACGATGCGTTCCAAGCAGCAGAAGCGCAGTGAGGCGTCGGACGTCATATCCAGGAGTCACATCGCAACTAAATCCCAATGGAGCGCAAATTGTACATAAAGACAGGCGCAGCAAAACTGAATATTGGATCGGAGGACACACATGATTCAACATAATTGATTACATGATTGCGGCATACTACAAAAAATATATATATATATATATTGTAGGAGAGTACCTGGGGTGGTGGTAAACGGGAGGTACGTGCCAGCGGGGGTCCTGGCCCCGCTGGAGTAAGAGCCGGAAAAGTGCATTTTGCAGCGGTTACGCTGTTAACAACGGATCCGGGCCGGCTCTTATTGGGAGCAGGCAGATATGCGGGCGGGTGCCTGTCTCCCCACGGTCCAGGCCAGGTTTTGCAGGGAAGGGTTAAAACCTGACCAGCAACAAGGGTGCGGTGCTCAGTGTGGAGCTTCTGTGTTCTCTGGCTGTGAGAGTGAGGAGTGGAGGTGAGCTGGGCTGCGTGCTGAGGCCTGTAAAGGAGTGTGCAGGGACCCGCAGCTGAATCCAGGAGGGATCCATGTCCTGTGGCTAGGAGCCGGACCCATGGACTTACTTCACCAAGGAGAAAAGGTGACATTACTCCTGGCTTTAAATAGACTTTGCTTGATGTGACTGAAACAGGCCTCAAGTAGCCTGCAGCAGGGACTTGCTGTGTTTGAACTATTATTTTGCTGTGTGTGACCACCCTCCCTGTGAACTGCACCGTCTTTCACAAATATGCACCGTGTGAATAAACAAAGCATTGTGTTTTACACCAAGACCGGTCTGTGTTGCCTCTATACTGCACTCGCTACCACTGCCTACCAGAGCGGATCCCCACAATTGGTGGCTTCAGCGGGCAAACAGCAGTGAGGCCGAAAAAATTGTGTTGTTTGGACTGTATGTCATATATTAAACCGGCAAGTTTTGTGGCTCCAGATAAGATGGAGGAAGCCATTAGACACTTGGTGCAAAGTAATGAGGAGGCTACTCGGAGACATGAGGAAGCCCTGAGAGACAAGCGGCAGTTGAATAGTCTACTGGCCCAGCAACTGGCGACTATGCAGGAGTCCATGCGTGTGTTACAACAACAAGCCGTCCCAGGGGGAACCGCAGTCCTACCTGCTGCCCGGGATAAGGTGCACTCAGCGTTAAGAAAGAT
Source organism: Bufo bufo (assembly GCF_905171765.1). Classification (NCBI taxonomy): domain Eukaryota; kingdom Metazoa; phylum Chordata; class Amphibia; order Anura; family Bufonidae; genus Bufo; species Bufo bufo. The sequence goes on from NC_053393.1 coordinate 31,242, forward strand.
GGGCCCCGAGGATGATATCGAGGCGTTCCTGATGGTCTTCGAACGCACTGCGGAACAGGAAAGGTTACCTGCAGAACAGTGGGCCGAAGTAGTAGCGCCATTTTTAGTGGGAGATGCACAAAAGGCCTACTTCGACCTCAGTCAGGAGGAAGCCAAGAGCTATAAGAGGCTGAAGGGGGAGGTGTTGGCTCGTCTTGGGGTTAATACCTATGTGCGTGCACATCGAGTCTACCAGTGGGCCTTCTCTGAGTCCCGGCCTGCTCGGTCCCAGGCCTATGACCTGTTACACCTAGTAAAAATGGCTGCAGCCTGAGACATTGAGCCCCTCGCAGATGGTGGAACGGGTGGTGGTCGATCGTTTGGTGCGGACCCTGCCAAGGGCCATACAGCGCTGGGTTGGTCAGGGAGACCCCGGCAACCTGGATCAGTTAGTAAGCCTAGTCGAGAGGTATGTGGCGACCCAGGACTTGGTGCGGGATTCAGCGCAGGTACGGGAATCCCGTCAGGCTCCCTCTCAGGCTAGGGATCCGGAAAAAGGGACCCAACCACAAAGGGGGGGGGGGGAAGGCTAGTCCTACTCCAGGGAAGAGAGACCGGGGAGGGACCACGGGGATTCAATGTTGGCACTGCCACGGCCTGGGACATAGGGCAGCGAACTGTCCTCAAACACCTGAACCCATGGACTGCGGGTTCGCTTGCCGGTCCTCTTTCTTTGCCCGGCCTGTATGTACCGCAGATGCCTGGCCGGACGCCGATATGCCACCTCTGTGCCAAGTCTTGATCGATGGGCATCCGATTAATGCTTTGCTGGACTCTGGGAGCCTGGTAACCCTAGTGCATGCGTCCCTAGTGTCTGAGACACTCCCAGAGAAGCAAACCCTGTCCATTGTCTGTATCCATGGGGATCGCCGGGAGTACCCCACTGCCAGGGTTACCATGTCCGTGTTGGGCAAAGAGGTGCAGCATGTCGTCGGGGTGGGACGCCAAATCCCTTATGCCGCTATACTGGGAAGGGATTTTCCTTTATTCTGGACTCTATGGAAGAGCGATATGCCTTCCCTTAGGGACAGACGACAATCTGGCCCAGTGCCCGAGGATCCCGATGCGGGGATACCAGCCGTAGGGGTCACCACATCACCTGTAGAGTGTTATCCCGATAGGTTTCCCCTAGAGGTGTTGGCAGGCGAATCCGTGGAAACCCCGTCCATCCCGAACCTGGAGGTATCCCGTGACACGTTCGGGACCGCCCAGCTCCAGGATCTGACATTATTGCGGGCGAGGGAAGGGGTGACAATGGTAAATGGGGTGGCTCAGCACCCAGGGGCCGACTCGGTGTTTCCCCATTTAGCTTTTAACCAGGACCTGCTGTATAGGGTGGACAAAGTGCAGCACGAGGTAGTGGAGCAGCTGGTGGTACCCCAGCCATACCGCCGTGTGGTACTGGACTTGGCCCACTCCCACGTGCTGGGAGGACACTTGGGCGTAAAAAAAACCCAAGAGCGGATTCTGCAAAGGTTCTATTGGCCCGGGGTTTATGAGGAGGTCAAAAGGTTTTGCCAATCCTGTCCAGTGTGTCAGATGACGAGCCCCCAACCCCACTATCGCAGTCCCCTAGTACCCATGCCCATCATTGAGGTCCCCTTCGAAAGAATAGGGATGGATCTGGTAGGCCCCATAAACAAGTCGGCCAGAGGGCACCAGCATATCTTGGTGGTCTTAGAGTATGCCACCAGATATCCTGAAGCGATCCCACTACGTCATACTTCAGCTAAGCTCATAGCTAAAGAACTCATGGGCATGTTCGCAAGAGTGGGGATTCCAAAAGAGATCCTGACCGACCAGGGGACACCCTTCATGTCTAAGGTGACGAGGGAGCGCTGCAAGCTTTTAGGGGTTAAACGGTTACACACGTCCGTATACCATCCTCAAACCGATGGACTAGTGGAGCGCTTTAACAAAACCCTAAAAACTATGCTTAAAAGAACCGTAGCCAAAGACGGAAAGGATTGGGACTTGTTGCTGCCGTACGTATTGTTCGCAGTGCGAGAAGTGCCCCAGGCCTCTACGGGATTCTCGCCCTTCGAGCTATTGTACGGTCGACGGCCAAGAGGGTTGCTGGACATCGCTAAAGAGGCGTGGGAGCAACAGCCCACCCCACACAAGAGTATTATAGAGCATATAGAAAAGATGCAGGACCGTATCGAGACAGTCCTACCAATCGTCCGGGAACACATGGAGGCCGCCCAACTGGCACAGAGCCGGGTATACAACCGGAGTGCCCAGGTCCGGACATTTAACCCGGGTGACCGGGTACTGGTGCTAGTCCCCACCATTGACAGTAAGTTTTTGGCACCGTGGCAAGGTCCCTACGAGGTGAAAGAGAAGGTAGGGCCAGTGAATTACAAGATATCCCAGCCAGGCCGGCGGAAGCCAGAACAGGTATATCATGTAAATTTACTGAAATCGTGGAGAGATAGGGAGTGTCTCATTGGGGACGGCCCAAGCACTGTCTTGTCTGCGGGGAAGATCCCAGCTCCACCCGAGGTCCCGGAGGGCACCTCCACGGTAAAGATAGCGGGTGGTCTGTCGACCAAACAAGCTCAGGAAGCCAAAGATTTGGTGAGTCGAAATAGGGACGTGTTCTCTGAGCTTCCTGGTCGAACTTCGGTAGTCCGACATGACATCGTCACCGAGCCCCACGTCAGGGTACGGTTAAAGCCGTATCGTGTACCGGAGGCCCGGTGACAGGCCATTTCAGAAGAAGTAAGGTCGATGTTGAGGTTAGGGGTGATTGAGGAGTCAAGGAGCGAGTGGGCCAGCCCCATAGTCCTCATCCCAAAACCTGACGGTACTCTGCGCTTCTGCAATGACTTTAGAAAGCTCAACGAAGTGTCGAAATTCGATGCCTACCCCATGCCCCGGGTAGACGAGCTCATAGAACGGCTAGGGAAAGCTCGCTATTTCTCGGTCCTCGACCTCACAAAAGGATATTGGCAGGTGCCTCTCACGGAGGCGGCAAAGGAGAAGACTGCCTTTGTCACCCCCGAGGGGTTATTTCAGTACCAAGTTTTGCCCTTTGGCCTGCATGGCGCTCCAGCCACCTTCCAGCGATTGATGGACGTCATACTACGGCCCCATCGTCCATATGCTTCGGCATATCTCGAATACATCATCGTGTTTAGCCAGGACTGGGAGAGTCACCTGCCCAAGGTACAGGCCGTAGTCGATTCACTTAGAAAAGCCGGACTGACGGCCAACCCAAAAAAATGTTCGATCGGGTTCGAGGAGGTCCGATACCTGGGATACGTGATTGGGCGGGGAGTTGTCAAACCCCAGGTAGACAAGGTTGAGGCGATCAAGAGCTGGCCCAGACCTCTTACCACCAAGCAAGTACGTTCGTTCCTAGGGATGATAGGATATTACAGGCGCTTTATCCCCAACTTTGCCACAGTAGCGGCCCCATTGACAAGACTTTTAAAGGTGAGGAAGACTGTGATGGTCCGCTGGGATGAGCAGGCGGAAGAGGCGTTCTCCCGTTTGAAGTCGACTCTGTGTGGGTCCCCAGTTTTGGTGACACCAGACTTCACACGGGAATTTGTCGTTCAGACGGACGCCTCTGGAGTGGGCCTAGGGGCAGTACTCTCTCAGGAAATCAGTGGGGAGGAACACCCTGTTGTCTTCCTGAGTCGCAAACTCACCCCAGCGGAAACCAGGTACAGCGTGATAGAGAGAGAATGCCTGGCCATTAAGTGGGCCCTCGAGTCCCTTAGGTACTATCTGTTAGGGAGAAGGTTCCGTCTGGTGACCGACCATTCCCCTCTTCAGTGGATGAGCCGGGCCAAGGAGGGGAGTGCCCGGGTCACCAGGTGGTTCTTATCCCTCCAGAATTTTAAGTTCAGTGTCGAACACAGGGCAGGCCGCTTACAGGGGAATGCCGATGCCCTGTCCCGGGCACACTGTTGTACGTGTGTCCAACCGTTCAGGATTGAACAGGGTGTGCAACCCTTCAGGATTGAACAAAGGGGGGGGATATGTAGGAGAGTACCTGGGGTGGTGGTAAACGGGAGGTACGTGCCAGCGGGGGTCCTGGCCCCGCTGGAGTAAGAGCCGGAAAAGTGCATTTTGCAGCGGTTACGCTGTTAACAACGGATCCGGGCCGGCTCTTATTGGGAGCAGGCAGATATGCGGGCGGGTGCCTGTCTCCCCACGGTCCAGGCCAGGTTTTGCAGGGAAGGGTTAAAACATGACCAGCAACAAGGGTGTGGTTCTCAGTGTGGAGCTTCTGTGTTCTCTGGCTGTGAGAGTGAGGAGTGGAGGTGAGCTGGGCTGCGTGCTGAGGCCTGTAAAGGAGTGTGCAGGGACCCGCAGCTGAATCCAGGAGGGATCCATGTCCTGTGGCTAGGAGCCGGACCCATGGACTTACTTCACCAAGGAGAAAAGGTGACATTACTCCTGGCTTTAAATAGACTTTGCTTTATGTGACTGAAACAGGCCTCAAGTAGCCTGCAGCAGGGACTTGCTGTGTTTGAACTATTATTTTGCTGTGTGTGACCACCCTCCCTGTGAACTGCACCGTCTTTCACAAATATGCACCGTGTGAATAAACAAAGCATTGTGTTTTACACTAAGACCGGTCTGTGATGCCTCTATACTGCACTCGCTACCACTGCCTACCAGAGCGGATCCCCACAATATATACATAATAATAATAATAATACAATTACAGTACAATATAATAGCGGACGCAATGTGACCCCTTAGAAACATAATTCATGTCCAATATACAGTGTATTTCATAAATCCTAAAAATATATGCTCTTTCATGCATAATCAATGAGAGATCACAATTCATTTGCATGATATCCATTGGCATAATATAAAGTGCTGAATCAGTGCTTTCTCATAGGAAAAAAAAAAAATATAATAAAGAAATAAAAATAATGTGTAAATCAAATAAAACATAGTATACAATAAGTGTATACTATGAAAATGTGAAAGATATGAAAAAAGGGGACAGTGAATTTATTTCAACACATATAGGGATCATCTTCAATATTAGTGCTTTATCCATCCATAAAAAATATATAAAAGTAATAAGAATACAAATAAATATAAGAATATTATTACACAATGTATCAATAACACCTAAAAACCCACCAATGATCATTTTGCATGATAGATATACAGAAATTATAAACATTATAGGTAAAAACAATTTTATAGAAATAATCGCATATACAATTTGCAACCCAAAGGGTGTGGACCATGCACCGGGACAGTCGGCCAGAAGAACGCAGGCGCATATATGAAGAAGAGAGCAACCAAGGACCCATGAAAAAAAACAATAAATGCATTCTCAATTAAAAATTGTTAGGTCCTATTATTTGTCAATAAAAACTAATCTCAGGCAGAACATAGACTAGCAATGAGTAAACCACCACATATATATAAATGTGTGGTTAAACGAAGGCAAGGTTAGCCACTCAAAAAGAGAGGGCGTAAGGTAGGCCAAAAAAGAGGGGGAAGTTTTTAGATGTGAGAATTCATGGCCCGGGGTCATTGGAGTCACATGACAAAAATCATACCGAGTCCAATGACCCGAGGTCAGTGAAAGTGCAAGAAGTGCCATTTATATAAGTTATCCCTATATTCATGATGGTGAAGACAAATAGATCCAGGAAGGGAAGATCCGTGATGCGGTAAGTCCTGTATCCCAGTGAACACCAGTCTTGTGATCCTAAAAAAAATATATAAAGATACAATAAGTGTATACTATTGTGAAAAAAGGAAAAAAGTGAGGAAAAACAAACAATGAGATACATAGGCCCATAAAGTTAGAAAATGGGCCTACCTATAAAAACCAGTGAAGGTTAGTTCCTCATTAAGGCCCCCTGGGGATTGTGAACCAAGGTTGAATATCCACCTTGATTCAGACCGGAGCAAACACCTGGAGATATGTGTGCCCCTGATGTTGCCCCGAATCAAATCCAATCCCACCACCCGTAGCTCATCGTACCTGCCATTATGGTAATCCAAGAAATGAGTTGCCACTGATGTAAGTGGTTTATCACCCTTGCTTCTATCTCTTGCTGCCAACCGGATATTTGATGTATACTGCTGGACTCTCTTCCTCAACTCCTGCATGGTCTGGCCCACATAGATCTTCTCACAGGGGCAAAGAAGGGCATATACTACGTTCCTAGAACGGCAGTTGATATAGTGTTTTAGGTACAATCTAGGATTCTCTCCATAGGAGAAAGTGTTGGAATTCAACATGAATTGACATGTGTTGCAGTTCCCACAGGCATATGCACCTTTAAGGGCCACACCTCTGCCAGTAGATGTAACCGGGCGTTGGAAATGACTGCATACTAGCGTGTCTTTTAAGTTAGTTGCCCTTCGTGCTATAATCTTGGGCTTGTCATCAACGTGTGCCGCCAATTTACCATCTGATTGAAGTAGAAACCAATGGGTGTTCAAAATTTTGTAAAGATCCGGCCATTGATTATTGTATTTAGTAATTAACTGTACTTTACTATCCCTTGGTTTAGGCCTGGGTACAAATAGGTCATCACGTGTAGATTCCTTCACATTTTCAAACGCCCGTGATATGACTTTTTTGGGGTAGCCCCACTCATACAGTCTCGTTGATAGATCTTCTGATGCCACCCTAAAATCACACATTTCCGTGCAATTACGTCGTAGCCGCAGGAACTGGCCCCTGGGTATGCCCGTCTTCAGATGTTTTGGATGAAAGCTTGAAAAATGCAGTATATTATTGGTTGCTGTGTGTTTACGAAAGAGAGATGTCACTAAACTACCGTTATTTACCTTTATTTTGAGATCCAGGAAATCAACCTCAAAATCTGAGATATTAGATGTCAAAGTTATGTTGTATTGATTATTGTTGAGTTGATTGATAAGGTCTTCACATTCCTGTCTTGAGCCCTGCCAGAAAAACAAAATATCGTCAATAAACCGGTACCAACCCACCACATGGCCCCTAAAGCTGTCCAATGGGTACACCCGTGTGGCCTCCCACCAACCTAGAAATAGGTTGGCATAGGAGGGTGCACACCGTGCCCCCATGGCCGTGCCCGAGACCTGCCTGTAAAAGGTACGATCGAAAACAAAATAATTGTGTGAGAGGACAAATTCCAATAATCTCACCAGGAAAGTGTGGTGGGCTGGATCACCTGCAGAAGAACAGGACAAGAAGAACTCAACAGCAGTAATCCCATGGTTATGGGCAATATTAGAGTATAGTGACTCGACATCACATGTGACCAGTAAAATGTCAGGTGGCAGGGTAACTTCCTTCAGTTGTTGGATAATCAGTCTTTATGTCATAGCAGAGAATCAGGCTTCACATCACCCACCACTGGAACAGGCCACTGTCACATATTTAGGCCCTGGCACCCAGACAGAGGAGAGAGGTCCCGTAACAGAGAATCTGGCCTTATGTCAGCACAGAATCTGTCTTCATGTCATAGCAGAGAATCAGGCTTCACGTCACCCACCACTGGAACAGGCCACTGTCACATATTTAGGCCCCGGCACCCAGACAGAGGTCCTGTAACAGAGAATCTGGCTTCATGTCAGCACAGAATCAGTCTTCATGTCATAGCAGAGAATCAGGCTTCACGTCACCCACCACTGGAACAGGCCACTGTCACATATTTAGGCCCAGGCACCCAGGCAGAGGAGAGAGGTCCCATAACAGAGATTCAGGCTTCATGTCAGCAGAGAATCAGTCTTCATGTCATAGCAGAGAATCAGGCTTCACGTCACCCACCACTGGAACAGGCCACTGTCACATATTGAGGCCCAGGCACCCAGGCAGAGGAGAGAGGTCCCGTAACAGAGAAGCTGGCCTTATGTCAGCACAGAATCTGTCTTTATGTCATAGCAGAGAATCAGGCTTCACGTCACCCACCACTGGAACAGGCCACTGTCACATATTTAGGCCCCGGCACCCAGACAGAGGTCCCGTAACAGAGAATCTGGCTTCATGTCAGCACAGAATCAGTCTTCATGTCATAGCAGAGAATCAGGCTTCACGTCACCCACCACTGGAACAGGCCACTGTCACATATTTAGGCCCAGGCACCCAGGCAGAGGAGAGAGGTCCCGTAACAGAGAATCTGGCCTTATGTCAGCACAGAATCTGTCTTTATGTCATAGCAGAGAATCAGGCTTCATGTCACCCACCACTGGAACAGGCCACTGTCACATATTTAGGCCCAGGCACCCAGGCAGAGGAGAGAGGTCCCGTAACAGAGAATCTGGCTTCATGTCAGCACAGAATCAGTCTTCATGTCATAGCAGAGAATCAGGCTTCACGTCACCCACCACTGGAACAGGCCACTTTCACACATTTAGGCCCCGGCACCCAGACAGAGGAGAGATGCCGTGCTGAATACAATTTCAGACAAAACGCTGGCCGCCGGGCAGGCCAGCACCTCCAAGGCATAAAAGGCTAGCTCTGGCCACGTGGACAATTTGGAGACCCAGAAGTTGAATGGGGCCGAACCATTAGTCAGTACGTGGAGGGGTGTGCACAGGTACTGTTCCACCATGTTAGTGAAATGTTGCCTCCTGCTAACACGTTCCGTATCAGGTGGTGGTGCAGTTAGCTGTGGCGTGGTGACAAAACTTTTCCACATCTCTGCCATGCTAACCCTGCCCTCAGAGGAGCTGGCCGTGACACAGCTGCGTTGGCGACCTCTTGCTCCTCCTCTGCCTTCGCCTTGGGCTTCCACTGGTTCCCCTGTGACATTTGGGAATGCTCTCAGTAGCGCGTCTACCAACGTGCGCTTGTACTCGCGCATCTTCCTATCACTCTCCAGTGTAGGAAGTAAGGTGGGCACATTGTCTTTGTACCGGGGATCCAGCAGGGTGGCAACCCAGTAATCCGCACACGTTAAAATGTGGGCATCTCTGCTGTCGTTGCGCAGGCACTGCAGCATGTAGTCGCTCATGTGTGCCAGGCTGCCCAGAGGTAAGGACAAGCTGTCCTCTGTGGGAGGCGTATCGTCATCGTCCTGTGTTTCCCCCCAGCCACGCACCAGTGATGGGCCCGAGCTGCTTTGGGTGCCACCCCGCTGTGAACATGCTTCATCCTCATCCTCCTCCACCTCCTCCTCATCCTCGTCCTCCTCATCCTACAGTAGTGGGCTCTGTCTGGCCACATTTGTACCTGGCCTCTGCTGTTGCAAAAAACCTCCCTCTGAGTCACTTCGAAGAGACTGGCCTGAAAGTGCTAAAAATGACCCCTCTTCCTCCTCTTCCTCCTGGGCCACCTCCTCTTCCATCATCGCCCTAAGTGTTTTCTCAAGGAGACATAGAAGTGGTATTGTAACGCTGATAACGGCGTCATCGCCACTGGCCATGTTGGTGGAGTACTCGAAACAGCGCAACAGGGCACACAGGTCTCGCATGGAGGCCCAGTCATTGGTGGTGAAGTGGTGCTGTTCCGCAGAGCGACTGACCCGTGCGTGCTGCAGCTGAAACTCCACTATGGTCTGCTGCTGCTCGCACAGTCTGTCCAGCATGTGCAAGGTGGAGTTCCACCTGGTGGGCACGTCGCATATGAGGCGGTGAGCGGGAAGGCCGAAGTTACGCTGTAGTGCAGACAGGCGAGCAGCGGCAGGGTGTGAACGCCGGAAGCGCGAACAGACGGCCCGCACTTTATGCAGCAGCTCTGACATGTCGGGGTAGTTGTGAATGAACTTCTGCACCACTAAATTCAGCACATGTCCCAGAGCTGCAACGAGATTTCGCCCATTATCGCACACCACCAGGCCGGGCTTGAGGCTCACCGGCAGCAACCACTCGTCGGTCTGTTGTTCTATACCCCGCCACAATGTGGGGCCTGTCCCCCAAACATATGAGTTTCAGAACGGCCTGCTGACGTTTACCCCGGGCTGTGCTGAAGTTGGTGGTGAAGGTGTGTGGCTGACTGGATGAGCAGGTGGAAGAAGAGGAGGTGGAAGCTGAGTAGGAGGAGGAGGAGACAGGAGGCAAAGAATGTTGCCCTGCGATCCTTGGCGGCGGAAGGACGTGCGCCAAACAGCTCTCCGCCTGGGGCCCAGCCGCCACTACATTTACCCAGTGTGCAGTTAGGGAGATATAGCGTCCCTGGCCGTGCTTACTGGTCCACGTATCTGTGGTTAGGTGGACCTTGCCACAGATGGCGTTGCGCAGTGCACACTTTATTTTATCGGACACTTGGTTGTGCAGGGAAGGCACGGCTCTCTTGGAGAAGTAGTGCCGGCTGGGAACAACATACTGTGGGACAGCAAGCGACATGAGCTGTTTGAAGCTGTCTGTGTCCACCAGCCTAAATGACAGCATTTCATAGGCCAGTAGTTTAGAAATGCTGGCATTCAGGGCCAGGGATCGAGGGTGGCTAGGTGGGAATTTACGCTTTCTCTCAAATGTTTGTGAGATGGAGAGCTGAGCGCTGTCGTGTGACATGGTTGAGATGCTTGGTGACGCAGGTGGTGGTGTTGGTGGTACATCCCATGTTTGCTGGGCGGCAGGTGCCAACGTTCCTCCAGAGGAAGAGGCCGAGGCGGCGGCAGCAGCAGAAGAGGCCGAGGCGGCAGCAGCAGAAGAGGTAGCAGGGGGAGCCTGAGTGACTTGTTTTTAAGGTGTTTACTCCACTGCAGTTCATGCTTTGCATGCAGGTGCCTGGTCATGCAGGTTGTGCTAAGGTTCAGAACGTTAATGCCTCGCTTCAGGCTCTGATGGCACAGCGTGCAAACCACTCGGGTCTTGTCGTCAGCACATTGTTTAAAGAAGTGCCATGCCAGGGAACTCCTTGAAGCTGCCTTTGGGGTGCTCGGTCCCAGATGGCGGCGGTCAGTAGCAGGCGAAGTCTCTTGGCGGCGGGTGTTCTGCTTTTGCCCACTGCTCCCTCTTTTGCTACGCTGTTGGCTCGGTCTCACCACTGCCTCTTCCTCCGAACTGTGAAAGTCAGTGGCACGATCTTCATTCCATGTGGGGTCTAGGACCTCATCGTCCCCTGCATCGTCTTCCACCCAGTCTTGATCCCTGACCTCATGTTCAGTCTGCACACTGCAGAAAGACGCAGCAGTTGGCACCTGTGTTTCGTCATCATCAGAGACGTGCTGAGGTGGTATTCCCATGTCCTCATCATCAGGAAAAATAAGTGGTTGTGCGTTAGTGCATTCTATCTCTTCCACCCCTGGGGAAGGGCTAGGTGGATGCCCTTGGGAAACCCTGCCAGCAGAGTCTTCAAACAGCATAAGAGACTGCTGCATAACTTGAGGCTCAGACAGTTTCCCTGATATGCATGGGGGTGATGTGACAGACCGATAGGCTTGGTTTTCATGCGCCATCTGTGCGCTTTCTGCAGAAGACTGGGTGGGAGATAATGTGAACGTGCTGGATCCACTGTCGGCCACCCAATTGACTAATGCCTGTACCTGCTCAGGCCTTACCATCCTTAGAACGGCATTGGGCCCCACAAAATATCGCTGTAAATTCTGCTGGCTACTGGGACCTGAGGTAGTTGGTTCACTAGGACGTGTGGCTGTGGCAGAACGGCCACGTCCTCTCCCAGCACCAGAGGGTCCACTAACACCACCACGACCATGTCCACGTCCGCGTCCGCGTCCCTTATTAGATGTTTTCCTCATTGTTCCCGTTCACCACAATTTTGAGAATGGCAAATTTGGGAATAGTTTTTCAACCCAGAACAAAAAGTGTGCTTTTACGGTCACTACAAATAACTTGACCAGCTAAAACAGTACAGATTTGGTTGAATAGAAATGTGAGACCTGTTTTTTTTTGCGCTGTGTGACAGGTATAGGTTTAATCACAGAATCAGACTTCTATCTGCACGCTAGCGTGTGTGTTAGGTTTTTCTGAATGACACTATCAGCACCTTCAATGTAAGATATCCTTTTTGGGATAGATTTCAAGTAGGCCTCAAATACCAGAAACTAGTTATTTTGAGAATGGCAAATTTGGGAATAGTTTTTCAACCCAGAACAAAAAATGTGCTTTTACGGTCACTACAAATAACTTGACCAGCTAAAACAGTGCAGATTTGGTTGAATAGAAATGTCAGGTCTATTTTTTAGGCGCTGGGTGACAGGCTCAACTTGCCCCTGATGTAGTATATGGCCAAAAAATAACCACACTGTTGATGGTTAAATGCACTTGGGTGACACAGGCTCAGCCTGCACCAGATGTAGTATATGGCCAAAAAATAACCAGACTGTTGATGGTTAAATGCACTTCGGTGACACAGGCTCAGCCTGCAGCTGATGTAGGATATAGCACAAAATAACCACACTATTGATGGTTAAATACACTTGGTGATAGCTTGTGCTGGCGCACCACAAGTCACAAAATGGCCGCCGATCACCCCAGAAAAAAAGTGATCTAAAAACGCTCTGGGCAGCCTCAGAAAAGTGAGCAAGTTAATATTAGCACTTCAATGATCCACAGCTGCAGATCGATCACAGAATGAAGTCTTTTGGAGGAGTTAATCTGCCTAATCTCACCCTAACGTCGCAGCTGCAACCTCTCCCTATGCTTGAATCAGCAGAGTGACGTGCAGCGCAACGTGACCCAAGCTTATATAGAGGCTGGGTCACATGCTGCACTGGCCAATCACAGCCATGCCAATAGTAGGCAAGGCTGTGATGGCCTCTTGGGGCAAGTAGTATGACGCTTGTTGATTGGCTGCTTTGCAGCCTTTCAAAAAGCGCCAAGAAAGCGCCGAACACCGAACCCGGACTTTTACGAAAATGTTCGGGTTCGGGTCCGTGTCACGGACACCCCAAAATTCGGTACGAACCCGAACTATACAGTTCGGGTTCGCTCATCCCTAGTGGTGATTCCTGTCCTGTTGTTCCCACATGTGTATTGGTGATTTCCCTTTGTCCTGAGAGATAATTGAATTGCTCCTCGGGTGTCTCCAGAGCAGAGAGGAGGAAACCATGATGCATTGTGGGGATGTGTTGTGTCTGTGTATCCTGAGTGCTACGTATCTGTCCTGTGTCACAGTCTTCCTTCTGGTCCCCTAGGGGCGTGTACACCAGATGGGGACCTGCATAAATACGGGCGGGTAGCCCTCAATAAAGTGTTCCTGTTTTTACACTCAACATAGAGCCTCGTCTCATGTGTGTGAGGATTGCTATACTTGTATACTCCCCTGGCTATTACTCCTAGCTCTTGTAAGAGCTGTTCCTTTTTCTGGTTCCTGTGGTGGTATCGGTGTCGAGCAGAGTGCTTGGAGTCCTCGGGAGGCACTGGGAGCATTTATCAACTGAGGTACCCGGTCGGGGTGCTAGGAGATCCGTTAAACAGCCTGTTGGATGTGTTGGGACAGGATCGCTTGGGAAGGAGCTCTGAGGACCCAGTCGTCCAGGTAGCGCGGCCACCACAGAGACCACCACTTTGGTGAAAGTGTGTGGGGCTGAAGAAATCCCAAACGGGAGGTCCAGAAACTGAAAATGTTTTAGGACCCCCCCCCCCGATGTTTACCGCGATCCTTAAGAATCTTCTGGACCCAGGATGGATGGGAATATGGAGATAAGCATCATTGAGGTCTAAGGTTGCCAAGAAATCTCCTGGCATAAGAAGATTGGTCACCGACTGGATAGTTTCCATACGGAACTTCTTTTGTTTTATGAAACGGTTGAAGAACCTCAAATTTATAAGCATCCTCCAACCTCCGGTATTCTTGGGTACCAGGAAAACTGGGGAGTAGATACCTGTTCCCCTCTCTTGGAGAGGAACCTCTTCTAAGGCCCCCTTCTGGAAGTATTCTAGCACATAATTTTCTAGAATCTTTTGCTTGTTGCTGGGAAGAAGCCTTGTTTGGACGAACTTGTCCGGAGGCGGACTGCTCAAGTCCACAAGGTAGCCCAGAGAAATTACACGCAGGACCCAACTGTCCTGGATATGATCCTGCCAACAAGGTAGAAAGTGCTGTAGGCGACCGCCTACGGGAATGTGGGGAGAAGGGAGCCTGGGATTTCCAGTCAGACCGGCTAAATACCAAGAGCCTCGAGGAGGCCCGCAATCAGAGCGCCGAGGACTTCTTGGGGGGGTCTAGAACCCCAAGAGGATTTTCCTCCTCTACGGGAGCCCCAATTCCTCTGGGCTCTGGGTTGAGGTTCCGCCCTGGAACCAAACCCCTTGCCCCGACCACGAAAGGACTGCTGGGGAAGGGACTTGCCCTTCTTGTCTGACAGCCCTTCCATTATTTGGTCAAGCTCTGCACCAAAGAGTTTGCCGGGTTCATATGCCATGGCACAAAGATTGTGCTTTGAGGTCGTATCGGCCTTCCAAGGTTTCAACCAAAGCGGACGCCTGCCCGCGTTTGAGAGAGCCATGGACTTAGATGCCAGCTTCAACTGTTGTGAAGCTGCGTCACACAGGAAGTCTATGGCAAGGTTGGCCGTCTTACATGAGGCCAGAATGTCGTCCCTAGAGACCCCCTGGTCTAGGTCAGACTGAATCTGGGTGAATCTTGTTTTCAGAAAATTCGCCACTTCAGACGAAGAAATCGCAACCGAGGCGAAGGCCGAGGCTGAGGAATAAGCGCGCCTAAGGGCGCAATCCGCCTTCCGATCCATTGGGTCTTGCAAACTTGACCCGTCGTCTGATGGGATCAGGGTCCTTCTCGATAGTTTTGCAATCGCCATGTCCACCTTGGGGACAGGCCCCCAGGAAGATACTTGATCTTCTTTGACCGGAAACACTGCCTTGAATCTTTTGGTCAACACTGGACCCTTCTCCGGCTTTCTCCATTCCGTCTTCATCAGAGACAGGAGAGAACCATCTGCTTTAAAGGCCCTAGGCCCCCTAGAGGCAGAGGATGAGGCTTCCCCCGGATCAACGTCCTGGTCCCCCGACCGGACGGATTTTAGTAGCCGCTGGGCTTTCTCCAGCGGAAAAAAATATGAAAACCCGTCCTCCTCATCCGAGGAGGAAGAGGCTGAACCGTCTCTCGCCTCCTGACACCCCGATACCTCCATCGCCCGATGGGGGGAGGAGGGACGGTGGCGTTTAGAAACCAGGGTATTCTTCAGCTCTTGTATGGAGGCGTTCACCTGGTTCATATTGGTCTCCATATAGCCCTTTACCCAATCGACAACGTCGTGGACCGATGGCTCCAGCTGGGGGAGTGTCTTGGCCCTACAGGGTGGGCACCGGGAAAAATCGTAGGAGTCCTCCAGCACGATCTGGCAGTCATGGCACTGCAGGTGACGTCTCTTGCCAGCGGACTTCCTGCTGGGCTCTCGCTCACCGTCCCCGGTAGAAGACATGGCTGAAAAACAGAAGAGATATGAATTTAAGCATAATTCAAGAAAAAAAGACCTTTAACCGCAAGCTTCAGGATCTTTACCCAGAAGATACTAGCAAGCTCTATTATAAAGGAAAAGGTTTTTCAGCAATACAGAGGTTTGCACGCAAACAACTCTAGCACCAACCACACGACTCAAGGTTAACAGAAAACTGCGCTCCAGGAGACTGAACCTGGAGCCTGACCATGTTTAAATAGGGTGTTTGGGCGCCAAACGGAAGCCCCGCCCACAAAGGGGCGGGGTAAACCTCTAAAGCCTATTCCTTAGATGTGAGAAAAAAAAAAACATCCTCTGGAACCCAGAGAGGGACCCCTGAATCATATAAAGGCACCCAACAGCCCTAAACAGAGAAATACTCCCCGGCCGACGCTACTGCGATCGGCCGGAGAAAAAAACGGAAGTGACGTCACTTCCGCAAGATGGCGGCGCCCAGCAGAACATGCGGGACGCCGCTACCGCCGCTTCAGGCCCCGAATGAGGTAAGACCGAACTCCAGCTAAGGAATCCTAGATCTCAGGCGGCGTAGGAGGAGCGGAACCCGCTCCCAGAGGGAAAAAATAAAAAACACTCTTTCCACCGAAGGGATGGAGGAGTGAACCACCCGTCCTGTCTTGTCCGCAGGACAGAAAAAAACACGATGTCCGGAGGGTCACTCCCCTCTTTATTGGGGGCAGGGAGGGCGTGTATATGTCAGTTTTTTATTATTTCATTAAAACTTCCACCTGTCCTAACCAGTCCACAGGGGCAGAATACCCCATCTGTGCCACTAGTTAGGACGTAAGGGAACCTACCCTGCACCTGAGCCGAGTATCCATCCAGCAGTATGCGTGTGGTGAGTGGCGTCTCCCGTCTGTCTCTGCGCATGCGCGAGTTGTAGAACGAGATTCCCGGAAATCACATATTCGACATAGCGGTCACATGATCGGGAGTCCCGAAACCGCGCAAGCGCCCTCAATCACATGACGAGTCATGTGATAGAGCGTCCCAACCGTATCCCGGCAACCCAAGGTCCTAAACCAAAGCTAATGTGTTGTAATGGATACTATAGGGCTGAGGATAGGATCCATTATGGGAGCAAAATACGGTAAATATCAGTCGTGCCACTCATCTCACGCATCATGAAATCCAGAATATGAACTTAGACTAAATGCCAATAATCGCCCATGTGCCAGCAACACTGGAAGCAGCCAATAGTGGATGCCCCATAGACAGTGTAGCGCTGCAATGGCAATAGTTGTAACCTAGCAGGACTGTGTTCTGGGCGAAGTGTGGAATGGACCACAGTTAGTTACAGACCCCCTTCCATGCTGACGGAGCACCACTAAAGCCCTGGAAGGAGGTCTATTATTGGCATTTAGTCTAAGTTCATATTCTGGATTTCATGATGCGTGAGATGAGTGGCACGACTGATATTTACCATATTTCGCTTCCATAATGGATCCTATCCTCAGCCCTATAGTATCCTTTACAACACATTAGCTTTGGTTTAGGACCTTGGGTTGCCGGGATATGGGACGCTCAATCACATGACCCGTCATGTGATTGAGGGCGCTTGCACGGTTTCGGGACTCCCGATCATGTGACCGCTATGTCGAATACGTGATTTCCGGGACTCTCGTTTTACATCTGGCGCATGCGCAGAGACAGATGTTAGACGCCACTCACCGCACGCATACTGCTGGATGGATACTCGGCTCAGGTGCAGGGTAGGTTTTATATACACAGCTGAGATGGTTATGCTGTTTTATTACTGAATGTTATTATCACTTTAGAACACGATTGGGTGAATATGTAAGGGGGAGATTTGACCTTTCTGGGGGACAACCCCTCAACCAATCCGGATTGAATGTTACACCTATATAAGTATTGAGCTTCACTTGTAAACCACATGTAGCTGAGAAAGACCAGTGTGTCGAGACGTTGCTGTATCCTTTCGGTGTGATTAAACGCTAAGCTTTGATTCAAGAACAAGAGGGCCGCAACTTTTCTGAAGTTTTTTCCCGAGGGCTCCAAGCACTCCGCTCGACACTGTAACCACCACAGGAACAAGGACCAGGAACAGCTCTTACAAGAGCTAGGGGTTATAGCCCGGGGAGTATACAGCGTATAGCAATCCCCCACACATGAGACGAGGCTCTATGGGGAATGTAAAACAGGAACTCTTTAATGGGTTATTTTTCAGCCTTTTATGCAGGTCTTCCAGCAAGGGACACTCCCTCGGGACCTTGTAGAAGACTGTGACAGTTTATATATATGCCAATCACATGCATTTACAGTATTGAAACCTTCCCAGCAATTGTACACAAAACCCGAATTCCATGGAAGTCACATTTGGCCGACCGCAAGCATGGCTTTCCTGCCCACAACAGTTCCATAGATTTAGGGTGTGCGGCCGGTCTGTCTTCTCCTTCAAAGTTAGTATATGGGCCATAATCCTGAGGCAAGAGGCCCCTCCAAAACCGAGTGGCGAGGTTATTTTTGCCACACATCTCCCCCTCCCAGGGAAGACTAACCAGACACCTGACCTCACGCCGGTCGGTACCTGAGTTAGTCTGGCAGCCCACCCACAACCAAATACTGGACCAGTTGAATTCGGTAGCCTGTCTCTGTCCAGTGAGTCCACCAAGGTTGTGTTAGTAACTGGTACTCCCGGTCTCTGTGTTTCTCCCTGGCTTGGAGTGGAGGTTGCTTTGTGGGCAGGGATCAGCGGTACTCTGCCCTGGTGCCAACGCATCAGCTAGGCTAGCCTGTGGGGAGTCAGGCTCTGGACAAGAGGATAGGGGAGGACAGAGGCAGACTGCACTCTGCCCAGATGCCAGCTCTTTCGCTGGGGTAGCCCGTGGGGAGTCTGGCTCTGGACAAGAGGATAGGGGAGGACAGAGGCAGACTGCGCTCTGCCCAGATGCCAGCTCTTCCGCTGGGGTAGCCTGTGGGGAGTCTGGCTCTGGACAAGAGGATAGGGAAGGGCAGAGGCAGACTGCGCTCTGCCCAGATGCCAGCTCTTCCGCTGGGGTAGCCTGTGGGGAGTCTGGCTCTGGACAAAAGGATAGGGGAGGGCAGAGGCAGACTGCGCTCTGCCCAGATGCCAGCTCTTCCGCTGGGGTAGTCTGTGGGAAGTCAGCCTCTGGACAAGAGGATAGGGGAGGGCAGAGGCAGACTGCGCTCTGCCCAGATGCCAGCTCTTTCGCTGGGGTAGCCTGTGGGGAGTCTGGCTCTGGACAAGAGGATTAGTGATGTCGCGAACATAAAATTTTCAGTTCGCGAACAGCGAACGCGAACTTCCGCAAATGTTCGCGAACTGGCGAACCGGGCGAACCGCCATAGACTTCAATAGACAGGCGAATTTTAAAACCCACAGGGACTCTTTCTGGCCACAATAGTGATGAGAAAGTTGTTTCAAGGGGTCTAACACCTGGACTGTGGCATGCCGGAGGGGGATCTATGGCAAAACTCCCATGGAAAATTACGTAGTGGACGCAGAGTCGGGTTTTAATCCATAAAGGGCATAAATCAACTAACATTCCTAAATTGTTTGGAATAACGTGCTTTAAAACATCCAGTGTGTGTATACGATCAGGTATGATGTTGTATCGATCAGGTAGTGTAAGGGTTACGCCCGCATCACAGACATTGACAGACCAAACTCCCCTTTTAATGCACCGCAAACAGTTCATTTGCACAACCGCAAACTCCCCATTTGCACAAGGTTGGATACCAAGCTAGCCACGTCCCGGTGATGTCATTGAAGGTTTCTTCCTCCACCCAGCCACGTACAACACCAAGGGTCCCCGAAAGGTCAATTGAATTGATTTTTCGAACGGGGAGATGGTTAAAAAAACGCTGGCTCCCTCCCCTTTGTTTTTATCCACGGTGACTGCGTCTGCGCCGTGCAATTTACTGTCACACCCGATATGAGTGGTATTTTCTGTAGTACTATTCTCATCAGTTTAATCCCTCTAACGTCCCCGACTCCCCAATCTGGGGGCCATTTATTAAACAGATTTTTCGGACGGGGAGATGGTTAAAAAAACGCTGGCTCCCTCCACTCTGTTTTAATCCACGGTGACTGCGTCTGCGCCGTGCAATTTACTGTCACACCCGATATGAGTGGTATTTTCTGTAGTACTATTCTCATCAGTTTAATCCCTCTAACGTCCCCAATCTGGGTGCCATTTATTGAATAGATTTTTCGAACGGGGAGATGGTTAAAAAAAACCTGGCTCCCTCCACTCTGTTTTAAACCACGGTGACTGCGTCTGCGCCGTGCAATTTACTGTCACACCCGATATGAGTGGTATTTTCTGTAGTACTATTCTCATCAGTTTAATCCCTCTAACGTCCCCAATCTGGGTGCCATTTATTGAATAGATTTTTCGAACGGGGAGATGGTTAAAAAAACGCTGGCTCCCTCCACTCTGTTTTAAACCACGGTGACTGCATCTGCGCCGTGCAATTTACTGTCACACCCGATATGAGTGGTATTTTCTGTAGTACTATTCTCATCAGTTTAATCCCTCTAACATCCCCAATCTGGGGGCCATTTATTAAATAGATTTTTTGAACGGGGAGATGGTTAAAAAAACGCTGGCTCCCTCCACCGATATGAGTGGTATTTTCTGTAGTATTATTCTCATCAGTTTAATCCCTGTTACGTCCCATATCAGGAATTGCCTTTTATGAAAAAAAATTTAGGCCGGGTACCTTCGACTGCCTTCACAGTGACAGACCAAACTCTCATACACTAAACTGAATTGATTTCAGGAACCGGGAGATGGAAAAAGCAGCTTGGTCGGTCCTCTTACTCCCAAATTGGGGCACTGCGCGTGCACAGAGCAATGTGCTGTGACACCCTATATGAGTGGTGTCTTAACTAGTACTATTGCTATCAGTTTAATCCCTGTTACGGACCCTATCCGGTCGAATTGATTAACCATTGTCGAATCCCCCATTGACATCCCCCTTATAAGCTGTGTAAAGCATATTTTTTAGTTTGGTTTTGAACTGCTGCATCCTTTCCGACTTTTGGTAATTTGGTAACATTTCTGCCACTTTCTGCTTATACCGGGGGTCTAGTAGCGTGGCCACCCGATCGCTTTTGGTCTGACCATAATGAAGCAACGGCCTTATCATCTGGGGTGTGGCAACATTGCCAACACACTTTTATAGAGGTGATGATGATTGCTTCATTGTGATACGCAAGCCCCTTCACCACAACAAGGTAACGATCACGAAGGGGAATTGACACTTGTATGTGCCTTTTTTTTTTGGTTTGTTTTTGCAGCCACAGTGCTGCACCATAGGACAGAAAAATTAGGCATGTACACATGCCTGAAAAATAATGGCACTGTTGCAGACGCTATTGTAGCAGCGGCCGGAAAAATTTATGTTTTCCAGGCAGAAAAGTGACTAAAACATTACGGCTTGAACCCTAGTTGGTGGTGGAGAATTCACGAAAGTCATCCGGTATGCAGACATTAAATACAGCAGCGTGGGGACCATTTTGAGGCCAAGGCATGTAATCAGGCCTTTTGTTAGTCAAACGTATCCCCCACTGTCAGTCCCTTCGGGATCCATGCCTCATTCATCTTTATGAAGGTGAGGTAATCAACACTTTTTTGACCGAGGCGACTTCTCTTGTCAGTGACAGTACCTCCTGCTGCACTGAAGCTCCTTTCTGACAGGACACTTGAAGCAGGGCAGGCCAGAAGTTCTATCGCAAACTGGGATAGCTCAGGCCACAGGTCAAGCCTGCACACCCAGTAGTGAAGGGGTTCATTGCTCCTCAGAGTGTCGATATCTGCTGTTAAGGCGAGGTAGTCTGCTACCTGTCGGTCGAGTCGTTCTCTAAGGCTGGATCCCGGCATGTCCTCCATCAACAACACATCTGTAAATCGTCCAGTCCTTGCCGCCGTGGTAGGAGGAGGATTACACTCACCTCTTCCCCTGTTAGATTCCCGTTGTGCTGTGACATCTCCCTTATAAGCTGTGTAAAGCATATTTTTTAGTTTGGTTTTGAACTGCTGCATCCTTTCCGACTTTCGGTAATTTTGTAACATTTCTGCCACTTTCTGCTTATACCGGGGGTCTAGTAGCGTGGTCACCCAGTACAGATCGTTCTCCTTTATCCTTTTTATACGTGGGTCCCTCAACAGACATGACAGCATGAAAGACCCCATTTGAACAAGGTTGGATGCAGAGCTTCTCATTTCCCGTTCCTCGTCCTCACTGATGTCATTGACGGTCTGTTCTTCCCCCCAGCCACGTACAACACCATGGGTCCCAGATAGGTGACAACAACGAGCACCCTGGGGTGCCTGCTGTGGTTGGTCTTCCTCCTCCTCAAAGCCGCCACATTCCTCCTCTGACTCCTCTTCCTCATACTCCTCTTCCAGCGTTGCTGCAGGTCCGGCAAGCGATGATGACAAGGCTGTTTCTGGTGGTGATGGTGACCACAACTCTTCCTCTTCCTCTTCACGCTCATCTACAGCCTGATCCAGAACTCTTCGCAGGGCACGCTCCAGGAAGAAAACAAATGGGATGAGGTCGCTGATGGTGGCTTCGGTGCGACTGACTAGGTTTGTCACCTCCTCAAAAGGACGCATAAGCCTACAGGCATTGCGCATGAGTGTCCAGTAACGTGGCAAAAAGATTCCCAGCTCCGCAGAGGCTGTCCTAGCACCCCGGTCATACAAATACTCGTTGACGGCTTTTTCTTGTTGGAGCAGGCGGTCGAACATTAGGAGTGTTGAATTCCAACGTGTCGGGCTGTCGCATATCAAGCGCCTCACTGGCATGTTGTTTCGCCGCTGAATATCGGAAAAGTGCGCCATGGCCGTGTAGGAACGCCTGAAATGGCCACACACCTTCCTGGCCTGCTTGAGGACGTCCTGTAAGCCTGGGTACTTAGACACAAAACGTTGTACGATGAGATTCAACACATGTGCCATGCACGGCACATGTGACAACTTGCCCAAATTTAATGCCGCCAACAGATTGCTTCCATTGTCACACACCACTTTGCCGATCTCCAGTTGGTGCGGGGTCAGCCACTGATCCACCTGTGCGTTCAGGGCGGACAGGAGTGCTGGTCCTGTGTGGCTCTCTGCTTTCAGGCAAGTCAACCCCAAGATAGCGTTACACTGTCGTATCCGGGATGTGGAATAGCCCCTGGGGAGCTGGGGGGAATCAGTTGATGTGCAGCCAGACGCCGCAGCAGAAGAGGACTCAGCCGAGGAGGAAATTAAAGAGGATGGAGTAGGAGTAGAGGAGGTGGCAGTAGGTCTGCCTGCAAGTCGTGGTGGTGTCACCAACTCCGCTGCAGAGCCACGCATTCCATGCTTGTCAGCCGTCAGCAGGTTTACCCAATGCGCAGTATACGTGATATACCTGCCCTGACCGTGCTTTGCAGACCAGGTATCAGTGGTCAGATGGACCCTTGCCCCAACACTGTATGCCAGAGATGCCATGACTTCCTTTTCAATGACATGGTAGAGGTTTGGGATTGCCTTTTAAGTTCGGGTACCTTCCACTGTGGTGTCCCAATAGCGACAAATTTTTTGAAGGCCTCAGACTCTACCAGCTGGTATGGTAAAAGCTGGCGGGCTAAGAGTTCCGTCAAGCCAGCTGTCAGTCGCCGGGCAAGGGGGTGACTTTGTGACATTGGCTTCTTATGCTCAAACATGTCCTTGACAGACACCTGACTGTGGGCAGATGAGCAGGAACTGCTGAAGGTGAGAGATGGAGTGGCGGGTGGTTGAGAGGGGGCAGGGAGGACAGCAGTGGTTGACGTGGCTGAAGATGCAGGACCAGGAGGAGCATGGTGGCTTTGAGTTTGTGTGCTGCTTGTACTCATGTGTTGATCCCATAGGCGTTTGTGATGTGAGATCATGTGCCTTCGCAAAGCAGTTGTACCAAGGTGGGTGTTGGACTTCCCACGACTCAGTTTCTTTTGGCACAGGTTGCAAATGGCATTGCTTTTATCAGAGGCAGACACACAAAAAAAATGCCACACTGCTGAGCTTTGCAATGACGGCATTCTAGTGGTGGCAACAGCATGCGTTGACTGGCGTGCTGTCTGGCTGACCCCAGGTGCCGATACATGCTGTCTGACTGTGCCACTAACTCCTTGCGACGACCTCCCCCTGCTTCCAACTCGTCTCCTCATTCTCTCTGTCTCCCCTTCAGAACTTTCCCCCTCTTCTTCTCTTCGAGCAGGCACCCACGTGGCATCCGTGGACACATCGTCATCATCAACCGCTTCACTTGTATCTGACACCTCAGCAAAGGAAGCAGCAGCGGGTACAACATCATCATCATCACACTGTACGTCCATGTGTGTAATCCTGCCTGACTGAGACATATCCCCGTAATCTACATCATCTGGCAATAATGGTTGCGCATCACTAATTGCATCCAACTGATGTGTAAATAACTCCTCTGACGGATCAAGTGAAGCGGCTGTGGTGGCTGTGGTGGTAGTGGCGACGGGCGGGTGCGTGGTAACTTGAGAGCAGGTGCCCGAAGCTGAGTTGGAGGAGGATGGTGCGTCAAGGTTCTTAGCGGAAGCTGTTGAAGATTGGGTGTCCTGTCTAAGCCAGTCAACTACGTCCTCTGAATTTTTCGGGTTCAGGGTACGTGGCCTCTGAAAACTGGGCATTATTCCAGGGACAGTGGAAATCACAGCACCACGACCACGACGGCCCCTGCGGGGTGGCCTGCCTCTGCCTGTCATTTTTTTTTTAGATAAGTGGTACTACGCGTGCTAGGTACTGTGCCACCCGGTATGAGTGGTTGGCACTGGCAGTGGGCACACTACAGTCTGTGGAAGTGGGCCTGACACACACTGGCAGCAGGCAAGCAACTGAATTTAGACTACTGTCTAAAAATTAAATGCCTTATTTATCGGCAAGCTACTGTGCCACCCGGTATCAGTGGTTGGCACTGGCAGTGGGCACACTACAGTCAGTGGAAGAGGGCCTGACACACACTGGCAGCAGGCAAGCAACTGAAATTACACTAAAGTGTAAAAATTAAATGCCTTATTTATCGGCAAGCTACTGTGCCACCCGGTATGAATGGTTGGCACTGGCAGTGGGCACACTACAGTCAGTGGAAGAGGGCCTGACACACACTGGCAGCAGGCAAGCAACTGAATTTAGACTACTGTCTAAAAATTAAATGCCTTATTTATCGGCAAGCTACTGTGCCACCCGGTATCAGTGGTTGGCACTGGCAGTGGGCACACTACAGTCAGTGGAAGCGGGCCTGACACACACTGGCAGCAGGCAAGCAACTGAAATTACACTAAAGTGTAAAAATTAAATGCCTTATTTATCGACAAGCTACTGTGCCACCCGGTATCAGTGGTTGGCACTGGCAGTGGGCACACTACAGTCAGTGGAAGCGGGCCTGACACACACTGGCAGCAGGCAAGCAACTGAATTTAGACTACTGTCTAAAAATTAAATGCCTTATTTATCGGCAAGCTACTGTGCCACCCGGTATCAGTGGTTGGCACTGGCAGTGGGCACACTACAGTCAGTAGAAGCGGGCCTGACACACACTGGCAGCAGGCAAGCAACTGAAATTACACTAAAGTGTAAAAATTAAATGCCTTATTTATCGGCAAGCTACTGTGCCACCCGGTATGAGTGGTTGGCACTGGCAGTGGGCACACTACAGTCAGTGGAAGAGGGCCTGACACACTGACTGGCAGCAGGCAAGCAACTGAATTTAGACTACTGTCTAAAAATTAAATGCCTTATTTATCGGCAAGCTACTGTGCCACCCGGTATCAGTGGTTGGCACTGGCAGTGGGCACACTACAGTCAGTGGAAGCGGGCCTGACACACACTGGCAGCAGGCAAGCAACTGAAATTACACTAAAGTGTAAAAATTAAATGCCTTATTTATCGGCAAGCTACTGTGCCACCCGGTATCAGTGGTTGGCACTGGCAGTGGGCACACTACAGTCAGTGGAAGCGGGCCTGACACACACTGGCAGCAGGCAAGCAACTGAAATTACACTAAAGTGTAAAAATTAAATGCCTTATTTATCGGCAAGCTACTGTGCCACCCGGTATGAGTGGTTGGCACTGGCAGTGGGCACACTACAGTCAGTGGAAGAGGGCCTGACACACACTGGCAGCAGGCAAGCAACTGAATTTAGACTACTGTCTAAAAATTAAATGCCTTATTTATCGGCAAGCTACTGTGCCACCCGGTATCAGTGGTTGGCACTGGCAGTGGGCACACTACAGTCAGTGGAAGCGGGCCTGACACACACTGGCAGCAGGCAAGCAACTGAAATTACACTAAAGTGTAAAAATTAAATGCCTTATTTATCGGCAAGCTACTGTGCCACCCGGTATCAGTGGTTGGCACTGGCAGTGGGCACACTACAGTCAGTAGAAGCGGGCCTGACACACACTGGCAGCAGGCAAGCAACTGAAATTACACTAAAGTGTAAAAATTAAATGCCTTATTTATCGGCAAGCTACTGTGCCACCCGGTATGAGTGGTTGGCACTGGCAGTGGGCACACTACAGTCAGTGGAAGAGGGCCTGACACACTGACTGGCAGCAGGCAAGCAACTGAATTTAGACTACTGTCTAAAAATTAAATGCCTTATTTATCGGCAAGCTACTGTGCCACCCGGTATCAGTGGTTGGCACTGGCAGTGGGCACACTACAGTCAGTGGAAGCGGGCCTGACACACACTGGCAGCAGGCAAGCAACTGAAATTACACTAAAGTGTAAAAATTAAATGCCTTATTTATCGGCAAGCTACTGTGCCACCCGGTATGAGTGGTTGGCACTGGCAGTGGGCACACTACAGTCAGTGGAAGAGGGCCTGACACACACTGGCAGCAGGCAAGCAACTGAATTTAGACTACTGTCTAAAAATTAAATGCCTTATTTATCGGCAAGCTACTGTGCCACCCGGTATCAGTGGTTGGCACTGGCAGTGGGCACACTACAGTCAGTGGAAGCGGGCCTGACACACACTGGCAGCAGGCAAGCAACTGAATTTAGACTACTGTCTAAAAATTAAATGCCTTATTTATCGGCAAGCTACTGTGCCACCCGGTATCAGTGGTTGGCACTGGCAGTGGGCACACTACAGTCAGTTGAAGTCGGCCTGACACACACTAGCAGCAGGCAAGCAGCTGAAATTACACTAAAGTGTAAAAATTAAATGCCTTTTTTATGCAAAGTCCTGTGCCAGCCGGTATGAGTGGTGGGCACTGGCAGTGGGCACACTACAGTCAGTGGAAGTCAGCCTGACACACACTGGCAGGCAACTAACCTTAGATTAAAGTGTAAAAATTAAGTGCCTTTTTTTAAGCAAAGTCCTGTGCCACACGGAATGACAGGGGTGAGCACTGGCAGTGGGCACACTACAGTCTGTGGGCCTGCAGCTCCTCACACACAGGCAGGCCAGGCAACTGCAATATGTATATAAAGGAAAAAAAAAAAGCAGACTAATGTTGCAGCCCTAAAAAGGGCTTTTTGGGGTGCTGTCAGGACGCTGTCCTTACAGCAGAGATCAGATGAGTCTTTCAGGACTGGAGTGGACACTGAATTCACTAGCCTAGCTATCGATTTCCCAATTAAATCAGCAGCAGTTACAGTCTCCCTCCTCTCACTAAGACTGCAGCTTCAGAATGAATCTAAAATGGATGCTGTGCAGGAGGTGGGAGGGTCTGGGAGGGAGGGTCTGCTGCTGATTGGCTGGAATGTGTCTGCTGACTGTGAGGTACAGGGTCAAAGTTTGCTCAATGATGATGTATAGGGGGCGGACCGAACATCGCATGTGTTCGCCCGGCAGAGGCGAACGCGAACAAGCTATGTTCGCCGGGAACTGTTCGCCGTCGGATAGTTCGGGCCATCTCTAAAGAGGATAGGGGAGGACAGAGGCAGACTGCGCTCTGCCCAGATGCCAGCTCTTCCGCTGGGGTAGCCTGTGGGGAGTCTGGCTCTGGACAAGAGGATAGGGAAGGGCAGAGGCAGACTGCGCTCTGCCCAGATGCCAGCTCTTCCGCTGGGGTAGCCTGTGGGGAGTCTGGCTCTGGACAAAAGGATAGGGGAGGGCAGAGGCAGACTGCGCTCTGCCCAGATGCCAGCTCTTTCGCTGGGGTAGCCTGTGGGAAGTCAGCCTCTGGACAAGAGGATAGGGGAGGGCAGAGGCAGACTGCGCTCTGCCCAGGTGCCAGCTCTTTCGCTGGGGTAGCCTGTGGGGAGTCAGGCTCTGGACAAGAGGATAGGGGAGGACAGAGGCAGACTGCGCTCTGCCCAGATGCCAGCTCTTCCACTGGGATGTGGTCAGGGAATCCTACCCCCAGGACCTTGTTGAAGATCGGCTGTGGAGAGGAGGAATCGCTTACCTCCTCCTCCTGGCATTCCTGCGGGGTTGGTGGGGGATCTGTACCGGCCGTCCAGCATCTCGGTAGGTCTGGTGCAGAGACCGTGGTCCCATCTGCACCATCGGAGTTAGGGGTGCTGTCCCCCTGTGGTTGGGGAGAGAGACCGGTTGTCTCTTCTCCCTTTACAACCCACTGCTACTGGGGAGTCAGACCGACTGTCTCGACTCTCGGTAACGCTGCCTGGTGCTGGGTAGTGGGTGCGACCATCTCCACTCCTAGTAATGCTGGTTGCTGCAGGGACGGGGGACCGACAATCTCCTCTCCCTGTGATCCTGTCTGCCGCTGGGGAGAGAGACCGGCTGTCATCTCTCCCTGTAAGGTAAGTGTCACGGCCAATTTATGTTCACTTGAACAATCCATGGCACACCAAATACGTTTCATCAGTTAATCATTTTTAATTCATAGTAGTTTTTACATCAATTCAATGTTCCATCCAGAGCAATTATATAAACACTATTTTATAGTTAAGCAGTACTAAGTACTGGGGTTGTACTGCTTAACTAAAAAATAGTGCTTATATAATTGCTCTGGATGGAACATTGAATTGATGTAAAAACTACTATGAATAAAAATGATTAACTGATGAAACGTATTTGGTGTGCCGTGGATTTTTCAAGTGAATCTACTGACGTCTGTCCTCTACAAGCACCCACCATCTAGGGTGTGCAGATCTCAAATATTTCTTGGCCAATTTATGTTGACCGTGAAGCTGTTGCCTGCAGACTGGTTGCCGTACACTTTCCTTTATTTGGTGCATTCCCCGTTTTGGTGGTCACAGGGTTAATTTAGGTGTGTCTGCTAGGTGTGGTGGGTGTGACCTCAGGCCTCTTTATATGTTGGTGTGTTGGAGCCTGTGGTCAGTCTTATTTAGTTGTCTGCCTGAGTAGGAGCTCTGCTCCCTGGCGGTATGTCTTTGTGTCTGTGTGAGTCACCCTTATTTATTATATTGATTCCTTGCCATGGCTGTGTGTCCCCTCCGGTGTGTCTCTGTTTTCCTCCCCCACCTGGTGTATGTTGTATTGGTGTGGTTGGTGTATGGAGGTTTTCTGGTGGTGTCTGGGCTCCGCAAGGGGCGTGCTTTCCCGGAGGGGTTTAAGCGAAGACAAGACTGTGGGATTCCCAGCCTGCAGACTCATTCCATCTTGGCTATGGCAGGTAAGTGTGGATTGCATAGTTATGTTGCTGTGTAACTTACCTGCCGTACTGTTTATCCCATGGTCTTGCTTCCTGTCTGCCACTGGGTCTCTGGAGATACCTTTTCATCCATGGTGTAGGATGAATGGGTTGTCTCTGCCCTGTCGTTTGGCCTAGGGCATTACAGGGATAGTAGGGTCCTAGGTTCGTGAGCATGAGCCCCCTTACCATCTGAGGCGGCTCATGCGCTAGGAGTCCAGGGAGAGCTTAGGGTTACTTTAGGTGGTGACCAGCTCCTTGTTCCCTGCTATCTTGCTTTGCAGCCACTTCCATTGCACGGTTGGGGGTTTTCCCCGCTCCCCGCCGTGATAGTAAGCTGCCGATGGGGAGTCAGACTGACTGTCTGGACTCCGGGTAACGCTGGCTGTAGTTGGGGATCTGGGCCGGCTGCCCAGCATCCCTGTAGGGCCGGTGAAGAGACTTAGGTCCCATCTCTACCTGCCGTCGGGAGGTCTTCCCAGAACCAGTCGATGAAGTTCCCTACTTTGGGAGTTAGTAGGAAAGCAGGGGATTTCGCCGTCAAGTCTTTCCAGTTGTAGGGGGCCAGATCTGGATCTGCTTGTCGGGAAGATTGGGGATGAACGGAGCTGAGCAGGTGTTAGTAGGTCTGCTCCAGCTCCCACTCCCTTGTTACCAGGTGGGTCATGTCTTTGCTCACCTCCCATCTGCCAGCATAAACATGCATGCCCATTTGGTAGTCGTAGATGTCCCAAAACCTAGACTCCTCCATGCTGCCGAGATCAATGTCCTCCTCCAAGGCCTCTCATAGTAACCCAGGTCCATCATAATCCTTCCCTTCAGGTAAGTCGTGCTCGGCCGTCCAGGGGGGATGTTGAATGACATGCCACCTTAGGGCCCGGTAAGCGTCCTCTAGCCAAAGCTCCTTACATACCAGGCTCTGGAGTTCTGTTACCCACTTATCCAGGGGCTGCTCTCCCAAGAGACCCATCCGCATCGCCACACGCTTTTGTAGCCGCTGCTCATAACTGGGGAGACTCTCACCTCGCCGCCACTGGGCATTTTCCAGGACATTATACCATACTTCCTTTCTGTCTGCATCCCTGTAGTCCGCGGCCGCCTCCTCGCCATGGAACACTGTCCGAAGACTAGCTGATTCCATCCTGCTGTATCCAGAGGCGCTGTACGGATACTAGCGTTGCCCTCCATATACTCCACGAACTGTGTCTCCGAGCTGCTCCTCCTCGCACTAGGACACCATCCCACTGCTGCCACCACTGTAACAGATCTCCTGGCACCCCGACTGGGTACCTCCATTGATGGGTGCTCCTAGTGCTTCCCGAGGGCTCCAAGCACTCCGCTCGACACCGTAACCACCACAGGAACAAGGAACAGGATGGCTGTAAAAATGTTATGGAAAGGGCTAGAGGGCTGAAAATGGCCTCAAAATGTGGTTAAGAGCATGGCAAGTGCGCTGCAAACAAATGTGGATCGGGAAATGACTTTAAATAACATAAAATACGTAAAAAATAAAACTAATAATCTTGATCTAGGAGGACGAGGTCCATATGGAGTAGGAGGTTGAGGAGGCGGTGGATGTGGCGGTGTAGGTGGAAGCGGCGGTGGAGGAGGAGGAGGTAGCCTACACTGCTTTTTGGTTTTAAATTTATTTATATATTTTTTTAATTAGGGTACACCCCAAAACATTGGGAAATATGACCTGTGATAACGCCCTCCAGCCGTGCTAAACACACGTTCAGACAATACACCGGCTGCAGGGCAGGCCAGCACCTCCAAGGGGTAAAGGGCACGCTCAGGCCATGTGCCCAATTTGGAGACCAAGAAGTTGCAGGGGCTGACCCCTGTCAGTCAGTTCATGTAGGCGTGTGCACACTTACTGCTCCACCAAGTTGCACGTCACCGTGATGTCCACCATCCATTTGGATATCTGCTCTATCAAGTTTCCATGTTCTTTTCTGTGCCTACCATGGTGATCGCGGTTAGCCGCAAATCAGGGTTCCACGCCAGAGAGGGAGCGTGAGAAAGAGAGACCACATCCAAGGGAGGTCAATGGCTGCAATGGGATGAAGAGTAAATGTGGGAGAAGCTATTAAAGCAGAAGGATCGAATGAAAGGGCCAATTAAAGACGAATTTTAGAAATTTAAGTCCCTGTCACCTATGCAGAGCAGGGGTTTATTCATGTCAAAAATTTTAAAATGTTCACTGCAGAACACTCCAGTGATGCCCGTGATCTGATTTGGGTGCCACCCTGCTGTGAACGGGGATCCTTCTCCTCATCCTCCAGACCTAGACAGTACGCCTGCTACTGCCCACCGCAGCAAGGGACCGAGCACACCAAAGCCAGCTCCAAGGAGTTCCCTGACGTGGCAGTTCTTCAGACAATGTGCTGACGAAAAGACACAAGTGGTTTGCACTCCTGCTTCCTCTTCTGCTGCAGTCGTGGCCTCTTCATCCACCTCTGGAGTGACAGTGCCACCTGCCACCCCGCAGAGGATCTGCAGGCAACACCACCACCTGGGTCACCAAGCATCTCCACAATGTCCCACGGAAGCGTTCAGCTCTCCATATCCCAAACGCTGGAGAGGAAGAGGAAGTACCCCCCTACCCACCCGCCATCCCTGGCCCTGAATGCCAGCATTTCTAAATTACTGGCCTTTAAAATGCTGTCATTCCGTCTTGTGGAGACGGAGAGTTATAAAGGCCTTATGGCGGTGGCTGTCCCACAGTACGTCGTGCCCAGCCGCCACTACTTCTCCAGGAGAGCCATCCCTTCCCTGCACAACCAAGTGGGGGACAAAATCAGGTGTGCACTGCGCAACGCCATCTGTGGCAAGGTGCACCTGACTACGGATCCGTGGACCAGTAAGCACGGTCAGGGCCGCTATATCTCCATAACAGCACACTGGGTAAATGTAGTGGCGGCTGGGCCTGAGGCGGATAGCAGTTTGGCGCATGTCCTTCCACCACCGAGGATTGCAGGGCGCTTCAGTTTGCCTCCTGTTGCTTCCTCCTCCTACTCCGCTTCCTCATCCTCTACCGGCTCCTCATCCGGTCAGCGTAACCCCTTCACCACCAACTTCAGCACAGCCAGGGGGAAACGACAGCAGGCAGTTTTATAACGTATCTGTTTGGGGGACAAACCCCACACCGCGCAGGAGCTGTGGACGGGCCTTGAACAACAGACTGATGAGTGGTTGGTGCCAGTCAGCCTCAAGCCCGGCCTGGTGGTGTGCGATAATGGGCGAAATCTCGTAGCAGCTTTGGGACAAGCCGGTTTGACGCACACCCCTTGCCTGGCGCATGCGCTGAATTTAGTGGTGCAGAGATTCCTTAAACATTACCCCGACATGTCAGAGCTGCTGCATAAAGTGAGGGCCGTCTGTGCGCGCTTTCGGCGTTCTCACCCTTCTGCTGCTCGCCTGTCAGCGCTGCAGCGTAACTTCGGCCTTCCCGCTCACCGCCTCATGTGCGAGGTGCCCACCAGGTGGAACTCCACCTTGCACATGCTGGACAGACTGTGCGAGCAGCAGCAGGCCATAGTGGAGTTTCAGCTGCAGCACGCACGGGTGAGTCGCTCTGCGGAACAGCAACACTTCACCACCAATGACTGGGCCTCCATGCGAGACCTGTGTGCCCTGTTGCACAGTTTCGAGTACTCCACCAACATGGCCGGTGCCGATAACGCCGTTCTCAGCGTTACTATCCCACTTCTATGCCTCCTTGAAAAAATGCTGCAGGCGATGATGGAAGAGGATGTGGTACAGGAGGAGGAGGAGGAAGAGGGATCATTTCGTAGGGTTTCCAGCTAGTCATTCCCAAGTGCCTCCGAGGGTGGGTTCCTGCACCCACAACCCCAAGGTACACAATTGTCCAGCCAGGGCACAGTTCTGGAGGATGAGGAGGTGGAGGATGAGGAGGAGAAGATGGAGGAGGAGGAACAGTGTTCACAGCAGGGTGGCACCCAGACCAGCTCATGGCCATCACTGGTGCGTGGCTGGGGGGATACAGAGGACATAGACGATAGACCTCCCACAGAGGACAGCTTGTCGTTGTCTCTGGGCAGCCTGGCACACATGAGCGACTACATGCTGCAGTGTCTCCGCAACGACCGCCGAGTTGCCCACATTCTAACTTGTGCTGATTCCTGGGTGGCCGCGCTGCTGGATCCCCGTTACACGGACAACGTACCGTCCTTAATTCCCTCACTGGAGCGTGATCGTAAGATGCGCGAGTACAAGCGCACCCTGGTAGACGCGCTGCTGGTGGCATTTATTGTCCCCATTGACTTCAATGGGGTTTGGGTTCGGGGTCAAGTTCGGGTCCCGAACTCGAACTTTTTTGTGAAGTTCGGCCGAAATCGAACATCCAGGTGTCCGCTCAACTCTATTTGTCACTAAACATTTTGGAAGGAAAGGCGAGTTCTCTCAGGGGTATCTGTGCCCCCCGCCGCACCGAGCACCCGCTCTGGAAAACTCGCCCAGTTGGGGCCACACATGAAGTTTGCATGCCCAGAAGATCTTGGATCATGGGTTACAGGGTGCAGTCCAAGTATGTCACCGCCTGCTGGTTCAGGTTCTGCTGGATGTCCTGCTGCTGGAGCTGGGCGGTTTCTTCAGAGGGCGGCTGAAGAAAGCTGCTCATTATAGACGGAAGTTGATGCATATGATGCTGGTGATGCTTCTATCCCCCTCCACACACACAAAAGCCCCCCCAGTAAGACCTTAATGAGGACCGCCTGGTAATATGGAGGCTGTACTATAGTGTGAAGGCTGAAATCTATAGGCTGTAATATCATGTGGAGACTGGTAATATGGAGGCTGTAATGTAATGTGGAGGCTGTAATATAATATGGAGGCTATAATGTAATGTGAAGGCTATAATATAATATGGAGGCTGTAATATAATGTGAAGGCTGTAATATAATGTGGAGGCTGTAATATAATATGGAGGCTGTAATATCATGTGGAGACTGTAATATCATGTGGAGACTGGTAATATGGAGGCTTTAATTTATTGTGGAGGCTGTAATATAATGCGGAGCCTGGTAATATGGAGGCTGTAAAATAATATGGAGGCTATAATGTAATGTGGAGGCTGTAATATAATATGGAGGCTATAATGTAATGTGGAGGCTTTAATGTAATGTGGAGGCTGTAATATAATGTGGAGCCTGGTAATATGGAGGCTGTAATATAATGTGGAAGCTGTAATATAATATGGAGGCCGTAATATAACGTGTAGGCTGTAATATAATATGGAGGCTATAATGTAATGTGGAGGCTGTAATGTAATTTGGAGGCTGTAATATAATGTGGAAGCAGTAATATAATATAGAGGCTGTAATATAACGTGTAGGCTGTAATATAACATGGAGGCTATAACGTAATGTGGAGGCTGTAATATAATTTGGAGGCTGTAATGTAATGTGCAGGCTGTAATTTAATATGGAGGCTATAATGTAATGTGGAGCCTGGTAATAGGGAGGCTGTAATATCTTGTGAAGCCTGGTAATATGGAGGCTGTAATATCTTGTGGAGGCTGTAATATCATGTAGATCCTGATAATATGGAGGCTGTAATATGTTGTGGAAGCTGTAATAATGTGGAGGCTGGTAATGTGAAGGCTTTAATATATTGTGGGGCCTGGTAATATGGAGTCTGTAATATTATGTGGAGGCTGTAATATAATATAGAGGCTGTAATGTAATATGAAGGCTGTAATATAATATTGAGGCTGTAATTATAATGTGGAGGCTGTAATGTAATGTGAAGGCTGTTATATAATGTGGACGCTTGTAATGTAATGTGGAGGTTGTAATATAATGTGGAGGTTGTAATATAATGTGGAGGCCGGTAATATGGAGGCTGTTATAGAATGTGGAGTCTGTAAGATGAATGCTGTAATATCATGTGGAGGCTGGTAATATGGACGCTGTAATATTATGTGGAGGCTGTAATATAGTATGAAGTCTGTAATATCATGTGGAGGCTATAATGTAATGTGGAGGCTGTAAATAAGGAGGCTGTAAAATAATGTTGAGGTTAATAATATAATATAGAGGCGTTAATATAATGCAGAGGATATAATGTAATTTACAGGCTGGTAATATGGAGGTTGTCAATTAATGTGGAGGCTGTGATGTAATGTGGAGGCTGAAAATATGGAGGCTGTAACATAATGTTTAAGCTGTGATGTGATGTGGATGTGATGTAGAGGCCGGTAATACAGAGGCTGTAATATAATGTGGAGGCCAGTAATGTAATATAATATGGAGACTGTAATGTAGAGGCTGGTAATATGGAAGCTGTAATATAATGTGTAGGCCAGTAATGAAATATAGAGGCTGTAATGTAATGTGGAAGCTGGTAGTATGGAGGCTGTAATGTAATGTAGAGGCTAGTTATATGGAGGCTTTGATGTAATCGGGAGGCTGAATATATGGTGGCTGTAACATAATGTTTAGACTGTGATGTAATGTAGAGGACGGTAATTTGGAGTCTGCAATATAATGTGGAGGCTGTAATGTAATGTGGAGGCTGTAATATAATTTGAAGTCTGTAATGTAATGCAGAGGCTGGTAATATTAAGGCTGTGATGTAATGTAAAGGCTGGTAGTATGGAAGCTGTAATATAATGTAATGTGGAGGTTGGTAGTATGGAGTCTGTCATATAATGTGGAGGCTGTGATGTAATGTTTAGGCCGTGATGTAATGTAGAGGCCGGTAATATGGAGTCTGTAATATAATGTGGAGGCCGGTAATTTAACATAGAGACTGTAATGTAGAGGCCGTTAACATGGAGGCTGGTAATATTTAGGCTGTAAAATAATGTGGAGGCTATAATCTAATGTAGAGGCTGTAATATGTTGTTGAGGTTGATAATATAATATGGAGGCTGTAAATATGGAGGCTGTAATATAATTTGAGGGCTGTAATGTAATGCAGAGGCTGGTAATATGAAGGCTGTAATATAATGCAGAGGCTGTGATGTAATGTGGAGGCTGTTAGTATGGAGGCTGTAATGTAATGTTTAGGATGTGATGTAATGTAGAGGACGGTAATATGGAGTCTGTAATATAATGTGGAGGCTGGTAATGTAACATGGAGATTGTAATGTAGAGGATGGTAACACGGAGGCTGTAATATAATGTGGAGGCCGGTAATATAACATGGAGGCTGTAATGTAATGTGGAGGCTGGTAATGTTTAGGCTGTAATATAATGTGGAGGCTATAATGTAATGTAGAGGCTGTAATGTAGAGGTAATATAATATGGAGGCTGTGATGTAATGTGGAGGCCATTATTATGGAGGCTGTAATATAATGTAGATGCTGTAAATATGGAGGCTGTAATATAATGTTAAGGATGATAATATAGAGGCTGTGATGTAATGTGGAGACTATAATGTAATGTGGAGGCTTTAAATATGGAGGCTGTAATATAATGTTGAGGTTGATAATATAATATGGAGGCTGTAATATATTGTGGAAGCTGTAATATAATATGGAGGCTGTAATGTAATGTGGAGGCTGGAATATAATGTGGAAGCTGTAATATTATATGGAGGCTGTAATGTAATGTGGAGGCTGTGATATTATGTGGAGGCTGTGATATTATGTGGAGGCTGGTAATGTAATGTGGAGGCTGTAATGTAATTTGCAGGCTGGTAATGTAATGTGGAGGCTGTAATGTAATTTGGAGGCTGGTAGTATGGAGGCTGTAATGTATTGTAGAGGCTGGTAATATGGAGGCTGTAATATAATGTGGAGGAAGATAATGTAATATGGAGGCTGTAATAGAAACATAGATGTAATGTGGAGACTGTGATGTAATGCGGAGGCTGTAATAGAATGTGGAGGCTGGTAGTATGGAGGCTGTAATATAATGTGGAGGAAGATAATGTAATATGGAGGCTGTAATAGAAACATAGATGTAATGTGGAGGCTGTAATGTAAGGTGGAGGCTATAATGTAATGCAGAGGCTGTAATAGAATGTGGAGGCTGGTAGTATGAAGGCTGTAATATAATGTTGAGGTTGATAATATAATATAGAGACTTTATTTTAATGCAAAGGATATGATGTAATATACAGGCTGGTAACATGGGGGCTGGAAAATGAAAACCACCAGCACTTCTGAGCTCAGCCAATCAGAGCTGGAGGGCGGGGCCTGGAGTTCAGGAACAGCCCCGCCCCCAGAAAGGCCGCCTCCTCTCCGTGCAGTTCTCTTTCAGGTCCGCCCATGCTCCATATAAAGGAGGGCTCTGGGCTGAGCAGTCACTGCTCTCTGCTCCTCACACCTAGAAGATGTCTGGTCGCGGTAAAGGAGGGAAAGGGCTCGGGAAAGGCGGCGCCAAGCGGCACAGGAAGGTGCTCCGTGATAACATCCAGGGCATCACCAAGCCTGCCATCCGCCGCCTAGCTCGCAGGGGAGGCGTCAAGCGCATCTCCGGCCTCATCTATGAGGAGACTCGCGGGGTGCTGAAAGTCTTCCTGGAGAACGTCATCCGGGACGCCGTCACCTACACCGAGCACGCCAAGAGGAAGACCGTCACCGCCATGGACGTGGTCTACGCGCTCAAGCGCCAGGGCCGCACTCTCTACGGCTTCGGGGGTTAATGCTGCCGCCGCCTCCTCCGTCCTCACAGCACAAAGGCTCTTCTCAGAGCCGCCCACATCTTCCCGGGGAGGAGCTACGATTCCACTGAGGGGTTAACACCGCCCGCCCATCAGGAGATCAGCGGCGCCCTGTGCTCGGTACAGCCGGAGGTCTACATTACAGAAAATCCCCCAATGATCTGTAAATCCCGAGCCCCGGGTGTTCTCCACCGCAGCTACGAGACGAGCTGTGCTCGGAGACTGAGGGGTTAATCCGTCCCGCCAATGAGCGGCGCTGGTACAGGTCACATGACCGGCTCCACCTGAAAATCAGCAGCTCAACTATAGGCGGGAAATTCAAATGAGCGACGAGATCCTGAGCTCTCCCAGCCAATAGCAGA
This sequence comes from Bufo bufo, assembly GCF_905171765.1. NCBI lineage: Eukaryota > Metazoa > Chordata > Amphibia > Anura > Bufonidae > Bufo > Bufo bufo. Next base: position 69,190 of record NC_053393.1, read on the forward strand.
GCTCTGGTACCGCAGCCGTTATGTGTCCGTGAGCCCCGCCCCTCCTCCCCCCATCTACTGTTCTTCTCAGAGCCCCCACCTTCTCTAGGACGGAGCTGCCGCATTGTGTGAATACATGGAAGCCTCCTGTCCGAGGCGGATTATTCCCTCATTATAGACCACTGATCGGGAGGATGAGGGGAGTAGTGATCAGACAGTGAGGAGGATGAGGGGAGTAGTGATCAAACACGGAGGATGGGGGGAGGAATGATCGGCCAGAGAGCAGTTGGGCAATGTGGAGAATGAGTGAAGTAGTTATATGGTATTGAGGATGATTAGGGGAGTAGTGGTCAGCCAGTGAGGAGGATGAGGGCAGTAGTGATCTGCTAATGGATGATGTGAGCCCCGCCGTGCGCTCTATCCCCGGACACCAGCGCAGAGAGCTGGAGAAGGGGGCGGAGCTATAGAACAAGCGCTTTACAGTGATTGGCTGATCTCTGGCTTTTGAAATTCCCGCTCAATTACAGTCCGGTCAGAATCCAGCGGCCGTGGAGGAGCAGTCCATTACACACACACAGGGGCTCTGGTGGTCCGGGCGTCACACAGGGGCACTTACCGCTCCTGACCTGCTGCGAGAACGGGCAGACATTGCTGCTGTAGAGGGTTCGTCCCCTGTGTGTAATGGACTGCTTCTCCACAGCCGCTGAACGGGAATTTCAAAAGCCAGAGATCAGCCAATCACTGTAACGTACTTGTTCTGTAGCTCCGCCCCCATAGCCTGCTCAGTATTAACCCGTCAGTGGCCGCCTTCTCCCGCTCCCCACGACCGTCCTCCCGGAGAACCCTATTCACCTGAGCCGAGGGCGGAGCTTGTCCACGGCCGCTGAATTCTAACCGGACAGTAATTGAGCGGGAATTTCAAAAGCCATGGTACTAGTTCTATAGCCCCGCCCCCATAGCCTGCTCAGTATTAACCCGTCAGTAGCCGCCTTCTCCCGCTCCCCACGACCGCCCTACTGGAGAAGGGGAGAACAGTCCCGTATTCACTGTGCGGAGAAGAGCGGCTCCATCGCTGCGCTGGTGTCCAGGGATAGAGCGCACGACCCCCCTGCACGCACAGTACACTCAGCGGCGGCATCACTACCAGCAGGGGGCGGTTATCAGCCGAGCAGCGAGGCCCTGATAGACCGAAGAGAGCTGTTAGCCCCGCCCCCCTGCTCAGCTGAATGGATGGATGCGAGCCCTGCCCCTCCTGCTGCTCCTCCCCCCGGCTCATCTGAATGAATGGATGTGAGTTCTGCTCCGCCCCCGGTTTAGCAAAATGGATGGCTATGAGCCCAGCCCCTCCTGCTGCTCCGCCCTCCGACTCAGCTCTATGAATGGATGTGAGCCCCTCCCTTCTTGCTGCTCCGTCCCCCGGCTCTGCTGAATGGATGTATGTGAGCCACGCCTCTCTTGTTGCTCCGCCCCCGGCTCTGCTGAATGGATGGATGTGAGCCCCGCCCCTCTATTTGCTCCGCCCTGGCTCTGCTGAATGGATGGATGTGAGCCACGCCTCTCTATTTGCTCCGCCCCCGGCTCAGCTGGATGGATGTGAGGCTGCCAATTAGGAGCAGTGGAGACACCACGTGACCCTCTCCTCCAGTAGATCGGCGCGCAGTCAGCAGCAGCTCATTTGCATGGCCCGTGTATAAATACCGCCGCGGTGGCAGGAGGAGAACAGAAGAGATTTTGTCCTCAGTCAGAATGCCCGAGCCAGCCAAGTCCGCCCCAGCGCCCAAGAAGGGCTCCAAGAAAGCCGTCACCAAGGTTCAGAAGAAGGACGGCAAGAAGCGGAGGAAGAGCAGGAAGGAGAGCTATGCCATCTACGTCTACAAGGTGCTGAAGCAGGTCCACCCCGACACCGGCATCTCCTCCAAGGCCATGGGCATCATGAACTCCTTCGTCAACGACATCTTCGAGCGCATCGCAGGGGAAGCCTCCCGCCTGGCTCACTACAACAAGCGCTCCACCATCACCTCCCGGGAGATCCAGACCGCCGTGCGCCTGCTGCTGCCCGGAGAGCTGGCCAAGCACGCCGTCTCCGAGGGCACCAAGGCCGTCACCAAGTACACCAGCGCCAAGTGAGCGCCGCCCCCGCTCTCCGGACCCAAAGGCTCTTCTCAGAGCCCCCACCCTGTCTCCAGCGGAGCTGCTCCCGGGTCTCCCCGTTGTTCTCACAGTGGCTGCGGTTTTCCTCCCTGTCAGCTAGATGAGATGCGGTAACGCTATCGGAAGTTACAGTACAAGCTCCCCTCATCCTCCTCCTCCATGCCCGATCACTACTCCCATCATCCTTCTCAGTGTGGCGCTCCCTGGAGAGAGGCTGTGCGGCCGCTCAGTGCAGGACAGGAGGACGAGGCTCCTACGGGGCACATAACGGCTGCGGGGTCCAGAGCTCTGCTATTGGCTGGGAGAGCTCAGGATCTCGTCGCTCATTTGAATTTCCCGCCTATAGTTGAGCTGCTGATTTTCAGGTGGAGCCGGTCATGTGACCTGTACAAGCGCCGCTCATTGGCGGGACGGATTAACCCCTCAGTCTCCGAGCACAGCTCGTCTCGTAGCTGCGGTGAAGGACACCCGGGGCTCAGGATTTACAGATTATTGGGGGGTTTCTGTAATGTAGACCTCCGGCTGTACTGAGCACAGGGCGCCGCTGATCTCCGTCCCGTGATGTGCGGGCGGTGTTAACCCCTCAGTGGCGGAGCGCAGAAGGAATCGTAGCTCCTCCCCGGGAAGATGTGGGCGGCTCTGAGAAGAGCCTTTGTGCTGTGAGGACGGAGGCGGCGGCAGCATTAACCCCCGAAGCCGTAGAGAGTGCGGCCCTGGCGCTTGAGCGCGTAGACCACGTCCATGGCGGTGACGGTCTTCCTCTTGGCGTGCTCGGTGTAGGTGACGGCGTCCCGGATGACGTTCTCCAGGAAGACTTTCAGCACCCCGCGAGTCTCCTCATAGATGAGGCCGGAGATGCGCTTGACGCCTCCCCTGCGAGCTAGGCGGCGGATGGCAGGCTTGGTGATGCCCTGGATGTTATCACGGAGCACCTTCCTGTGCCGCTTGGCGCCGCCTTTCCCGAGCCCTTTCCCTCCTTTACCGCGACCAGACATCTTCTAGGTGTGAGGAGCAGAGAGCAGTGACTGCTCAGCCCAGAGCCCTCCTTTATATGGAGCATGGGCGGACCTGAAAGAGAACTGCACGGAGAGGCTGCCTTTCTGGGGGCGGGGCTGTTCCTGAACTCCAGGCCCCGCCCTCCAGCTCTGATTGGCTGAGCTCAGAAGTGCTGGTGGTTTTCATTTACCAGCCTGTAATTTACATCATATCCTTCGCATTAAAAAAAAGTCTCTATATTATATTATCAACCTCCACATTATATTACAGCCTCCATACTACCAGCCTCCACATTATATTACAGCCTCCATATTACCAGCCTCTACATTACAGCCTCCATTCTACCAGCCTCTACATTACAGCCTACATATAATATTACAGCCTCCATATTACTAACCTCTACATTACAGCCTCCATACTTCAAGCCTCCACATTATATAACAGCCTTAATATTACCAGCCTCAAAATTATATTACATATACAGGCTCAAAATTATATTACAGCCTCTATATTACATTATTGGCCTGGACATTATATTACAGCCTCCGTATTACCGGCCTCTACATTACAGTCTCCATATTACATTTCCGGCCTCCACATTATATTACAGCCTCCGTAGTACCGGCCTCTACATTACAGCCTCCACATTATATTACAGCCTCCGTAGTGCCGGCCTCTACATTAGTCTCCATATTATATTTACGGCCTCCACATTATATTACAGCCTCCGTAGTACCGGCCTCTACATTACAGTCTCCATATTACATTTACAGCCTCCTTATTAGCGGCCTATACATTACATCACAGCCTTTACATTATATTACAGACTCTACATTACAGCCTCTACATTATATTGCAGCCTTCATATTACCAGCCTCTGCATTACATTACAGCCTCCAAATTATATTACAGCCTCCACATTATATTACAGACTCCATATTACCGTCCTCTACATTACATCACAGCCTAAACATTATGTTACAGCCTCCATATTTTCAGCATCAAGATTACATCACAGCCTCCACATTATATGACAGTCTCCATACTACCAGCTTCCACATTATATTACAGCCTTCATATTACATTACAGCCTCTATATTACATTACCGGCCTGCACATTATATTACAACCTCCGTATTACCAGCCTCTACATTACATCACAGCTTAAACATTATGTTGCAGCCTCCATATTTTCAGCCTCCACATTACATCACAGCCTCCATATTACCAGCCTGTAAATTACATTATATCCTCCGCATTATATTAAAGCCTCTATATTATATTATCACCCTCAACATTATATCACAGCCTTCATATTTACAGCTTGCACATTATATTATAGCCTCCATATTATATTACAGCCTACACATTATATTACCACTACTCCCCTTATCCTCCCCAGTGCCCAATCACCACTCCCCTCATTAATAGCAGATCACTACTTCCCTCATTCTCCTCATTGGCTGATCACTACTCCCCTAATCATCCTCAATACCATATAACTACTTCACACATTCTCCTTATTGCCCAATCACTACTCCCCTCATCATCCTCAATACCATATAACTACTTCCCTCATTCTCCTTAGTGCCCGATCACTACTCCCCTCATCATCCTCAGTAGCATATGACTACTCCCCTCATACTTAGTGCCCGATCACTACTCCCCTCATCCTCCTCTCTGGCAGATCACTGCTCCCCTTATACACTTCAGCTGAGCTCTGCTCCCGCTATGAATGGCTGCGGATCAGCGAGCTGTGCGGCTGCTCAGTGCAGGCGGGAGGACGAGGCTCCGCTCCTACGGGCACATAACGGCTGAGGGGGTCCAGAGCTCTGCTCCTATTGGCTGGGAAAGCTCAGGATCTCGTCGCTCATTTGAATTTCCCGCCTATAGTCCCCAACTGCAAATGAGCTGCTGATCTACAGGAGGAGCCGGTCATGTGACCTGTACCCGCCTCATAAGCCACGCCCAGCGCCGCTCATTGGCTTCTCCACGAGTCTTGTCTCCATTGGCGGCTTCTAATCCACCCAATGAGCGGCGCTGGGGGCGGAGCAGCAGCCTATAAAGGCGGCTCCTCCGGATCACACACATCAGAGTCTTCATTGCTGTTCTTTTGCTCTGCTGTAGAGAACGATGTCTGGACGCGGCAAACAAGGAGGCAAAGTCCGGGCTAAGGCCAAGACCCGCTCCTCCCGGGCAGGGCTCCAGTTCCCGGTCGGCCGAGTGCACAGGCTCCTCCGCAAGGGCAACTACGCCCAGAGGGTGGGCGCCGGCGCTCCCGTCTACTTGGCCGCTGTGCTCGAGTATCTCACCGCCGAGATCCTGGAGCTGGCCGGCAATGCCGCCCGCGACAACAAGAAGACCCGCATCATCCCCCGCCACCTGCAGCTGGCCGTGCGCAACGACGAGGAGCTCAACAAGCTGCTGGGCGGCGTCACCATCGCCCAGGGAGGCGTCCTGCCCAACATCCAGGCTGTGCTGCTGCCCAAGAAGACCGAGAGCACCAAGTCGGCCAAGAGCAAGTGAGCCCGGCTCTGCTGCTGCTGTGCCCCCCAGAACCAAAGGCTCTTCTAAGAGCCGCCCACATGCTCTGTACGACTGAGCTGGCGATGCCGCTGATCTCCGCTGTGGAGGAGGCGTCACACAGGGGCACTTACCGCTCCTGACATGCTGCGAGTACGGGAGTCACACAGGGGCACTTACCGCTCCTGACCTGCTGCGAGTACGGGCAGACATTGCTGCTGTAGAGGGTTCGTCCCCTGTGTGGAATGGACTGCTCCTCCACGGCCGCTGGATTCTGACCGGACTGTAATTGAGCGGGAATTTCAAAAGCCAGGAGATCAGCCAATCACTGTAAAGCACTTCTCCTATAGCTCCGCCCCCTTCTCCTGCTCTCTGCGCTGGTGTCCGGGGATAGAGCGCACGGCGGGGCTCACATCCATCCATTAGCAGATCACTACTTCCCTCATTCTCCTCACTGGCTGACCACTACTCCCCTAATCATCCTCAGTACCATATAACTACTTCACTCATTCTTCTCATTGCCCAACTGCTCTCTGGCCGATCATTCCTCCCCCATCCTCAGTGTCTGATCACTACTCCTCCTCCCCTCCATCCTCCTCACTGTCTGATCACTACTCCCCTCATCCTCCCGATCAGTGGTCTATAATGAGGGAATAATCCGCCTCGGACATGAGGCTTCCATGTGTTCACACAATGCGGCAGCTCCGTCCTAGAGAAAGTGGGGGCTCTGAGAAGAGCAGGAGCGGGGGGCGGAGCAGCAGGATGGGCGGGTCTCACATCCATCCATTCAGATGAGCCGGGGGCGGAGCTTGTCCACGGCCGCTGAATGGATGTATGTGAGCCACGCCTCTCCTGTTGCTCCGTCCCCCGGCTCTGCTGAATGGATGTTTGTGAGCCCCGCCCCCGGCTCAGCTGAATGGATGTGAGGCTGCCAATTGGGAGCAGTGGAGACACCACGTGACCCTCTCCTCCAGTAGATCGGCGCGCAGTCAGCAGCAGCTCATTTGCATGGCCCGTGTATAAATACCGCCGCGGTGGCAGGAGGAGAACAGACGAGATTTTGTCTTCAGTCAGAATGCCCGAGCCAGCCAAGTCCGCCCCAGCGCCCAAGAAGGGCTCCAAGAAAGCCGTCACCAAGGTTCAGAAGAAGGACGGCAAGAAGCGGAGGAAGAGCAGGAAGGAGAGCTATGCCATCTACGTCTACAAGGTGCTGAAGCAGGTCCACCCCGACACCGGCATCTCCTCCAAGGCCATGGGCATCATGAACTCCTTTGTCAACGACATCTTCGAGCGCATCGCAGGGGAAGCCTCCCGCCTGGCTCACTACAACAAGCGCTCCACCATCACCTCCCGGGAGATCCAGACCGCCGTGCGCCTGCTGCTGCCCGGAGAGCTGGCCAAGCACGCCGTCTCCGAGGGCACCAAGGCCGTCACCAAGTACACCAGCGCCAAGTGAGCGCCGCCCCCGCTCTCCGGACCCAAAGGCTCTTCTCAGAGCCCCCACCCTGTCTCCAGCGGAGCTGCTCCCGTGTCTCCCCGTTGTTCTCACAGTGGCTGCGGTTTTCCTCCCTGTCAGCTAGATGAGATGCGGTAACGCTATCGGAAGTTACAGTACAAGCTCCCCTCATCCTCCTCCTCCATGCCCGATCACTACTCCCATCATCCTTCTCAGTGTGGCGCTCCCTGGAGAGAGGCTGTGCGGCCGCTCAGTGCAGGACAGGAGGATGAGGCTCCTACGGGCACATAACGGCTGCGGGGTCCAGAGCTCTGCTATTGGCTGGGAGAGCTCAGGATCTCGTCGCTCATTTGAATTTCCCGCCTATAGTTGAGCTGCTGATTTTCAGGTGGAGCCGGTCATGTGACCTGTACCAGCGCCGCTCATTGGCGGGACGGATTAACCCCTCAGTCTCCGAGCACAGCTCGTCTCGTAGCTGCGGTGGAGAACACCCGGGGCTCGGGATTTACAGATTATTGGGGGGTTTCTGTAATGTAGACCTCCGGCTGTACTGAGCACAGGGCGCCGCTGATCTCCGTCACCCTGATGGGCGGGCTTAACCCCTCAGTGGCGGAGCGCAGAAGGAATTGTAGCTCCTCCCCGGGAAGATGTGGGCGGCTCTGAGAAGAGCCTTTGTGCTGTGAGGACGGAGGAGGCGGCGGCAGCATTAACCCCCGAAGCCGTAGAGAGTGCGGCCCTGGCGCTTGAGCGCGTAGACCACGTCCATGGCGGTGACGGTCTTCCTCTTGGCGTGCTCGGTGTAGGTGACGGCGTCCCGGATGACGTTCTCCAGGAAGACTTTCAGCACCCCGCGAGTCTCCTCATAGATGAGGCCGGAGATGCGCTTGACGCCTCCCCTGCGAGCTAGGCGGCGGATGGCAGGCTTGGTGATGCCCTGGATGTTATCACGGAGCACCTTCCTGTGCCGCTTGGCGCCGCCTTTCCCGAGCCCTTTCCCTCCTTTACCGCGACCAGACATCTTCTAGGTGTGAGGAGCAGAGAGCAGTGACTGCTCAGCCCAGAGCCCTCCTTTATATGGAGCATGGGCGGACCTGAAAAAGAACTGGGGGCGGGGCTGTTCCTGAACTCCAGGCCCCGCCCTCCAGCTCTGATTGGCTGAACTCAGAAGTGCTGGTGGTTTTCATTTTCCAGCCTCCATGTTACCAGCCTGTAAATTACATCATATCCTTTGCATTCAAATAAAGTCTCTATATTATATTATCAACCTCCACATTATATTACAGCCTCCATACTACCAGCCTCCACATTCTATTACAGCCTCTGCATTACATTATAGCCTCCACCTTATATTACAGCCTCCATATTACATCTATGTTTCTATTACAGCCTCCACATTACATTACAGCCTACATATAATATTACAGCCTCCATACTACCAGCCTCCACATTCTATTACAGCCTCTGCATTATAGCCTCCACCTTATATTACAGCCTCCACATTACATCTATGTTTCTAGTACAGCCTCCATATTACATTATATTACAGCCTCCATACTACCAGCCTCCACATTCTATTACAGCCTCTGCATTACATTATAGCCTCCACCTTACATTACAGCCTCCACATAACATCTATGTTTCTATTACAGCCTCTATATTAGATTATCTACCTCCACATTATATTACAGCCTCCATATTACCAGCCTCTACATTACATTACAGCTTCCATACTACCAGCCTCCACATTACATTATCAGGCTCCACATAATATCACAGCCTCCACATTACATTACAGCCTACACATTATATTCCAGCCTTCACATGATATTACAGCCTCCATATTATATTACAGCTTCCACATTATATTATCAACCTCAACATTATATTACAGCCTCCATATTTAAAGCCTCCATATTACATTATAGCCTCCACATTACATCACAGCCTCTATATTATCAACTTCAACATTATATTACAGCCTCCATATTTACAGCATCTTCATTATATTACAGCCTCCACATTACATTACAGCCTCCATATTATATTATCAACCTCAGCAACATATTACAGCCTCTACATTACATTATAGCCTCCACATTATATTACAGCCTAAATATTACCAGCCTCCACATTATATTCCGGCCTCTACATAACAGTCTCCATGTTACATTACCGGCCTCCACATTATATTACAGACTCCATATTACCTTCCTCTACATTACATCACATCCTAAAAATTACATTACAGCCTCCATACTACCAGCCTCCACATTACATCACATTATATTACCGCCTATGTATTACATTATAGCCTCCAAATTATATTACAGCCTCCATTTTACCAGCCTCCACATTACATCACAGCCTCCATAGTATATTGTCAACCTCAACAACATATTACAGCCTCTACATTACATTATAGCCTCCACATTATATTACAGCCTAAATATTGCCAGCCTCCATGTTACATTACCGGCCTCCACATTATATTACAGCCTCTGTATTACCGGCCTCCACATTATATTACAGACTCCATATTATCGTCCTCTAAATTACATCACATCCTAAACATTACATTACAGCCTCCATACTACCAGCCTCCACATTGCATCACAGCCTCTACATTATATTACAGCCTCTATATTACCAGCCTCTGAATTACATTACAGCCTCCATATTACATTACCTTCCTCCACATTGTAATTCAGCCTCAATATTACCAGCCTCTACATTTCATTACAGCCTCCATACTACCAGCCTCCACATTACATTATCAGGCTCCAAATTATATTTCAGCCTCCACATTATATTACAGCTTCCACATTATTTTCCAGCCTTCACATGATATTACAGCCTCTATATTACATTACAGCCTCCATATTATATTACAGCTTCCACATTATATTATCAACCTAAACATTATATTACAGCCTCCATATTTAAAGCCTCAACATTACATTAGAGCCTTCACATTACATCACAGCCTTTATATTATTAACCTCAACATTATATTACAGCCTCCATATTTACAGCATCTATATTATATTACAGCCTCCATATTAACGGCCTCTACATTACATCACAGCCTCCATATTATATTATCAACCTCAACAACATATTACAGCCTCTACATTACATTATAGCCTCCACATTATATTACAGCCTAAATATTACCAGCCTCCACATTACATTATAGTCTCCATGTTACATTACCGGCCTCCATATTATATTACAGCCTCCGTATTACCGGCCTCTACATTACAGTCTCCATGTTACATTACCGGCCTCCACATTATATTACAGACTCCATATTACCAGCCTCTACATTACATCACAGCATAAACATTACATTACAGCCTCCATACTACCAGCCTCCACATTACATCACAGCCTCTACATCATATTACAGCCTTCATTTTTCCAGCCTATGCATTATATTACAGCCTCCATATTACCAGCCTCCACATTACATCACAGCCTCCATAGTATATTATCAATCTCAACAACATATTACAGCCTCTACATTACATTATAGCCTCCACATTATATCACAGCCTCTATATTACCAGCCTCCATGTTACATTACCGGCCTCCACATTATATTACAGCCTCTATATTACCAGCCTCCATGTTACATCACCGGCCTCCACATTATATTACAGCCTCCGTATTACCGGCCTCTACATTACAGTCTCCATGTAATGCATATTTTGCCAATCCCCTGCCCATTGAGATGGGGGGTCACCGTTTGTGGCCTTCATCTACTGGAGGATGGCTGCCAGGGCGACGTTCCATGGCGCACATTCATACCAGTGGTGGACAGATGTGGATTAGCGCGTGCGCCGCCGGTGGAGGACCCCGTGCTGCCTATTGAGGAGGAGGCTGAGATGTCTCTTTACGGCATTATTGGAGGACGATGTCTCTGCCTTCTGTGTCTGTAGAGGCTGCAGTCTGTAAGGCTAGCCCAGAGCGCTGACCTCTAGAAGTCCTCCTCCAACAGAACGGTACCCCTGATATCCCCGCACCAGTAGTATGGGAAGCAGACAAAGCCGCGGCCAGAGGATAGCTGATCTCCATAGGCAGAGAGACTGTCAGATCCCAGCAGTCCAGCAGGAGACCCACCATCCCTGGCGGCAGCCTCCACCGCTCACAGCTGCCCCGCTGCCATTCTGCTGCAATCTCTACGTCTGTGAAGCCTTCCTTCTCTGCTCATGGAGACAAAGCATCAAAAGCCGCGAGCCGTGCAGACTAGTGATGAGCGAGCGCTCGGCCGAGTAGCGCCATGCTCCAGTCTCCTCCCCGCACGTTTGGCGCCTTCTTAGCAGCCAATAACCATGCAGGTAAGTATCGCCATCAGCCATGTTCTCTCCTGGCATCACAGTGATTGGCTGGCCGGAGCGCGTCCTGCTATATGGCCCCCGGTCACGCGGGGGGGGTCGGCTCATTGCCGGTCGGGAAGGGACAGGCCGTGCAGGGAGATCGGGGTCGCACATTACTCTTTCTCAAGACCTTTCAAAGACCCAAAAGTCCTTTTAATTGGCAGCAATTTCAAGGGCAGATTTGCACTTTTTATATATTTTTGAATTTACACAAACCCCTCTTCATTGTCTCTCCTACTAGAAGGCGTCTGACTTCTGCCGTCTGTGCAGCACCTTCTGTGTATCCGGGCAGAGAGCGGAAGAAGAGCCGTGAAAACAGCCGGTTTTGTCCCAGAATCTGACCACATTGTTGCTGTCAGCTGTTTAACCCATTCATCTCAGTGCTCTGCATTAAAATACCGTCTGAGCGCTTCAGGCCATATATTGGGAGAAAGTGAGAATCAGTATAGACACAAATTCCACTGAATCTGCACCCAGTTTTCTTGTCTGCGCCAGAAACCGTTACTGGCCGCGCATTGCATCTCTGCCCCGTCTGAGCGCTTCAGGCCATATATTAGGAATAACATAACACAATGATGACGAATAGGGGGCGGACCAAACATCGCATATGGTCGCCCGCCGCGGCGAACGCGAACAAGCGATGTTCGCTGGGAACTATTCGCCGGCGAATAGTTCGGGACATCTCTACCCCCAGGACCTTGTTGCAGATCGGCTGTGGAGAGGAGGAATCGCTTACCTCCTCCTCCTGGCATTCCTGCAGGGTTGGTGGGGGATCTGTACCGGCCGTCCAGCATCTCGGTAGGTCTGGTGCAGAGACCGTGGTCCCATCTCCACCATCGGAGTTAGGGGTGCTGTCCCCCTGGGGTTGGGGAGAGAGACCGGTTGTCTCTTCTCCCTTTACAACCCACTGCTACTGGGGAGTCAGACCGACTGTCTCGACTCTCGGTAACGCTGCCTGGTGCTGGGTAGTGGGTGCGACCATCTCCACTCCTAGTAATGCTGGTTGCTGCAGGGACGGGGGACCGACAATCTCTTCTCCCTGTAATCCTGTTTGCCTCTGGGGTGAGAGACCGGTTGTCATCTTTCCCTGTAAGGTAAGCTGCCGATGGGGAATCAGACCGACTGTCTGGACTCCGGGTAACGCTGGCTGTAGTTGGGGATCTGGGCCGGCTGCCCAGCATCCCTGTAGGGCCGGTGGAGAGACTTCGGTCCCATCTCTACCTGCCGTCGGGAGGTCTTCCCAGAACCAGTCGATGAAGTTCCCTACTTTGGGAGTTGGTAGGAAAGCAGGGGGTATCGCCGTCAAGTCTTTCCAGTTGTAGTGGGGCAGATCTGGCTCGGCTTGTTGGGTAGGTTGGGGATGAACGGAGCTGAGCAGGTGTTGGTAGGTCTGCTCCAGCTCCCACTCCCTTGTTACCAGGTGGGTCATGTCTTTGCTCACATCCCATCCGCCAGCATAAACATGCATGCCCATCCGGTAGCCGTAGATGTCCCAAAACCTAGACTCCTCCATGCTGCGAGATCAATGTCCTCCTCCAAGGCCTCTCATAGTAACCCAGGTCCATCATAATCCTTTCCTTCAGGTAAGTCGTGCTCGGCCGTCCAGGGGGGATGTTGAATGACATGCCACCTTAGGGCCCTGTAAGCGTCCTCTAGCCAAAGCTCCTTACATACCAGGCTCTGGAGCTCTGTTACCCACTCATCCAGGGGCTGCTCTCCCAAGAGACCCATCCGCATCGCCACACGCTTCTGTAGCCGCTGATCATAACTGGGGAGACTCTCACCTCGCCGCCACTGGGCATTTTCCAGGACATCATACCAGACTTCCTTTCTGTCTGCATCCCTGTAGTCCGCGGCCCCCTCCTCCTCGCCATGGAACACTGTCCGAAGACTAGCTGATTCCATCCTGCTGTATCCAGGGGCGCTGTACGGATACTAGCGTTGCCCTCCATATACTCCACGAACTGTGTCTCCAAGCTGCTCCTCCTCGCACTAGGACACCATCCCACTGCTGCCACCACTGTAACGGATCTCCTGGCACCCCGACTGGGTACCTCCGTTGATGGGTGCTCCTAGTGCTTCCCGAGGGCTCCAAGCACTCCGCTCGACACCGTAACCATCACAGGAACAAGGAACAGGATGGCTGTAAAAATGTTATGGAAAGGGCTAGAGGGCTGAAAATGGCCTCAAAATGTGGTTAAGAGCATGGCAAGTGCGCTGCAAACAAATGTGGATAGGGAAATGACTTTAAATAACATAAAATACGTAAAAATTAAAACTAATAATCTTGATCTAGGAGGACGAGGTCCATATGGAGTAGGAGGTTGAGGAGGCGGTGGATGTGGCGGTGTAGGTGGAAGCGGCGGTGGAGGAGGAGGAGGAGGTAGCCTACACTGCTTTTTAGTTTTAAATTTATTTATATATTTTTTTAATTAGGGTACCAAAACATTGGGAAATATAACCGGTGATAACCCTTTCCAGCCGTGCTAAACACGCGTTCAGACAATACACCGGCTGCAGGGCAGGCCAGCACCTCCAAGGGGTAAAGGGCAAGCTCAGGCCATGTGCCCAATTTGGAGACCCAGAAGTCCGTTCTTCGCTCAAGTGGTGGAAGAACCTAAAAGATGGGAGGTCTCTGATCCAACCTCGTTCGGTCACGTTGACCACGGACGCTTCACTGCTGGGCTGGGGGCCCCATCTGGAGGACAACCCAGTACGAGGTACTTGGAATCCCCAGGAGAAAATCCTCTCATCCAATTGGAGAGAGCGGAGAGCGGTCAAACTAGCCCTCCTTCATTTTGCTCCTCTCATTCGCAGTCAGGCGGTGAGAGTCCGGACAGACAACACAACTGTGGTCGCTTACCTGAACAGACAGGGAGGGATGAAATCCCAGACCCTCCTGAGGGAGATGGGTTCTATTCTCTCTTGGGCAGAGGTCAACCTGCCCCACCTAATGGCAGTCCATATCAAAGGGGATCTCAATGTGGTCGCAGATCGCCTGAGTCGGGGTCTACCAGTTCCAGGGGAGTGGTCCCTGAACAAGAGTATCTTCTCCACGATTGTCCAGCGGTGGGGCACCCCGGAAATCGACTTGATGGCTACCCGATTGAACGCCAAGGTGAGCAAGTTCTGTTCCCGTTACAGGGAGGACAACCCGGTAGCAATAGACGCTCTGTCCATAACTTGGAGCTTCAGGCTGGCATACATCTTCCCTCCAATTTCCATGATACCGAGGGTATTGATGAAGATCAAGCAAGACCAGACCTCGTTGATCGCCATCATGCCATTCTGGCCAAAGAGGTCTTGGTTCACCCAGCTCATGCAGATGAGTCAGGGCAATTATTGGAGACTTCCCCTAATACAGGACCTTGTGTATCAGGACACAGGTCCCTGTCTAGATCTGAGGAGGCTCAATCTGACAGCCTGGAGATTGACAGGTCCATTCTAGAAGCTAGAGGGTTATCTGTGGAGGTCCTGAGAACAATTTCTCACTCCAGAGCGGAATCTACAAGCAAGAAGTATTCTAGAATCTACAGAATATTCCTGCAATGGTGTAATGACAGAGAGGTAGTTGCCTCAGACCCTCCTCTCTCCGCTATTCTACAATTCCTCCAGGATGGTCTAGACAAGGGTCTAAGCCCATCTACACTCAGAGCTCATGTCTCTGCCTTATCGGCATGCCTTAGCAGACCGATTTCTCAGGACCCCCTAATCAAAAGGTTCCTGAAGGGAGCCGAGAGGCTTAAACCCAGAATCCTGAGACCAGTCCCACAGTGGGACTTAACAGTGGTTCTAAAAGGGTTATGTGTTTCCCTCTTTGAGCCTTTGAATGAGGTGGACTTGAGGTTCCTATCCCTAAAGATCACATTCTTACTAGCTATCACATCAGCTAAGAGAGTTGGGGAACTTCAGGCTCTGGGGGCTTCTGAGCCCTATTTAAAATTCCTTCAGGACAAGGTCCTGTTAAGGTTTTTGCCAACCTTTTTACCAAAGGTTCCTACTTTTTCTAATATCAATCAGACAATATGTCTGCCCACTTTTTCACCGGCTGCGACTTCTCCTGAGGAGGAAAAGCTCCGTACATTGGACATCTCAAGAGGTCTTAGGATATATTTGGACAGAACAAGTGAATTCAGAAGGTCGGAAAACCTCCTTCTGACCTATTCAGGGAAGAACAGGGATCTGAAGGCCTCCAAACCCACTCTGAGCAGGTGGATTAAAGAAGTAACCCATCTGGCCTTTCTGTCCCAAGATTTGACACCTCCTTCTTTTGTCTCCGCCCATTCTACCAGGGCTGTATCCACCTCTTATGCAGAGAAGAAACTGATCCCCCTGGATCAGATTTGTGCAGCCGCTTCTTGGAGTTCTCTGAACACCTTCATCTCGCATTATCGTCTAGAGGCTAGACAGGCGGAGGGAATGGCCTTTGGACAATCCGTTTTAAGTGCCGCCCTCTCCTGAGAGGGGAGTAGGGAGCCCCCCCAATTTGGGTGAGGTTTCTTGCTACTTCCTCACTTGTGCTGCTGGTTAGGACGAAAGGGAAGCCTCAATTTTGACGTAAATTTGTTTTCCCTTAGTCCTAACAGCAGCACACAAATTTCCCTCCCCTTGTGTGATTATTATCATTTACTTGTTATAAAGCAACCCCGTCCAGTTAGGGGCCGGGTTATATGGGGTAGGGGCTTAATTAGTTAATTAGGATACTTAGGCAGAAATTTTTTGTGTTCATTAAAAATTCCGCCTGTCCTGACCAGCTTCACAGGGGCAAATACCCCACTTGTGCTGCTGTTAGGACTAAGGGAAAACAAATTTACGTCAAAATTGACGCTTCTTCAGAGGGTGGCTGAAGAAAGCTGCTCATTATAGATGGAAGTTGATGCATATGATGCTGGTGATGCTTCTATACCCCCCCCCCCCCCCACACACACAACAGCCCCCCAAGTAAGACCATAATGAGGACCGCCTGGTAATATGGAGGCTGTACTATAGTGTGAAGGCTGAAATCTGTAGGCTGTAATATAATATGGAGGCTGTAATATCATGTGGAGGCTATAATGTAATGTGAAGGCTATAATATAATGTGGAGGCTGTAATCTAATGTGAAGGCTGTAATATAATGTGGAGGCTGTAATATCATGTGGAGACTGGTAATATGGAGGCTGTCATTTATTGTGGAGGCTGTAATATAATATGGAGGCTATCATGTAATGTGGAGGCTGTAATGTAATTTGGAGGCTGTTATATAATGTGGAAGCAGTAATATAATATGGAGGCTGTAATATAACGTGTAGGCTGTAATATAATATGGAGGCTATAATGTAATGTGGAGACTATAATATAACATGGAGGCTATAATGTAATGTGGCGGCTGTAATATAATATGGAGGCTATAATGTAATGTGGAGACTATAATATAACATGGAGGCTATAATGTAATGTGGAGGCTGTAATGTAATGTGAAGGCTGTAATATAATATGGAGGCTATCATGTAATGTGGAGCCTGGTAATAGGGAGGCTGTAATATCTTGTGAAGCCTGGTAATATGGAGGCTGTAATATCATGTGGAGCCTAATAATATGGAGGCTGTAATATGTTGTGGAGGCTGTAATAATGTGGAGGCTGGTAATGTGAAGGCTTTAATATATTGTGGGGCCTGGTAATATGGAGTCTGTAATATTATGTGGATGCTGTAATATAATATAGAGGCTGTAATGTAATATGAAGGCTGTGATATAATATTGAGGCTGTAATTATAATGTAAAGTCTGTAATGTAATGTGAAGGCTGTTATATAATGTGGACGCTTGTAATGTAATGTGGAGGTTGTAATATAATGTGGAGGCCGGTAATATGGAGGCTGTTATATAATGTGGAGTCTGTAAGATGAATGCTGTAATATCATGTGGAGGCTGGTAATATGGACGCTGTAATATTATGTGGAGGCTGTAATATAGTATGAAGTCTGTAATATCATGTGGAGGCTATAATGTAATGTGGAGGCTGTAAATAAGGAGGCTGTAATATAATGTTGAGGTTAATAATATAATATAGAGGCGTTAATATAATGCAGAGGATATAATGCAATTTACAGGCTGGTAATATGGAGGTTGTCAATTAATGTGGAGGCTGTGATGTAATGTGGAGGCTGAAAATATGGAGGCTGTAACATAATGTTTAAGCTGTGATGTAGATGTGATGTAGAGGCCGGTAATACAGAGGCTGTAATATAATGTGGAGGCCAGTTATGTAATATAATATGGAGACTGTAATGTAGAGGCCGGTAATATGGAGTCTGCAATATAATGTGGAGGCTGTAATGTAATGTGGAGGAAGATAATGTAATATGGAGGCTGTAATGTAAGGTGGAGGCTATAATGCAGAGGCTGTAATAGAATGTGGAGGCTGGTAGTATGGAGGCTGTAATATAATGTGGAGGTTGATAATATAATATAGAGACTTTATTTTAATGCGAAGGATATGATGTAATTTACAGGCTGGTAACATGGAGGCTGGAAAATGAAAACCACCAGCACTTCTGAGCTCAGCCAATCAGAGCTGGAGGGCGGGGCCTGGAGTTCAGGAACAGCCCCGCCCCGCCCCCAGAAAGGCCGCCTCTCCGTGCAGTTCTCTTTCAGGTCCGCCCATGCTCCATATAAAGGAGGGCTCTGGGCTGAGCAGTCACTGCTCTCTGCTCCTCACACCTAGAAGATGTCTGGTCGCGGTAAAGGAGGGAAATTTCAAAAGCCAGAGATCAGCCAATCACTATAACATACTTATTCTGTAGCTCCACCTCTTGTGAACGATGATTGGTAACGGAAGTTTTGGCGGGCACATAATTGTACGAATAAACCAATAGTGATGTAGGGGTGTGGTTTACATGAGCCAATGAGGACGAGGCCGGGAGTATAAATGATCTGCACGGTCCGTTCCTCACCTCACTCTGTTGCTGTGTACAGATCTCTGCAGAGCCATGGCCAGAACCAAGCAGACAGCCCGTAAGTCCACCGGCGGGAAAGCTCCCCGCAAGCAGCTGGCCACCAAGGCCGCCAGGAAGAGCGCCCCCGCCACTGGCGGAGTCAAGAAGCTAGTGATGGGAAGTTCGGCTCTTTTAGGTGAATCGGTTCATTTGGATCAGCTCATTCAAATGAACCGATTCATGAATCGGATCTTCGGTTCACTTGGTGAGTCAGACTGCTGAGCTGACTCTCAAGTGCTAGCCCCGCCCCTCCCCACCCACCAACCAATCACCGACCAGAGCTGAGGGGGCGGGGCAAGCACAGCACACTGCAGCTCTGACTCGAGTCCTCTGAGCCGTCTGTACAGGGAGTCTAAAGGAATCGAATGAGTCACAAGAATCTAAAGATCCGACTCAGTCAGTGACTCATTCGATTCAAGAGCCGAGAGTCACTAGAACAGGTTACATTACACTAAGGCTGTCGGCTGTTGTTGCAGCAGTGATAAGGAGCAGAGATAAGAGAAGGGACAGATGACACAGAGTTTAGACTACAGGATGAATTACATTAACCCTTTAGAATCAAATTGGCTTCTCAGGAGATATATATGTTAAAGGCATCTCATGTGAACCCACCCTTAGTTATATAGCTACTGAATGAGATGCCTTTAACATATATATCTCCTGAGAAGCCAATTTGATTCTAAAGGGTTAATTTAATTCAACCTGTAATCTAAACTCTGTGTCATCTGTCCCTTCTCTCTCTGCTCCTGTCCCTTAACCTTATCACTGCTGCTGAGAGCCGACAGCCTCAGTGTAATGTAACCTGTTCTAGTGACTCTCGGCTCTTGAATCGAATGACTCAATGAATGGAATGAGTCACTGACTGAGTCGGATCTTTAGATTCTTGTGACTCATTCGATTCCTTTAGACTCCCTGTACAGACGGCTCAGAGGACTCGAGTCAGAGCTGCAGTGTGCTGAGCTTGCCCCGCCCCCTCAGCTCTGGTCGGTGATTGGTTGGTGGGCGGGGAGGGGCGGGCAGAAGCAGCTCTTCCACTCTAAGATCATATTACTGACTCCTCCCGAGTCCCTCCCTCAGGCTCCTGCTGCCAGCGTGAGGTGGTGAGCTGAGCGTCTGCATTCATTGTCTGTCTGCTGTGACTGAGAAGAGCCGTTTCAAACGGATCGGATCATTCAAATGAATCGACTCCTCCGGTTCACTGAACTGAATCGATTCAAATGAACGATTCGTTCATGAACCGGACATCACTACAAGAAGCCTCACCGCTACCGGCCCGGGACCGTCGCTCTCCGGGAAATCCGGCGCTACCAGAAGTCCACCGAGCTGCTCATCCGGAAGCTGCCCTTCCAGCGCCTGGTGAGAGAGATCGCCCAGGACTTCAAGACCGACCTTCGCTTCCAGAGCTCGGCCGTCATGGCCCTGCAGGAGGCCAGCGAGGCTTACCTGGTCGGGCTCTTCGAGGACACCAACCTCTGCGCCATCCACGCCAAGCGGGTCACCATCATGCCCAAGGATATCCAGCTGGCCCGCAGGATCCGAGGGGAGAGGGCTTAGATCTGCGCCCCGCACCCAACAAAGGCTCTTCTCAGAGCCACCACCTCCTCCAGAGACGAGCTCCACTCCGCCCTTCATCCTCCACCTCTGCTCACGGGAGGCGGGTTAACCCTTTCAGCGCTCTGATCAGTAAGAGCAGTTCCTTTATTCTAAAAGCGCTCCCTGTATCTCCCCCCGTCTATCAGGGACTCGCTGAACGTGACTGATAACCGCCTCCATCCTCCCTGCCCCCCGCCATCTCCACTCAGCGCTGCTGGGGGCGGAGCCATAGGACAAGTGCTTTACAGTGATTGGCTGATCTCTGGCTTTTGAAATTCCCGCTCAATTACAGTCCGGTTAGAATTCAGCGGCCAAACCCTCTACAGCAGCAATGTCTGCCCGTACTCGCAGCAGGTCAGGAGCGGTAAGTGCCCCTGTGTGACGCCCGGACCACCAGAGCCCCTGTGTGTGTGTAATGGACTGCTCCTCCACGGCCGCTGGATTCTGACCGCACTGTAATTGAGGGAATTTCTAAAGCCAGAGATCAGCCAATCACTGTAAAGCACTTGTTCTATAGCTCCGCCCCCTTCTCCTGCTCTCTGCGCTGGTGTCCGGGGATAGAGCGCACGGCGGGGCTCACATCCATCCATTAGCAGATCACTACTGCCCTCATCCTCCTCACTGGCTGACCACTACTCCCCTAATCATCCTCAATACCATATAACTACTTCCCTCATTCTCCTTATTGCCCAATCACTACTCCCCTCATCATCCTCAATACCATATAACTACTTCCCTCATCCTTAGTGCCCGATCACTACTCCCCTCATCCTCCTCTCTGGCAGATCACTGCTCCCCTTATACACTTCAGCTGAGCTCTGCTCCCGCTATGAATGGCTGCGGATCAGCGAGCTGTGCGGCTGCTCAGTGCAGGGCGGGAGGACGAGGCTCCGCTCCTACGGGCACATAACGGCTGAGGGGGTCCAGAGCTCTGCTCCTATTGGCTGGGAGAGCTCAGGATCTCGTCGCTCATTTGAATTTCCCGCCTATAGTCCCCAACTGCAAATGAGCTGCTGATCTACAGGAGGAGCCGGTCATGTGACCTGTACCCGCGTCATAAGCCACGCCCAGCGCCGCTCATTGGCTTCTCCAGAGTCTTGTCTCCGTTGGAGGCTTCTAATCCACCCAATGAGCGGCGCTGGGGGCGGAGCAGCAGCCTATAAAGGCGGCAGGAGGCGGCTCCTCCGGATCACACACATCAGAGTCTTCCTCACTGTTCTGTGCTCTGCTGTAGAGAACGATGTCTGGACGCGGCAAACAAGGAGGCAAAGTCCGGGCTAAGGCCAAGACCCGCTCCTCCCGGGCAGGGCTCCAGTTCCCGGTCGGCCGAGTGCACAGGCTCCTCCGCAAGGGCAACTACGCCCAGAGGGTGGGCGCCGGCGCTCCCGTCTACTTGGCCGCTGTGCTCGAGTATCTCACCGCCGAGATCCTGGAGCTGGCCGGCAATGCCGCCCGCGACAACAAGAAGACCCGCATCATCCCCCGCCACCTGCAGCTGGCCGTGCGCAACGACGAGGAGCTCAACAAGCTGCTGGGCGGCGTCACCATCGCCCAGGGAGGCGTCCTGCCCAACATCCAGGCCGTGCTGCTGCCCAAGAAGACCGAGAGCACCAAGTCGGCCAAGAGCAAGTGAGCCGGCTCTGCTGCTGCTGTGCCCCCGGAACCAAAGGCTCTTCTAAGAGCCCCCCACATGCTCTGTACGACTGAGCTGGCGATGCCGCTGATCTCCGCTGTGGAGGAGGCGTCACACAGGGGCACTTACCGCTCCTGACATGCTGCGAGTACGGGAGTCACACAGGGGCACTTACCGCTCCTGACATGCTGCGAGTACGGGCAGACATTGCTGCTGTACAGGGTTCGTCCCCTGTGTGTAATGGACTGCTCCTCCACGGCCGCTGGATTCTGACCGGACTGGAATTGAGCGGGAATTTCAAAAGCCATGGTACTAGTTCTATAGCCACGCCCCATAGCCTGCTCAGTATTAACCCGTCAGTGGCCGCCTTCTCCCGCTCCCCACCGGAGGAGGGGAGAACAGTCCCGTATTCGCTGTGCGGAGAAGAGCGGCTCCATCACTCCGCTGGTGTCCAGGGATAGAGCGCACGACCCCCCTGCACGCACAGTACACTCAGCGGCGGCATCACTACAGCAGGGGGCGGGGCGCAGTGCGGGGCGGTTATCAGCCGAGCAGCGAGGCCCTGATAGACTGAAGAGCTGCTAGCCCCGCCCCCCGGCTCAGCTAAATAGATGGCGGGACGGATTAACCCCTCAGTCTCCGAGCACAGCTCGTCTCGTAGCTGCGGTGGAGAACACCCGGGGCTCGGGATTTACAGATTATTGGGGGGTTTCTGTAATGTAGACCTCCGGCTGTACTGAGCACAGGGCGCCGCTGATCTCCTGATGTGCGGGCGGTGTTAACCCCTCAGTGGAATTGTAGCTCCTCCCCGGGAAGATGTGGGCGGCTCTGAGAAGAGCCTTTGTGCTGTGAGGACGGAGGAGCAGGCGGCAGCATTAACCCCCGAAGCCGTAGAGAGTGCGGCCCTGGCGCTTGAGCGCGTAGACCACGTCCATGGCGGTGACGGTCTTCCTCTTGGCGTGCTCGGTGTAGGTGACGGCGTCCCGGATGACGTTCTCCAGGAAGACTTTCAGCACCCCGCGAGTCTCCTCATAGATGAGGCCGGAGATGCGCTTGACGCCTCCCCTGCGAGCTAGGCGGCGGATGGCAGGCTTGGTGATGCCCTGGATGTTATCACGGAGCACCTTCCTGTGCCGCTTGGCGCCGCCTTTCCCGAGCCCTTTCCCTCCTTTACCGCGACCAGACATCTTCTAGGTGTGAGGAGCAGAGAGCAGTGACTGCTCAGCCCAGAGCCCTCCTTTATATGGAGCATGGGCGGACCTGAAAGAGAACTGGGGGCGGGGCTGTTCCTGAACTCCAGGCCCCGCCCTCCAGCTCTGATTGGCTGAGCTCAGAAGTGCTGGTGGTTTTCATTTTCCAGCCTCCATGTTACCAGCCTGTAAATTACATCATATCCTTCGCATTCAAATAAAGTCTCTATATTATATTATCAACCTCCACATTATATTACAGCCTCCATACTACCAGCCTCCACATTCTATTACAGCCTCTGCATTACATTATAGCGTCCACCTTATATTACAGCCTCCATATTACATCTATGTTTCTATTACAGCCTCCATATTACATTATCTTCCTCCACATTATATTACAGCCTCCATATTACCAGCCTCTACATTACATTACAGCCTCCATACTACCAGCCTCTACATTACATTACAGCCTCCACATTACATTACCAGGCTCCACATAATATCACAGCCTCCATATAATATTACAGCTTCCACATTATATTCCAGCCTCCATATTATATTACAGCTTCCACAATATATTACAGCCTCCATATTATATTATCAACCTCAACATTATATTACAGCCTCCATATTATATTATCAACCTCAACATTATATTACAGCCTCCATATTTAAAGCCTCCACATTACATTATAGTCTTCACATTACATCACAGCCTCTATATTATCATCCTCAACATTATATTACAGCCTCCATATTTACAGCATCTACATTATATTACAGCCTTCACATTACATCACAGCCTCCATATTATATTATCAGCCTCCACATTATATTACAGCCTAAAAATTACCAGCCTCCACATTACATTACAGCCTCCATGTTATATTACAGCCTCCGTATCACCATCCTCTACATTACAGTCTCCATGTTACATTACCAGCCTCCAAATTATATTACAGCCTCCATATTGCCGTTCTCTACATTACATCACATCCTAAACATTACATTACAGCCTCCATACTAACAGCCTCCACATTACATCACAGCCTCTACATTATATTACAGCCTTCATATTACCAGCCTCTGCATTACATTACAGCCCTCAAATTATATTACAGCCTCTATATTACCAGCCTCCATATTATATTATCAACCTCAACAACCTATTACAGCCTCTACATTAGATCATAGCCTCCACATTATTTTACAGCCTAAATATTACCAGCCTCCATGTTATATTACAGCCTCCGTATTAACGGCCTCTACATTACAGTCTCCATGGTAAATTACCGGCCTCCACATTATATTACAGACTCCATATTACCGGCCTCTACATTACATCACGGCCTAAACATTACATCACAGCCTCCACATTATATGACAGCCTCCATACTACCAGCCTCCACATTACATTATATTACAGCATCCACATAATATTACAGACTCCATATTACCAGGCCTCACAATATATTAAAGCCATGACATTACCAGCCTCCACATTATTACAGCCTCCACAACATATTACAGCCTCCATATTATCAGGCTCCACATGATATTACAGCCTCCACAAGATATTACAACCTCCATATTACCAGGCTTAACAAGATATTACAGCCTCCCTATTACCAGGCTCCACATTACATTATAGCCTCCATATTATATTGCAGCCTTCACATTACATTATAGCCTCCATGTTATATCATAGTCTCCACATTACATTATAGCCTCCATATTATATTACAGCCTACATGTTATATTACAGCCTCCATATTATATTACTGCTTCCACATTATATTACAGCCTCCAAATTACATTACAGCCTCCACATTACATTATAGCCTCCATATTATATTACAGCCTACACGTTATATTACAGCCTCCACATTACCAGCCTCCATATTATATTACAGCCTCCATATTACCAGGCTCCACATTATATTACAGCCTCCACATTACATTACAGCCTCCATATTATATTAAAGCCTCCACATTACATTATAGCCTCCACATTACATTATAGCCTCCATATTATATTACAGCCTCCATATTACCAGCCTCCATATTATATTATCAACCTCAACAACATATTACAGCCTCTACATTAGATTATAGCCTCCACATTATTTTACAGCCTAAATATTACCAGCCTCCATGTTATATTACAGCCTCCGTATTAACGGCCTCTACATTACAGTCTCCATGTAAATTACCGGCCTCCACATTATATTACAGACTCCATATTACCGACCTCTACATTACATCACGGCCTAAACATTACATCACAGCCTCCACATTATATGACAGCCTCCATACTACCAGCCTCCACATTACATTATATTACAGCCTCCATACTACCAGCCTCCACATTACATCACAGCCTTAATATTACTAGCCTCTGCATTACATTACAGACTCCAAATTATAATACAGCCTCCACATTACATTACAGCCTCCACATTAAATTGCAGACTCCATATAACCGTCCTCTACATTTCATTACAGACTAAAAATTATGTTACAGCCTCCATATATTCAGCCTCCAGATTATATCACAGCCTCCTTATAACTAGCCTCTACAGTACATTACAGCCTCCATACTACCAGCTTCTACATTACATTACAGCCTCTATATTTCATTACTGGCCTACACATTATATTACAGCTTCCATATTACCGGCCTCTACACTGCAGTCTTCATATTATATTACATTACTGGCCTCCACATTATATTACAGCCTCTGTATTACCGGCCTCCACATCACATCTACATCACATGACAGCTTAAACATTATGTTACAGCCTCCATATTTTCAGCCTCCACATTACATCACAGCCTCCACATTAATTGACAACCTCCATATTACCAGCCTGTAAATTACATTATATCCTCTGCATTATATTAACGCCTCTATATTATATTATTAACCTCAACATTATATTACAGCCTCCTTATTTACAGCCTCCACATTACATTATAGCCTCCACATGATATTACAGACTTCATACTATATTACAGCCTCCACATAATATTACAGCGTCCATATAACCAGCCTCCACATGATATTACAGCATTAATCTTACAGACTCCACATTATATAGCAGCCTCCATATTACCGGCCTCCACATTATATTACAACCTCCACATTATATTACAACCTCCCCATTACATTACAAGCGTCCACATTATATAACAGCCTTCACATTACATTACAGCCTCCACATTATAATTACAGCCTCAATATTATATTACAGCCTTCATATTACATTACAGCCTCTATATTATATTACAGCCTCCACATAATATTACAGACTCCATATTACCAGGCCTTACAATATATTAAAGCCATGACATTACCAGCCTCCACATTATTACAGCCTCCATATTATCAGGCTCCACATGATATTACAGCCTCCACAAGATATTACTGCCTCCATATTACCAGGCTTCACAAGATATTACAGCCTCCCTATTACCAGGCTCCACATTACATTATAGCCTCCATATTATATTACAGCCTTCACATTACATTACAGCCTCCACATTACATTATAGCCTCCATGTTATATCATAGTCTCCACATTACATTATAGCCTCCATATTATATTACAGCCTACATGTTATATTACAGCCTCCACATTACAGCCTCCATATTATATTACAGCCTCCAAATTACATTACAGCCTCCACATTACATTATAGCCTCCATATTATATTACAGCCTACACGTTATATTACAGCCTCCACATTACATTACGGCATCCATATTATATTACAGCTTCCACATTATATTACAGCCTCCATATTACCAGGCTCCACATTATATTACAGCCTCCACATTACATTACAGCCTCCATATTATATTACAGCCTCCATATTACATTATAGCCTTCATAATATTTTATAGCCTCCACATTATATTACAGCCTCCACATTACATTACTGCCTCCATATTATATTACAGCCTCCATATTATATTACAGCCTCCATATTACATTATAGCCTTCATAATATTTTATAGCCTCCACATTATATTACATCCTCCACTTTACATTATAGCCTCCATATTATATTACAGCTTCCACATTATATTACAGCCTCCATTTTACCAGTTATATTATAGTACAGCATAGTACAGTACAGTATATTATAGTACAGTATATTATAGTACAGCACAGTATAGTACAGTATATAATAGTACAGTATAGTACAGTATAGTATAGTACAGTATATTATAGTATAGCATAGTACAGTATATTATAGTATAGGATAGTACAGTATAGTATAGTACAGTATATTATAGTTTAGTACAGTATATTATAGTACAGCACAGTATATTATAGTACTGTACAGTATAGTACAGCACAGTATTGTACAGTATACTACAGCACAGTGTATTATAGTACAGCACATTAGAGTCCAGTATAGTACAGTATATTATAGTACAATATAGTACAGTACAATATATTATAGTACAGTATTATATAGTATAGTACAGTATATTATAGTACAGCACAGTATAGTACAGTATATTATAGTACAGCATAGCATAGTACAGTACAGTATATTATAGTACAGTATATTATAGTACAGCACAGTATAGTACAGTATATAATAGTACAGTATAGTACAGCACAGTATAGTATAGTACAGTATATTATAGTATAGCATAGTACAGTACAGTATATTATAGTATAGTATAGTACAGTATAGTATAGTACAGTATATTATAGTTTAGTACAGTATATTATAGTACAGTATAATACAGCACATAATAGTAGAGTACAGTATATTATAGTACAGCATAGTACAGTACAGTATATTACAGCACAGTATAGTACAGCACATTATAGTATAGCATAGTATAGTACAGTATATTATAGTACAGTATAGTACAGCACGGTATAGTATAGAACTGTATAGTATAGTACAGTATATTATAGTACAGCGTAATATAGTATAGTATAGTACAGCACATTATAGTACAGTATATTATAGTACAGCATAGTACAGTATAGTATAACACAGTATAGTACAGTATAGTACAGTATATTATAGTATAGTATAGTACAGCACTGTATAGTATAGTGCAGCACGGTATAGTATAGTACAGTATATTATAGTACAGTATATTATAGTATAGTATAGTACAGTACAGTATATTATAGTACAGCACAGTATATTATAGTATAGTACAGCATAGTACATTATAGTATAGTACAGCACAGTATAGTACAGGACAGTATTGTATAGTATAGTACAGCATAGTATAGTACAGCACTGTATAGTATAGTGCAGCACGGTATAGTATAGTATAGTACAGTATATTATAGTATAGAACAGTATATTATAGTTCCGTATATTATAGTACTGTACAGTATAGTACAGCACAGTATTGTACAGTATACTACAGCACAGTGTATTATAGTACAGCACATTAGAGTCCAGTATAGTACAGTATATTATAGTACAATATAGTACAGTACAATATATTATAGTACAGTATTATATAGTATAGTACAGTATATTATAGTACACACAGTATAGTACAGCATAGCATAGTACAGTACAGTATATTATAGTACAGCACAGTATAGTATAGTACAGTATATAATAGTACAGTATAGTATAGTACAGTATATTATAGTATAGCATAGTACAGTACAGTATATTATAGTATAGCATAGTACAGTATAGTATAGTACAGTATATTATAGTTTAGTACAGTATATTATAGTACAGTATAATACAGCACATTATAGTAAAGTACAGTAGAGTACAGTATATTATAGTACAGCATAGTATAGTACAGTATATTACAGCACAGTATAGTACAGCACATTATAGTATAGTACAGTATATTATAGTACAGTATAGTACAGCACGGTATAGTATAGAACTGTATAGTATAGTACAGTATATTATAGTACAGCGTAATATAGTATAGTATAGCACAGTATAGTACAGCACATTATAGTACAGTATATTATAGTACAGCATAGTACAGTATAGTATAACACAGTATAGTATAGTATAGCACAGTATATTATAGTACAGCACAGTATAGTACAGTATATTATAGTACAGTATAGTACAGCACGGTATAGTATAGTACAGCACAGTATAGTACAGCACAGCATAGTACAGTATAGTACAGTATATTATAGTATAGTACAGCACAGTATAGTACAGCACAGCATAGTATAGTACAGTATATTATAGTACAGCACAGTATAATATAGTACAGTATAGTACAGCATAGTATAGTACAGCACTGTATAGTATAGTGCAGTACGGTATAGTACAGTATATTATAGTATAGAACAGTATATTATAGTCCCGTATATTATAGTACAGCACAGTATATTATAGTACTGTACAGTATAGTACAGCACAGTATTGTACAGTATACTACAGCACAGTGTATTATAGTACAGCACATTAGAGTCCAGTATAGTACAGTATATTATAGTACAATATAGTACAGTACAATATATTATAGTACAGTATTATATAGTATAGTACAGTATATTATAGTACAGCACAGTATAGTACAGTATATTATAGTACAGCATAGCATAGTACAGTACAGTATATTATAGTACAGTATATTATAGTACAGCACAGTATAGTACAGTATATAATAGTACAGTATAGTACAGCACAGTATAGTATAGTACAGTATATTATAGTATAGCATAGTACAGTACAGTATATTATAGTATAGCATAGTACAGTATAGTACAGTATATTATAGTTTAGTACAGTATATTATAGTACAGTATAATACAGCACATTATTGTAGAGTACAGTATTTTATAGTACAGCATAGTACAGTACAGTATATTACAGCACAGTATAGTACAGCACATTATAGTATAGTACAGTATAGTACAGCACGGTATAGTATAGAACTGTATAGTATAGTACAGTATATTATAGTACAGCGTAATATAGTATAGTATAGTACAGCACATTATAGTACAGTATATTATAGTACAGCATAGTACAGTATAGTATAACACAGTATAGTACAGTATAGTATAGCACAGTATATTATAGTACAGCACAGTATAGTACAGTATATTATAGTACAGTATAGTACAGCACGGTATAGTATAGCACTGTATAGTATAGTACAGTATATTATAGTATAGTACAGTATAGTACAGCACAGTATAGTACAGTATAGTACAGTATATTATAGTACAGCACAGTATAATATAGTACAGTATAGTACAGCATAGTATAGTACAGCATAGTATAGTACAACACAGCATAGTACAGTTCAGCACAGTATAGTACAGCACAGCATAGTATAGTACAGTATATTATAGTACAGTATAGTACAGTATATTATAGTACAGTATAGTACAGCACAGTATAGTATAGTACAACACAGTATAGTGCAGCACGGTATAGTACAGCACAGTACAGTACAGTATAGTACATCACAGTATAGTATATTATAGTACAGCACAGTATAGTACAGTACAGTATAGTACAGCACAGTATAGTACAGTATATTATAGCACAGTATAGTACAGCATAGTATAGTATAGTACAGCACAGTATAGTACAGCACAGCATAGTATAGTACAGTATACGGATCTCCTAGCACCCTGACTGGGTACCTCCGTTGATGGATGCTCCTAGTGCTTCCTGGGGGCTCCACATATAAAATGGAATAGGACAGCACAGTATAGTACAGTATAGTATAGTACAGCACAGTATAGTACAGCACAGTATAGTACAGTATATTATAGCACAGTATAGTACAGCATAGTATAGTATAGTACAGCACAGTATAGTACAGCACAGTATAGTACAGCACAGTATAGTACAGCACAGCATAGTATAGTACAGTATACGGATCTCCTAGCACCCTGACTGGGTACCTCCGTTGATGGATGCTCCTAATGCTTCCTGGGGGCTCCACATATAAAATGGAATAGGACAGCACAGTATAGTACAGTATAGTATAGTACAGCACAGCATAGTATAGTGCAGTATAGTACAGCACAGTATAGTACAGTAAAGTATTGTGCAGCATAGTATAGTACAGTACAGCATAGTATAGTATTGTGCAGCATAGTATAGTACAGAATAGTATTGTAGCGGATCTCCTAGCACCCCGACTGGGTACCTCCGTTGATGGATGCTCCTAGTGCTTCCCGAGGGCTCCACATAATAAATGGAATAGGACAGCACCACTTCCTGGAACACATAGTCCGTGGTATGGCGGCGTTGCTCGTGGCGTCAGCTCCCGGCCTCAGGGACCCCTCAAACGTAGAAAAAACTTCAGAAAAGTCGCGGCCCTCTTGTTCTTGAATCTTGAAGCTTAGCGTTTAATCACACTGAAAGGATACAGCAACGTCTGGACACCCAGGTCTTTCTCAGCTACATGTGGTTTACAAGTGAAGCTCAATACTTATATAGGTGTAACATTCAATCCGGATTGGTTGAGGGGTTGTCCCCCAGAAAGGTCAAATCCCCCCCTTAAATATTCACCCAATCGTGTTCTAAAGTGATAATAACATTCCGTAATAAAACAGCATAACAATCTCAGCTGTGTATATAAAATCGCTAATTTCTAACGATAATTTGTTTTCCCTTAGTCCTAACAGTGGCACAGATGGGGTATTCTGCCCCTGTGGACTGGTTAGGACAGGTGGAAGTTTTAATGAAATAATAAAAAACTGACATATACACGCCCTCCCTGCCCCCAATAAAGAGGGGAGTGACCCTCAGGACATCGTGTAATTACAAGTAGACAAAAATAACCACAATTACTAAAAAGGGGGGGGGGATTTGTGTGCCACTGTTAGGACTAAGGGAAAACAAATTATCGTTAGAAATTAACGATTCCCTTACGTCCTAACTAGGGATGAGCGAAACCGAACTGTATAGTTCGGGTTCGTATCGAATTTTGGGGTGTCCGTGACACGGACCCGAACCCGAACATTTTCGTAAAAGTTCGGGTTCAGGTTCGGCGCTTTCTTGGCGCTTTTTGAAAGGCGTCATACTACTTGCCCCAAGAGGCCATCACATCGTTCACTCCTGGAATCCTCAGTCCATTCTATCCTTCCATCTGCCGCCCAGCAGAGTCACGTCCTTTCCTGACACGCATCAGGTCTCATCCAGCTTGGCTCTTTCAGGTTTCACACAATCATCCGCCACGCAGCAGATTCATGTCAATTTAATGTCTTGCTTTAGGTTCACGCTATTGTCTGCCACGCAGCAGATTCATGTCAATTTTCTGTCTTGCTTCAGGTTCACGCTATTGTCTGCCACGCAGCAGATTCATGTCAATTTTCTGTCTTGCTTTAGGTTCACGCTATTGTCTGCCACGCAGCAGATTCATGTCAATTTTCTGTCTTGCTTTAGGTTCATTCACGCTATTGTCTGCCACGCAGCAGATTCATGTCAATTTTCTGTCTTGCTTTAGGTTCATGCACGCTATTGTCTGCCACGCAGCAGATTCATGTCAATTTTCTGTCTTGCTTTAGGTTCATGCACGCTATTGTCTGCCACGCAGCAGATTCATGTCAATTTTCTGTCTTGCTTTAGGTTCATTCACGCTATTGTCTGCCACGCAGCAGATTCATGTCAATTTAATTTCTTGCTTTAGGTTCATTCACGCAATTGTCTGCCACGCAGCAGATTCATGTCAATTTTCTATCTCATTTAATGTTTCATCCACGTAATCGTCTGCCACGCAGCAGATGCCCTTTCCGGTCTCGTTTCTTTCCCTGACACGCATCCGGTTTTCAGTTTTGGTCTGCCACGCAGCAGTCCATGTTAGTTTCCTGACACGCATCAGGTTCATCCACCGCCCTGTCACGCATCAGGGACTGGTTCTCACGTCTCGTTTGCACTTCCTGACACGCATCAGGTGCTGTCGTGGTCCTGCCACGCAGCAGGTGCATCGGTCGCCCTACTCGGCCCGTTCTAACCTGGTTGGACCCTGATGCGCCTCAGGGGCTTCGCCTCTAGCCACGCAGCTAGTTCACGGGTTCCGGCCGCCCGCAAGGCATCAGGTCATTCAAGGGCGCCTCACATGTATCGGGCACGGTCAAGCTTGACCCTCAGCTTCCGCTCCTTGATTCATGTCAGGTTCTACCTTTCTTCTGCATCTCTCAAACCTCACCCCATGTTTTTTAGGGTCACCCCGGAGGTCCGTCTAGGTTCAAAAATTCGCTAGGCGAAGTCCTCAAGGTACCAATCCTAGGCCCCCTTTTTCATCCAGGTCACTTCCGTTCAAAAAAAAAAAAAAAAGATGGGT
This sequence comes from Bufo bufo, assembly GCF_905171765.1. Classification (NCBI taxonomy): domain Eukaryota; kingdom Metazoa; phylum Chordata; class Amphibia; order Anura; family Bufonidae; genus Bufo; species Bufo bufo. Next base: position 102,355 of record NC_053393.1, read on the forward strand.
CCGTTCGTCTGTCCGCCGCTCGGCAGATTCACGTCATTAATTTACTGAGACGCTTGGGTTTGTTCTGTCGTTTGTCTGCCGCGCGGCGGATTCATGTGATTTTATTTTCCAGAGACGCATCGATCTTATCCGGTCATTTGTCTGCCACGCAGCAGATTCATGTCATTTTATTTTTCCTGACACGCATCAGGTTCATTCGATCTTTTGTCTGCCACGCAGCAGTTCGTGTTTTATTTTCCTGACACGCATCAGGTTCATTCGCTTTGTATCTGCCACGCAGTAGTTCATGTTCTATTTTCCTGACACGCATCAGGTTCATTCGATATTTGGTCTGCCACGCAGCAGTTCGTGTTTTATTTTCCTGACACGCATCAGGTTCATTCGCTTTATATCTGCCACGCAGCAGTTCATGTTCTATTTTCCTGACACGCATCAGGGTCATTCACTTGTCTGCCACGCAGCAGTTCATGTTTTATTTTCCTGACACGCATCAGGTTCATTTACCGCCCTGACACGCATCAGGGACAGGGTTTTCTTTCATGTCATATTTCATATTCCTGACACGCATCATGTGCTTCTCCACGGTCCTGCCACGCAGCAGGTACGTCAGTCGTCTGACACGCATCAGGCCGTTTCAGCCAGGTTGGACCCTGGTGCGCCTCAGGGGCACTTGCCACTAGCCACGCAGCTAGTTCACGAGCTCGACCACCTGACACGCATCAGGTCTTTCGTTTCGCTCTCTGGCCTCACATGTATCAGGCACGGTTAAGTTAATTGACAACGCGCGCTCCCGCTCCCTGATCCACGTCAGGTTCTACTTTATCTCCAGCATCTCTCAAGCCTCATCCCATGTTTTTCCAGGGTCACCCCAGAGGTCTATTTTGTTCAAATTTCGCTTAGGTGATTTCATCCAGGTACCAGTCTCAGGGCCCTTTCCATCCAGGTCGTTCCTGTTCCACGGTTTCGTACGCCAAGTCCAGGTAATCTAGGTCAGCTCATCAGGTAATGCCAGATTCAAAAGAACAGCAGCAAGCCATAGTCCCGCAGGAAACCAGTCACCGGGGCAATGTTCAGGGCCTTTTCCACCTCCCTAGACAATGATCCTTTCGGGCCATATAAAAGCATAGTGATCAAAGCAGCTATGTACCTCTGTCTTTACGGGTTCTTACGGCCCGGGGAATTCACCAGCTCTCCAGGACACGCAGGCCCCACTTTAGATCAATTAGCCTGGCAGCAGACGCATTGCACCCTATCACTCCACTTCACCAAAACTTCTCAAGTGGGACCGCCAGTCAAAATTCGCTACTACCAGACCTTCAATGACTGGTGCCCGGTTGCCGTGTTCAAAAAGCTATTCGCCACTGCAAAAGATCCCGCGCCGGGCAGCCCTCTTTTCCCTTTCAACTCCAAACATCTCACGGCGTCACAGTTCGTTCACCACATCAGAATCTTAGCTTCGGACTAGGGTTCGATGCCAAGGCCATTTCGGGACATTCATTCCGCATAGGGGCGGCATCCGCAGCGTCAAGTCATGGGGTCCCAGCGCACGTCATCCAGAAAATGGGCAGATGGCAATCTTCCCGTTCCACGCACTACGTTCCGAACCCGCAGGTTGAGGTTGCCGGAGCCTTCACCAGCTTAGCTTTATGAGTTCCGCATTAATCTTTCCTACCCGATTGATTTTTGCCCCTCATTTAGCTCGCACACGGCCATGGCTTCCGGCACACCTCAGCCATTGATAGTTGACAATCAGTCACCCCTCCCCAACTCAGTTCGTCCACTCTGCTCCCACCGTAGCCAGGACCACAAGTAGCAAGGCTGAAGATCAGCCTGTGTTTGTGGGAGGGGCGAAGGAGACCTATATAGCGCCGCCTCGCTCTCCCATCATGGACGCCGCGCTCTACCCCTCCCACCCTTCCCCTTTCTTCACCTCTCTCACCATCAGGCTTGCCCCTCATTTAGCTCGCACACGGCCATGGCTTCCGGCACACCTCAGCCATTGATAGTTGACAATCAGTCACCCCTCCCCAACTCAGTTCGTCCACTCTGCTCCCACCGTAGCCAGGACCACAAATAGAGTTGAGTGGACACCTGGATGTTCGAGTTCGGCCGAACTTCACAAAAAAGTTCGTGTTCGGGACCCGAACTTGACCTCGAACCCAAACCCCGATGAAGTCAATGGGGACAATGAATGCCACCAGCAGCGCGTCTACCAGCGTGCGCTTGTACTCGCGCATCTTACGATCACGCTCCAGTGAGGGAATTAAGGACGGTACGTTGTCCTTGTAACGGGGATCCAGCAGCGTGGCCACCCAGGAATCAGCACAAGTTAGAATGTGGGCACCTCGGCGGTCGTTGCTGAGACACTGCAGCATGTAATCGCTCATGTGTGCCAGGCTGCCCAGAGGCAACGAAAAGCTGTCCTCTGTGGGAGGTGTATCGTCTGTGTCCTCTGTATCCCCCCAGCCACGCACCAGTGATGGCCATGAGCTGGTCTGGGTGCCACCCTGCTGTGAACATGGTTCCTCCTCCTCCATCTCCTCATCCTCCACTTCCTCATCCTCCAGAACTGTGCCCTGGCTAGACAATTGTGTACCTTGGGTTTGTGGGTGCAGGAACCCACCCTCGGAGGCACTTGGGAATGACTAGCTGGAAGCCCTATGAAATGATCCCTCTTCCTCCTCCTCCTCCTCCTCCTGTACCACATCCTCTTCCATCATCGCCTGCAGCGTTTTTTCAAGGAGGCATAGAAGTGGTATAGTAACGCTGAGAACGGCGTTATCGGCACTGGCCATGTTGGTGGAGTACTCGAAACAGTGCAACGAGGAACGCAGGTCTCGCAGGGAGGCCCAGTCATTGGTGGTGAAGTGTGTCTGTTCCGCAGAGCGACTCACCCGTGCGTGCTGCAGCTGAAACTCCACTATGGCCTGCTGCTGCTCGCACAGTCTGTCCAGCATGCGCAAGGTGGAGTTCCACCTGGTGGGCACGTCGCATATGAGGCGGTGAGCGGGAAGGCCGAAGTTGCGCTGCAGTGCAGACAGGCGAGCAGCAGCAGGGTGAGAACGCCGAAAGCGCGCACAGACGGCCCGCACTTTATGCAGCAGCTCTGACATAACAGGGCAATGTTTAAGGAATCTCTGCACCACAAAAATCAGCACATGCGCCAGGCAAGGGATGTGCGTCAAACCGGCTAGTCCCAGAGCTGCTACGAGATTTCGCCCATTATCGCACACTACCAGGCTGGGCTTGAGGCTGACTGGCACCAACCACTCATCGGTCTGTTGTTCAAAGCCCGTCCACAGCTCCTGCGCGGTGTGGGGTTTGTCCCCCAAACAGATACGTTATAAAACTGCCTGCTGTCGTTTCCCCCTGGCTGTGCTGAAGTTGGTGGTGAAGGGGTTACGCTGACCGGATGAGGAGGCGGTAGAGGATGAGGAAGCGGAGTAGGAGGAGGAAGCAACAGGAGGCAAACTGAAGCACCCTGCAATCCTTGGTGGTGCAAGGACATGCGCCAAACTGCTATCCGCCTCAGGCCCAGCCGCCACTGCATTTACCCAGTGTGCTGTTATGGAGATATAACGGCCCTGACCGTGCTTACTGGTCCACGTATCCGTAATCAGGTGCACCTTGCCACAGATGGCGTTGCGCAGTGCACACCTGATTTTGTCCCCCACTTGGTTGTGCAGGGAAGGGATGGCTCTCCTGGAAAAGTAGTGGCGGCTGGGCACGATGTACTGTGGGACAGCCACCACCATAAAGCCTTTAAAACTATCCGTCTCCACCAGACGGAATGACAGCATTTCAAAGTCCAGTAACTTAGACACAGACACAGTTCGTGGAGTATATGGAGGGCAACGCTAGTATCCGTACAGCGCCCCTGGATACAGCAGGATGGAATCAGCTAGTCTTCGGACAGTGTTCCATGGCGAGGAGGCGGCCGCGGACTACAGGGATGCAGACAGAAAGGAAGTCTGGTATGATTGTAACAGATCACCTGGCACCCCGACTGAGTACCTCAGTTGACGAATGCCCCTAGCATTTTCCTGAGGTTTCCAAGCACTCTGGCAGACACCACAATCACCGAACAATGGATACACATTGCAGCTGGGGAGTGAGACCGACTGTCTCCCCTCCCTGTAAAGCACACTGCCGCTGTGGAGTGAGACCGGCTGTCTCCACTCCCTGTAGTTCACACTGCCGCTGGGGAGTGAAACCGGCTGTCTCCCCTCCCTGTAAAGCACTCTGCCGCTGGGAAGGAAGGACGACACACTTCTCTCCCTGTATTACCCCCATCTGGAGTTAGAGATCTGGGCCGGCTGCCCAGTATCCCTGAAGGGCCGGTAGAGAGATCTCGGTCCCATCTCCACCTGCCATCTGTGGGTCTTCCCAGGACCAGTCTGTGAGGTCCCTCAACATTGGCGAGTATGGACCACCTGCGTCCACACCTGGCAACTCCGGCTGCTGCTGAGGGTCTGGGCCAGCTGCCCAGCATCCCGGTGGAGAGACCTCGGTCCCGTCTCCACCTGCCTGTTGTGGTTCCTCACAGGAACAGTCTATGAGGACCCCTACTTCGGGTTCCTCTGGCCACCTCAAGGGGAGACTGCTTAGCTCCTCGGATGCAGCCTCTGCTCAGCTGCTGTAACACTCCTTCCGCTGGGCAATTTCTCTCTCTTTCGCCAGTCGGAATTCTCGTTCCATCCTTGAGTGTCGCTTGGCTGTGACCTGGTTCCAGATGGCCTGGCATATATCCATGGACACATTATCTCCATACTGGGCCACTCGCTGCCTCACCTCGGCCAGCCAGTCATCTTCAGAGCCTTCCATACTTGTCTGCTCCAAGTCGCTGAATACCTCTGCTCCCAGGGGCGCTGCACGAGTGCTAGAGTTTGCCCTCAATTTGTAACTCCACACGTTACCGGTGTCTCTGAGCTGCTTCTCCTCGCACTAGGACGCCATCCCACTGCTTGCCACCAATGTAGCGGATCACCTGACACCCCGACTGAGTACCTCCGTTGACGAAAGCTCCTAGCATTTTCCTGAGGTTTCCAAGCACTCTGGCAGACACCACAATCACTGAACCGAAGAAGCATATAAATCCTCTTAAGCATATAAATGCTGTAGACAGTTGAATAGGAAACCATGCGAATAGGTTTACACTCCTAGCAGTCAAACTGGGACAGCATGCAATAAATCCTCCCCAAGAATGAGACGACACTTCACCTTGAGGGTTAAAACAGAAACTCCCTTTATTTTAACACAAGCATTGATTTATACACATCCTCCAACAATGTTACCACCCACAGGGTTTTGTAAAAACAGCCAATCACATGTATTTACAGTATTCAACCTTCCCAGCAATTGTACACAAAATCCCCTTCCCTCTGTCTGTAACGCAATAAACAAAATACAATGAGCATTGTCTGAGACGCAATTAACTAACACAATGAGCATTGTCTGAGACGCAATTAACTAACACAATGAGTATTGTCTGAGATGCAATCCACAAAATACAATTACCAAACGTAATAGACTAACTTGAACCCTGGTCTAATTCGTGGGGGTGAGAGTTTAAGTTAGTCCAAGTCCTTTGTGAACAAATGAGGCCTGGCTGATGAGAGGGCCCATAATCCTGGGGCAAGAGGCTAGTAGCCAGGCCCCTCCAAAACCCAGTGGCGAGGTTGGTTTCGCCACAATGATGTCCTGAAAAATGCCCAGTGGCGGCGAGGTGAGAGTCTCCTCAGTTATGATCAGCGGCTACAGAAGCATGTGGCGATGCGGATGGGTCTCTTGGGAGAGCACCCCCTGGATGAGTGGGTAACAGAACTCCAGAGCCTGGTATGTAAGGAGCTTTGGCTAGAGGACGCTTACCGGGCCCTAAGGTGGCATGTCATTCAACATCCCCTCTGGACGGCCGAGCACGACTTTCATGAAGGGAAGGATTATGATGGACCTGGGTTACTATGAGAGGCCTTGGAGGAGGACATTGATCTCGGCAGCATGGAGGAGTCTAGGTTTTGGGACATCTACGACTACCGGATGGGCATGCATGTTTATGCTGGCGGATGGGAGGTGAGCAAAGACATGACCCACCTGGTAACAAGGGAGTGGGAGCTGGAGCAGACCTACCAACACCTGCTCAGCTCCGTTCATCCCCAACCTACCCGACAAGCAGAGCCAGATCTGCCCCCCTACAACTGGAAAGACTTGACGGCGATACCCCCTGCTTTCCTATCAACTCCCAAAGTAGGGAACTTCATCGACTGGTTCTGGGAAGACCTCCCGACGGCAGGTAGAGATGGGACTGAAGTCTCTCCACCGGACCTACAGGGATGCTGGGCAGCCGGCCCAGATCCCCAACTACAGGCTCCAGGCTGGGAAACCCACAGTCTTGTCTTCGTTTAAACCCCTCCGGGAAAGCACGCCCCTTGCGGAGCCCAGAAAACCTCCATACACCAACCACACCAATGCAACATACACCAGGTGGGGGAGGAAAACAGAGACACACCGGAGGGGACACACAGCCATGGCAAGGAATCAATATAATAAATAAGGTTGACTCACACAGACACAAAGACATACCGCCAGGGAGCAGAGCTCCTACTCAGGCAGACAACTAAATAAGACTGACCACAGGCTCCAACACACCATCATATAAAGAGGCCTGAGGTCACACCCACCACACCTAGCAGACACACCTAAATTAACCCCGTGACCACCAAAATGGGGAATGCACCAAATAAAGGAAAGTGTACGTGCAAACAGAAAACTACACGTTGCCCCCGGCAACCAGTCTGCACGCAACAGCGTCACGGTCAACATAAATTGGCCGTGACACTTACCTTACAGGGAGAGATGACAGCCGGTCTCTCTCCCCAGCGGCAGACAGGATCACAGGGAGAGGAGATTGTCGGTCCCCCGTCCCTGCAGCAACCAGCATTACTAGGAGTGGAGATGGTCGCACCCACTACCCAGCACCAGGCAGCATTACCGAGAGTCGAGACAGTCGGTCTGACTCCCCAGTAGCAGTGGGTTGTAAAGGGAGACGAGACAACCGGTCTCTCTCCCCAACCACAGGGGGACAGCACCCCTAACTCCAATGGTGCAGATGGGACCACGGTCTCTGCACCAGACCTACCGAGATGCTGGACGGCCGGTACAGATCCCCCACCAACCCCGCAGGAATGCCAGGAGGAGGAGGTAAGCGATTCCTCCTCTCCACAGCCCATCTGCAACAAGGTCCTGGGGGTAGGATTCCCTGACCACATCCCAGTGGAAGAGCTGGCATCTGGGCAGAGCGCAGTCTGCCTCTGCCCTCCCCTACCCTCTTGTCCAGAGCCTGACTCCCCACAGGCTACCCCAGTGAAAGAGCTGGCACCTGGGCAGAGCGCAGTCTGCCTCTGCCCTCCCCTATCCTCTTGTCCAGAGCCAGACTCCCCACAGGCTACCCCAGTGAAAGAGCTGGCACCTGGGCAGAGCGCAGTCGGCCTCTGCCCTCCCTTATCGTCTTGTTCAGAGGCTGACTCCCCACAGGCTACCCCAGCGGAAGAGCTGGCATCTGGGCAGAGCACAGTCTGCCTCTGCCCTCCCCTACCCTCTTGTCCGATCCTGACTCCCCACAGACTACCCCAGCGGAAGAGCTGGCACCTGGGCAGAGCGCAGTCTGCCTCTGCCCTCCCCTATCCTCTTGTCCAGAGCCAGACTCCCCACAGACTACCCCAGCGGAAGAGCTGGCATCTGGGCAGAGCGCAGTCTGCCTCTGCCCTCCCCTATCTTCTTGTCCAGAGGCTGACTTTCCACAGACTACCCCAGCGGAAGAGCTGGCATCTGGGCAGAGCGCAGTCTGCCTCTGCCCTCCCCTATCCTCTTGTTTAGAGGCTGACTCCCCACAGGCTAGCCTAGCTGATGCGCTGGCACCAGGGCAGAGTACCGCTGATCCCTGCCCACAAAGCAACCTCCACTCCAAGCCAGGGAGAAACACAGAGACCGGGAGTACCAGTTACTAACACAACCTTGGTGGACTCACTGGACAGAGACAGTCTACCGAATTTAACTGGTCCAGTATTTGGTTGTGGGTGGGCTGCCAGACTAACTCAGGTACCGACCGGCGTGAGGTCAGGTGTCTGGTTAGTCTTCCCTGGGAGGGGGAGATGTGTGGCAAAAATAACCTCGCCACTGGGTTTTGGAGGGGCCTCTTGCCTCAGGATTATGGCCCATATACTAACTTTAAAAGAGAAGACAGACCGGCCGCACACCCTAAATCTATGGAACTGTTGTGGGCAGGAAAGCCATGCTTGCGTTCGGCCAAATGTGACTTCCATGGAATTCGGGAACCCCTGCTCGGAACTGGGTGATTTTTGGTTATGTTGTTCGCCCAGATCAGAGATATCCATAGATGTATAAATTATGGGGATATGTGGGGTTTTGAGGTGTTTTCTGTGTTTTGGGAAAAATGTGTGTTTTCTGCCTGTGAGTTAGGGTTAGCCCATTATGTTTGGTAATTGTATTTTGTTGATTGTGTTACAGACAGAGGGAAGGGGCTTTTGTGTACAATTGCTGGGAAGGTTTCAATACTGTAAATGCATGTGATTGGCTAATCTATAAACTGTCACAGTCTTCTACAAGGTCCCCAGGGGGAGTGTCCCTTGCTGGAAGACCTGCATAAAAGGCTGAAAAATAACCCATTAAAGAGTTCCTGTTTTACATTCCCCATAGAGCCTCGTCTTATGTGTGGGGGATTGCTATACGCTGTATACTCCCCGGGCTATAACCCCTAGCTCTTGTAAGAGCTGTTCCTGGTCCTTGTTCCTGTGGTGGTTACGGTGTCGAGCGGAGCTGCATTGTTTGAACCTTGCGATTTTATTTAGCCTAATATTGCCCCTTTTCCTCTGGGATGCACTCGCTAGACCTCCTTCCAGGGCTTTAGTGGTGCTCTGTCAGCATGGAAGGGGGTCTGTAACTAACTGTGGTCCATTCCACACTTCGCCCAGAACACAGTCCTGCTAGGTTACAACTATTGCCATTGCAGCGCTACACTGTCTATGGGGCATCCACTATTGGCTGCTTCCAGTGTTGCTGGCACATGGGCGATTATTGGCATTCAGTCTAAGTTCATATTCTGGATTTCATGATGCGTGAGATGAGTGGCACGACTGATATTTACCGTATTTCGCTCCCATAATGGATCCTATCCTCAGCCCTATAGTATCCTTTACAACACATTAGCTTTGGTTTAGGACCTTGGGTTGCCGGGATACGGTTGGGACGCTCTATCACATGACTCGTCATGTGATTGAGGGCGCTTGCGCGGTTTCGGGACTCCCGATCATGTGACCGCTATGTCGAATACGTGATTTCCGCGAATCTCGTTCTATTACTCGCACATGCGCAGAGACAGCCGGGAGACGCCACTCACCACACGCATACTGCCGGATGGATACTCGGCTCAGGTGCAGGGTAGGTTCCCTTACGTCCTAACCAGTGGCACAGATGGGGTATTCTGCCCCTGTGGACTGGTTAGGACAGGTGGAAGTTTTCATGAAATAATAGAAAACTGACATATACACGCCCTCCCTGCCCCCAATAAAGAGGGGAGTGACCCTCCGGACATCGTGTTTTTTTCTGTCCTGCGGACAAGACAGGACGGGTGGTTCACTCCTCCATCCCTTCGGTGGAGAGAGTGTTTTTTACTTTTTCCCCTCTGGGAGCGGGTTCCGCTCCTCCTACGCCGCCTGAGATATAGGATTCCTTAGCTGGAGTTCAGTCTTACCTCATTCGGGGCCTGAAGCGGCGGTAGCGGCGTCCCGCATGTTCTGCTGGGCGCCGCCATCTTGCGGAAGTGACGTCAGGTGACGTCACTTCCGTTTTTTTCTCCGGCCGATCGCAGTAGCGTCGGCCGGGGAGTATTTCTCTGTTTAGGGCTGTTGGGTGCCTTTATATGATTCAGGGGTCCCTCTCTGGGTTCCAGAGTGTGAAGGACTTTTATGCAATTGCCTATATGCTTCAGTTTAATTCTCTCCCTGCTATTTTAAGGTCTATATTGTTCGGTCCCAAATGTCAAGAATGAATGTATTCGTGTACCGAACAGGGATGTTGAGATTATGTTTGTATGTGGAATAGAAAGTACTTTTCTGAAATTGTTAAACATTGTAAATGTTCTGGCCAGCAGATAATTGAGCTGTGTGTATTGTTAAAACTCAATTGTCTAGCCTGGCCCAGAGGAGGAGTTTTAGGATAATTGAGCTGTGTGTATTGTTAAGCCTCCATTATCTAGTCTGGCCCAGAGGAGGAGTTTTATGCTGCATAAATTGTGAGTTCTGTGTACCAGTAAATCAGTCTTGTTCCAGCATTAAGTTTTGACTCATGTGTGGATTATTCGGCGATTCCAGGGATATTCCTACTCGTGGAATATTGGGTGATTTTCTTTTATGAGAAGAAGGGAATGCTTGACGAGGATATTTTCTACTACCGTCACAACTGGTTGGCAGCAGCGGGATTTTCCCTTCTACTTTCCTTTACACCAGGATTCCAAGCAGACACTGGGAACAGTGAATGGAAGGCTGGTACACCCTGCTTAAAAGAAATACACTGAAAGAACTACTGGAAGTCCGTGGAAGGATTGCTAGCAACAAAACCAAGCGGGTCATTATAGCAGAATTAATGGAGCTAGACCAGGAGAACTTGGTTGCAGCAACGCCAGCAGTACAAGAGATGGGGACACCAGTGATTCAGGAGGAGGAATCACCAGTCAACAAGGCAATGAGAGAGAAGCTAGCATGGTTCGGTCCGAACCCAACGGCGGATGTGGTGCTGAAAGTGATGAACCTGTTAGCGGAGGAGGCTAAACAAATAAGAGACGCAGAGCTACAGTTAAAACTGGCAGCAGTCCAACGAGCAGCCGCACATTCTCCAAACAGTGAGTACAGTACAGCAGACACAAGGAAGATTCCGTTTAGTGCTTTTAAAGCTTTTGATAAAAAAGACTGTGACATTGATAATTACCTGGCAGATTTTGAGCGACAATGTAACCTGCACCGAATAGATAGAGGAGAGTGGGTCTCAATATTGTCAGGCAAACTGTCAGGCAAAGCTTCTGATGCTTTCCGGACCGTGCCAGAGCAGGAGATCCAGAGCTACGCCAGGGTTAAAGAAGTGCTCCTGGCTCGTTATGCAGTAACCCCAGAGTCCTACCGACAAAAGTTCAGGGACTCATGCAAAACCACGAAAGACTCTTACGTGGAATGGGCATGCCAGTTATCCCTGTCGGCCTCTAACTGGGTCAACAGCAGCCAGGCCACCACCGCAGAGGACATTTTGCAACTAATGCTCCTGGAACAATTTTACGATCACATCCAGACGGATGTCAAAGACTGGGTGAGAGATCGCAGGCCCATGACTCTACCAGAGGCCGCTAAGTTGGCGGATGAATATGCGGATACTCGCAAGACGAACCCGGTCACACCACGGGTACAACCTCCACGACCAACGGTGCCCTCACACCCACCAGCCGCTAGATACCAACCTCCTAACAGACCGGTGACATCTAGCCCTCGCTATCCACGCCAGGAGGACAATGAACAACGCTGCTTCCGGTGCAAACAGCTGGGTCACTACAAGCAGAATTGCCCCATGGACAACAACACCAGGTCAAATTGGTCTCGACCTGGGTACCGCCCACCAGCAGCAGCCCATTGTGTAGACTCGGCTTGGGATCCCCAGGAACTGGGTCAGGAAGAACCATTGGGCACCCTTTACAAAGCCCTCATGGTACAATCTGTTATTACGGACAACAGGAAACACCATTGTCAGCTGGTCATGGTTAACGGACCAACGTTAGAGACAGTGGGGCAACCATCACGTTGGTACAAAGACACCTTATTAAGGCATCAGAGAAACCGGGGAAATCAATTGCTGTGAGAGTGGCAGGGGGGGCAGTATACTGTATTCCTACTGCACAGGTACACCTAGACTGGGGTGCGGGAGCTGGCAATGTTCATGTGGGCGTCATGAAAGACTTACCTTCTGAAGTCATCTTGGGCAACGACATTGGCCCCCTGACTTCGGCGTTCGCCTCTACCCCCGCTCAGGAGGCCCACGCAGTAATCACCAGAGCACAAAGTCGCGCTGCCGAGAGCCATCCGCTTCCTACTGAGACCCAGGTAAGCCAACCCAACCTACCCTTGACTGTAGAACCCCTACCCTGGGACACCCCAGAGGACTTTGGGCGGGAGGTGACCGGAGACCCTTCCCTCAGAAAGTATCGAGAGAAAGCCAGGAGGGGCCAAGGGGGGTTAGAGAAGGAGCAATTTATTTGGGAGAAAGGCCACTTGTACAGGCTCACCGAGACCCGGGGTAATACACCAGGGCCTAAGCAAAAACGCCAGCTGGTAGTTCCCCCGAAATACCGGCAGGAGTTATTGAGGATTGGGCACGACGTACCCTTGGCAGGCCATTTGGGAATACGCAAGACAGGGTATCGGATAACCCAGAACTCCTTCTGGCCTGGGGTATCTGACGACGTCAGGGCGTATTGTCAAACGTGCGAGGTATGCCAACGTATAAGTAAAAAGGGAGACCACCCAAAGGCTAAACTAGTCTCCATGCCCATTATTGAAGAACCGTTCACAAGGGTAGCCGTGGACATTATAGGGCCCCTGGCCCAACCTAGCCGTTCCGGCAAGCGGTATATACTCACTATAGTAGACTACGCCACCCGTTACCCCGAAGCGGTAGCTCTCTCTAACATACAGGCTGAGACCGTAGCAGAGGCCCTAGTTAAAGTATTTTCCCGAGTAGGCTTTCCCAAGGAGGTTCTGTCCGACCAAGGTACCCAATTCACGGCCGAGGTAACCCAGCAGATATGGAAAACCTGTGGAGTTAAATCCCTGACTAGCTCCCCATACCATCCCCAGACTAACGGCCTGTGCGAGCGCTTCAACGGAACGCTAAAGCAAATGTTGAAGTCGTTCACGGGGGCATACAAGGATTGGGAGCGATTCCTGCCACACCTTCTCTTTGCCTACCGAGAGGTGCCGCAGGAATCGACCAGATTCTCACCCTTCGAACTTCTCTATGGGAGGCGGGTGATGGGGCCCTTAGATCTCATCAAGGATCACTGGGAGGGGCAGACAGAGATTGAGGGGACCCCGGTTGTACCTTATGTCCTGGAGCTGAGGGACCGCATGGAGGAATTAGCCCAGACAGTGCGAGAGAACCTCCAGGCGGCCCAACATGCCAGAGGGTATGGTATGACCGACGGGCTAGGCACCGGAGCTTTCAGATAGGCCAAAAGGTCATGGTATTAAGGCCGGTCCGAACAGACAAGCTCCAGGCCGCCTGGCAGGGCCCCTGTAAAGTTATAGGACAGATATGCGACACTACCTACACGATAGCCAGCTGCGAGGATGAAGATGTGAAACAAACCTTTCACATCAACATGCTCAAGGCCTATCAGGAACGGGCAGAGGAGGTAGCCGCTATCTGTGCACCAGCAGGAGAAGACACAGAGACCCTACCCCTTCCCGACCTATTGGGCAGTAGCGAGGGGATGACCCAGATAAAGAAAGTCCAGCTAGGTGAACAGTTGGAGCCGCAAGAGCGGGCTCAAGCTGTCCGCTTACTAGAAACAAAACAGGCCACATTCTCTCAGGAGCCTGGATACACACTCCTAGCCATACACAAGGTAGAGACTCCAGGACAGGCACCCCTGAGACAGCCTCCCTACCGTATACCCGAAGCAGTCCGGGAAGGGATGCGGAAGGAAATAGATTAGATGCTTCGGCTAGGCGTAATCGAACCCTCAGAAAGTCCTTGGGCCTTGCCGGTAGTCTTAGTGCCAAAGAAGGATGGGACAACCCGCTTCTGTGTAGATTACCGGCGCCTCAACGACAAGACAGTTACGGACGCCTATCCGATGCCACGGATGGACGAGCTGCTTGACCGTATCTCTGCAGGGAAGTATCGGACCACAATAGACCTATGCAAGGGATATTGGCAGATTCCCCTAGCAGAAGATGCCATACCCAAGTCGGCCTTCATCACCCCGTTCGGCCTATACCAATTCCGGGTTATGCCGTTCGGGATGAAGAACGCCCCGGCCACCTTCCAACGGATGGTGGATCAGTTACTTAGGGGTCTCCAGAGCTTTGCATGCGCTTACCTGGATGACATCGCCATCCACAGCGATACCTGGGAAGCACACCTAGAGCACATAGGGGTAGTATTAGATAGGATCAGGGGGGCCGGGCTGACCCTGAAACCCGACAAATGTCACTTGGGTATGGCGGAGGTACAATATTTGGGCCACCGAGTAGGATGTGGTAAGCAACGGCCGGAGCCGGCTAAGATCGAGGCCGTTGTCAATTGGCCCACTCCCCCCACCAAGACACAAGTCATGGCTTTCTTAGGCACAGCCGGCTATTACAGACACTTTGTACCCGACTATAGCGCCCTGGCCAAACCCCTGACCGACTTGACCAAAAAGAAGCTACCCCGACAAGTCCTGTGGTCCCCGGAATGCGAGGTGGCTTTCCAAGTACTAAAGACTGCTCTGGTTAATGCTCCGGTGTTGGTTACCCCAGATCCTAACAAAAGATTTATTGTCCACACAGATGCTTCAATGTTTGGACTGGGGGCAGTACTAAGCCAGATCGGGGAGGATGGAGGAGAGCACCCGGTGGCATACCTGAGTCGGAAGCTGTTGCCAAGGGAGGTCAGTTATGCCACCATTGAAAAAGAGTGTTTGGCCTTGGTATGGGCACTCAAAAAGCTCACACCTTACATTTATGGCCGGGCGTTCACTCTCATCACCGATCACAACCCCTTGGTGTAGCTTAACCGGGTTTCAGGGGACAACGCCCGTTTGCTACGCTGGAGCTTGTTCTTACAGCCCTATGACTTTACGATTCATTATCGCCCAGGCAAGCAAAACGGGAATGCCGATGGATTGTCAGTCACGCCAAACGGATTTAACCTCGGACTAAAAGCTCTGAACCCGTCAACCCTACTGGACCAGGAAAGGTCCAACCGAGTTGCCGGAGCAGGGAGAAAAAGGGGGGCCATTGTGAAGGACTTTTATGCAATTGCCTATATGCTTCAGTTTAATTCTCTCCCTGCTATTTTAAGGTCTATATTGTTCGGTTCCAAATGTCAAGAATGAATGTATTCGTGTACCGAGCAGGGATGTTGAGATTATGTTTGTATGTGGGATAGAAAGTACTTTTCTGAAATTGTTAAAAATTGTAAATGTTCTGGCCAGCAGATAATTGAGCTGTGTGCATTGTTAAAACTCAATTATCTTGCCTGGCCCAGAGGAGGATGTGGCGAAACTAACCTCGCCACTGGGTTTTGGAGAGGACTGGCTGCTGGCCTCTTGCCCCTGGATTATGGGCCATATACTAACTTTTAAACGCCTGAACCTATTTAAGTGAATTTTGGATAGGTTTGTCCCCAAGTTATACTGTTTAAATTGATGTAAGTTATATGTATGGCCAATGTAAACTCACAAAGTTGTAACAATTTATAATAAGTGTAACTTGTCAGCTTGGGAGGAAAATACTGGGTGTGTTTCTATTGTGCCATTGTCCCATTGTGTGTTTAAATGGTGATGTCTGTTCTGTTGTCCTCACATGTGTATTGGCGATCTCCCTTTGTCCTCAGAGATAATTGGATTGCTCCTCAGGTTGTCTCCGGGACAGAGAGGAGGAGACCATGATGCATTGTGGGGATATGTTGTCCTATGTCACAGTCTTCATTCTGGTCCTCTGGGGGCGTGAACGATTGGTTGCTGTAGTTACATTGTATGTGTTGTAAATTACTGATTGGTTGTATTTCAAACCCCTGTGGGCAGTACTATGTTTGTGGTTTATGAATAAAAGAGGCTGTACGTGAAGTACAGTCAGACCACTGCTTGATCCTCAACACGGAGCCTTGTCTCGTTATTGGGGGGATTTACTGTATGCTGTTAGAGGACCGATTGCCAGAAGTGTAAGCTGATCCCTGTTCGTCTGCTAGCAGCTATTCGTGAGGTTCCAGTTTGGAGTGCTATTTTGTATCCAGTTCGGGAGTTGGTGTTCTGCAGTAGCTGTGCCTGTCTTTCAGAAAGGGGCTTATCGCCTAAACGGATTTTAACCCCTTGTCTGCTAAAACAGGACCGTTACATTGGTGGCAAGCAGCGGGATCGTTCCTACAGCCAGAAGGACAGCTACAAAGAAACATCATTCCCTGGAATTACAATTTGAGGGCAACGCATGTCCCAGTACAGCGACCCTGACAGCACCAGAATGGAAACAGCAGTGGAGTACGATGAGGGTGTCATGGATGACCGAGATGCAGTCCACAAAGGCATCTGGTACCAGGTACTGGGTATTGTGGAGTATATGCAGGACGAGAGACTCCCCACGGAAGACCAGCGGTTGCAGAAGCGAGTAGCCCTGCGGATGCCCTTTCTGGGAGAGCAGCCCCGGGAGGAATGGGTAAAGGAATTGGAACTCCTAGCATGGCGGGAGCTGTGGCTGGAAGATGCCTACCAGGCGCTCTGGTGGTATGGGGCACAGTACCTACCCAGGACAGCTGAGCATGACAAGCCGGAGGGAGAGGAGTTTGATGGTCCTGGCTTGTTATGGGAGACTTTTTCAGAGCTGGAGTTTGGGAGCCCTACACAAGCCCGGTTCCATGATCTCTTGGAATGGAGGGAGAGCAGGTATGACTGGGACGACACTCATGAGATTGAGCAGGACCTGGTCCACCTGGTGACCCGGGAGATGGAGCTGGAACAGGGCTACCAGCAGCTGTTCCACGCCAGTGAGAAGGCTCAGCAGGACAGTAAGGTGACAAACCCAGTCTCCATTCCCCAGCGGCAGTGTGAAGTGCAGGGAGAGGAGAGCAGCGTCCTCCCTCCCCAGCGGCAGGCTGAGTTACAGGGGGCAGAGTTAGTTGTTCCTGCCCCCCAGCAGCAGAGTGATATGCCGGGAAGGCAGTGTGAAATGCAGGGAGAGGAGAGCAGCGTCCTCCCTCCTCAGCGGCAGGCTGAGTTACAGGGGGCAGAGGTAGTTGTTCCTGCCCCCCAGCAGCAGCATGATTTTTGGGGAATTGGGAGCCCAGTCTCCATTCCCCAGCGGCAGGCGGAGTTACAGGGGGCAGAGACAGTCGGTCCTGTCCCCCAGCGGCAGAGTGTCCAGCAGGGAATAGAGAGCCTAGTCTCCTTTCCCCAGCAGCAGGACACTGTATTGGGAGCGGAGACGGTCGGTCGCCCTCCCCAGCGGCTGGAAGTATGTATGGGAGAGGAGCTCGTTACCCCCTCTCCCCAGCGGCAGCTTAACGCACCAGAGGGAGACAGTAAGCCCCACAACAGTGCAGATGGGACCGTGGTCTCTGCACTTACAGCACAGGGGGTAGAGACAGTCGGTCTCCCCCTCCAACAACCAGGCTCAAACCAGGCTTCTTCCGTGGTAGCGCTGGCACCAGGGCAGAGTACCGCTGATCCCTGCCCACAAAGCAACTTCCACTCCAAGCCAGGGAGCAACACAGAGACCGGGAGTACCAGCTTCCAACATAACCTTGGTGGACTCACTGGACAGAGACAGGCTACTAAATTCAACAGGTCCAGTATTGGGTTGTGGGTGGGCTGCCAGACTAACTCAGGTACCGACCGGCGTGAGGTCAGGTATCTGGTTAGTCTTCCCTGGGGGGGGGAAAGATGTGTGGCGAAACCAACCTCGCCACTGGGTTTTGGAGAGGACTGGCTGCTGGCCTCTTGCCCCTGGATTATGGGCCATATACTAACTTTTAAACCCCTGAACCTATTCAAGTGAATTTTAGATAGGTTTGTCCCCAAGTTATACTGTTTAAATTTATGTAAGTTATATGTATGGCCAATGTAAACTCACAAAGTTGTAACAATTTATAAAAAGTGTAACTTGTCAGCTTGGGAGGAAAATACTGGGTGTGTTTCTATTGTGCCATTGTCCCATTGTGTGTTTAAATGGTGATGTCTGTTCTGTTGTTCTCACATGTGTATTGGCGATCTCCCTTTGTCCTCAGAGATAATTGGATTGCTCCTCAGGTTAGCTCCGGGACAGAGAGGAGGAGACCATGATGCATTGTGGGGATATGTTGTCCTATGTCACAGTCTTCATTCTGGTCCTCTGGGGGCGTGAACGATTGGTTGCTGTAGTTACATTGTATGTGTTGTAAATTACTGATTGGTTGTATTTCAAACCCCTGTGGGCAGTACTATGTTTGTGGTTTATGAATAAAAGAGGCTGTACGTGAAGTACAGTCAGACCACTGTTTGACCCTCAACACGGAGCCTTGTCTCGTTATTGGGGGGATTCACTGTATGCTGTTAGAGGACCGATTGCCAGAAGTGTAAGCTGATCCCTGTTCGTCTGCTAGCAGCTATTCGTGAGGTTCCAGTTTGGAGTGCTATTTTGTATCCAGTTCTGGAGTTGGTGTTCTGCAGTAGCTGTGCCTGTCTCTCAGAAAGGGGCTTATCGCCTAAACGGATTTTAACCCCTTGTCTGCTAAAACAGGACCGTTACAGAGGAGTTTTAGGATAATTGAGCTGTGTGTATTGTTAAAACTCAATTATCTAGCCTGGCCCAGAGGAGGAGTTTTATGCTGCATAAATTGTAAGTTCTGTGTACCAGTAAATCAGTCTTGTTCCAGCATTAAGTTTTGACTCATGTGTGGATTATTCGGCGATTCCAGGGATATTCCTACTAGTGGAATATTGGGTGATTTTCTTTTATGGGAAGAAGGGAATGCTTGACGGGGATAATTTCTACTACCGTCACACAGAAGATTTTTTTTTTTTTTTTTACTCAGATCTAAGGATTAGGCTTTAGAGGTTTACCCCGCCCCTTTTTGGGCGGGGCTTCCGTTTGGCGCCCAAACACCCTATTTAAACATGGTCAGGCTCCAGGTTCAGTCTCCTGGAGCGCAGTTTTCTGTTAACCTTGAGTCGTGTGGTTGGTGCTCGAGTTGTTTGCGTGCAAACCTCTGTATTGCTGAAAAACCTTTTCCTTTATAATAGAGCTTGCTAGGATCTTCTGGGTAAAGATCCTGAAGCTTGCGGTTAAAGGTCTTTTTTTCTTGAATTATGCTTAAATTCATATCTCTTCTGTTTTTCAGTCATGTCTTCTACCGGGGACGGTGAGAGAGAGCCCAGCAGGAAGTCCGCTGGCAAGAGACGTCACCTGCAGTGCCATGACTGCCAGATCGTGCTGGAGGACTCCTACGATTTTTCCCGGTGCCCACCCTGTAGGGCCAAGACACTCCCCCAGCTGGAGCCATCGGTCCACGACGTTGTCGATTGGGTAAAGGGCTATATGGAGACCAATATGAACCAGGTGAACGCCTCCATACAAGAGCTGAAGAATACCCTGGTTTCTAAACGCCATCGTCCCTCCTCCCCCCATCGGGCGATGGAGGTATCGGGGTGTCAGGAGGCGAGAGACAGTTCAGCCTCTTCCTCCTCGGATGAGGAGGACGGGTTTTCATATTTTTTTCCGCTGGAGAAAGCCCAGCGGCTACTAAAATCCGTCTGATCGGGGGACCAGGACGTTGATCCGGGGGAAGCCTCATCCTCTGCCTCTAGGGGGCCTAGGCCTTTAAAGCAGATGGTTCTCTCCTGTCTCTGATGAAGACGGAATGGAGAAAGCCGGAGAAGGGTCCAGTGTTGACCAAAAGATTAAAGGCAGTGTTTCCGGTCAAAGAAGATCAAGTATCTTCCTGGGGGCCTGTCCCCAAGGTGGACATGGCGATTGCAAAACTATCGAGTAGGACCCTGATCCCATCAGACGACGGGTCAAGTTTGCAAGACCCAATGGATCGGAAGGCGGATTGCGCCCTTAGGCGCGCTTATTCCTCAGCCTCGGCCTCCGCCTCGGTTGCGATTTCTTCGTCTGAAGTGGCGAATTTTCTGAAAACAAGATTCACCCAGATTCAGTCTGACCTAGACCAGGGGGTCTCTAGGGACGACATTCTGGCCTCATGTAAGACGGCCAGCCTTGCCATAGACTTCCTGTGTGACGCAGCTCCACAACAGTTGAAGCTGGCATCTAAGTCCATTGCTCTCTCAACCGCGGGCAGGCGTCTGCTTTGGTTGAAACCTTGGAAGGCCGATACGACCTCAAAGCACAATCTTTGTGCCATGGCATATGAACCCGGCAAACTCTTTGGTGCAGAGCTTGACCAAATAATGGAAGGGCTGTCAGACAAGAAGGGAAAGTCCCTTCCCCAGCAGTCCTTTCGTGGTCGGGGCAAGGGGTTTGGTTCCAGAGCGGAACCTCAACCCAGAGCCCAGAGGAATTGGGGCTCCCGTAGAGGAGGAAAATCCTCTCGGGGTTCTAGACCCCCCAAGAAGTCCTCGGCGCTCTGATTGCCGGCCTCCTCGAGGCTCTTGGTATTTAGCCGGTCTGACTGGAAATCCCAGGCTCCCTTCTCCCCACATTCCAGTAGGCGGTCGCCTACAGCACTTTCTACCTTGTTGGCAGGATCATATCCAGGACAGTTGGGTCCTGCGTGTAATTTCTCAGGGCTACCTTGTGGACTTGAGCAGTCCGCCTCCGGACAAGTTCGTCCAAACAAGGCTTCTTTCCAGCAACGAGCAAAAGATCTAGAAAATTACGTGCTAGAATACTTCCAGAAGGGGGCCTTAGAAGAGGTTCCTCTCCAAGAGAGGGGAACAGGTATCTACTCCCCAGTTTTCCTGGTACCCAATAATACCGGAGGTTGGAGGATGATTATAGATTTGAGGTTCTTCAACCGTTTCATAAAACAAAAGAAGTTCCGTATGGAAACTATCCAGTCGGTGACTGTAACGGATCACCTGGCACCCCTAGACTGAGTACCTCCGCTGATGGATTCTCCTAGCGTTTTCCTGAGGTTTCCAAGCACTCTGGCAGACACCACAATCACCGAACCGAAGAAGCCTATAAATCCTCTTCAAGCATATAAATGCTGTAGGCAGTTGAATAGGAAACCATACGAAATAGGTTTACACTCCTAGCAGTCAAACTGGGACAGCATGCAATAAATCCTCCCCCAAGAATGAGACGACACTTCACCTTGAGGGTTAAAACAGGAACTGACTTTATTTAGACACAGCATACCTACTTTGAACCCCCCAACAGCCTCATTTACATACAATAGGGTACCTAGGACTATGGTACAAGGAAGGGTGGGGCCAGACAATAGCAAGGGCTGATGGGAGATTGAGGAGGGACAGAGCAGCTGGTTTAAACTGGTGTCCCTGCGACAATACCTTGCTGGGGAAACCATGGGACAGGAAAAAGGGGAAGGAGAAGAGGCACAGAACAACAATGCCTGTAACATAGCAAACTTTACAGCCAGGGCAAGATATATACAGTCCACAACACACAGCAATACAAAATACCACATGCCCAAATTGCATTCCACGTACAAATTCACCAGGGGCCATAGTCAGTAGGTAGGAGGCGGGTAGCCAGGCCTCTCCAATGCCCAGTGGCGAGGCGGGTTCCGCCACATTTCTCCCCTTTCCCATTGAGACTATCCAGACTCCAGACCTCCAGGCGGTCTGGGGCTCTGATAGTCAGCCAGCTTTTGTCAAAGGGTGTAGTTGCCCCTATGGCCCCCTGCTGCTTGTGCCCAGTTGTAGATCCATGGCATGGGGGGAAGGTAACCAGGGTGCCCTCTCCCCTGGTTGAACAAAGCTGTTGCTGGGGGGAAGGGGTAACAGGCTCCTCTCTCTGCGACACCCTCCCTTGTTGTAGGGGAAAACAGACTGCCTCTCCTTCCAATACATGGTCCTGTTGTTGTGGACCAGGACAGACTGTCCATATCTCCAGTGGTGCAGGTACAGAGACTGCGGTCCCATCTGCACTGTTGTGGAGCTTACTGTCTCCCCTTGGTGTGCTAGGCAAACCGCTGGGGCTACTTGGGGAACAGCGGTCAGCAGTGTTCTGCACCGATGCCAGCACTTCTGCTGGGAGGGGGCCAGAGGGGGCTAACGACTCCTCTACTGACCCCAGTACCTGGTTTGGAGTTGGCTGTGGAGGGGAGGGGTTGCTTACCTCCTCCTCCTGGTACGGCTGCTGTTTTGGAGAGAGACCGACTGTCTCCCCTCCCTGTAAAGCACACTGCCGCTGTGGAGTGAGACCGGCTGTCTACACTCCCTGTAAAGCACACTGCCGCTGCGGAGTAAGACCGGCTGTCTCCCCTCCCTGTAGTTCACACTGCCGCTGGGGAGTGAAAATGGCTGTCTCCCCTCCCTGTAAAGCACTCTGCTGCTGGGAAGGAAGGACGACACACTTCTCTTCCTGTATTACCCCCATCTGGAGTTGGAGATCTGGGCCTGCTGCCCAGTATCTCTGTAGGGCCAGTAGAGAGATCTCGGTCCCATCTCCACCTGCCATCTGTGGGTCTTCCCAGGACCAGTCTGTGAGGTCCCTCATTTCTGGGTCTGGTTGGGGAGTAGGAGTTACCGAATGCAGGTCTCCTGATGACGGGCTTAGTTTTTGGGGAGGGGGAATGAAACTCAACGCTCCCAATGGTGTACAGTCCATAAGCCCCATCAGGTTAGAGACAGGCGGTGTCACTTGATCATATAAGTCTGCATAATTCTGTTCGATCTCCCACTGCTCTGGTGGTACTTGCAGGGTATAGGGTGACTGACTGGAGCTGACCAGGTGCTGGTAATCCGGCTCCAGTTCCCATTCCTGGACAGCCAGTTCAATCAGGTCTGGCCTTAGGTCTTCGGCCATAGGGAGATCCAGCACGGCCTCTCTGTAGTCAAATATGTCCCAAAGCCGTGACTCTGCCGCACTCCCAAATTCCAGTTTTGCAAAGGCCCCCCATAATAAGCCAGGGCCATTATAATCCTTGCCCTCGGGTTTGTCAAATTTGGCCATTCCGGGAACCCGCTGAACCGCTTACGAACGTAGCGCTTTGTATGCATCATCGAGACCCTTTTCCCTCCATGCCAGTGAATTAAGTTGCATCACCAATTCCTCCTGGGCCTGTTCTCCCAGCATAGGTATCCGTAGGGCCACTCTGGCTTGTAACCGCTGCTCCTTGCTGGGAAGACGCTCACCTCGCCAACGCTGGACACCTTCTAGGGTTTCTTCCGACATCTCTTGTCGGGCGCTCTCTCTGCAGTCCAACCTGGTTGCCTCTCCTATTGGCTTGACCAGTGGTGCCAAGTGGTTCTGTAACCTCCGATTACATTCATTTTCTACCTCGAGCGTTGGCCAGGGACTCGCTGGTTCTATGCCGCTCCATAATAATTCCTGTGTCTCCAGGGTGTTTTTCCTCTCACACCAGGACGCCATCCCACTGCTTGCCACCAATGTAACGGATCACCTGGCACCCCGACTGAGTACCTCCGTTGATGGATGCTCCTAGCGTTTTCCTGAGGTTTCCAAGCACTCTGGCAGACACCACAATCACCGAACCGAAGAAGCCTATAAATCCTCTTCAAGCATATGAATGCTGTAGGCAGTTGAATAGGAAACCATACGAAATAGGTTTACACTCCTAGCAGTCAAACTGGGACAGCATACAATAAATCCTCCCCCAAGAATGAGACGACACTTCACCTTGAGGGTTAAAACAGGAACTGACTTTATTTAGACACAGCACACCTACTTTCAACCCCCCAACAGCCTCATTTACATACAATAGGGTACCTAGGACTATGGTACAAGGAAGGGTGGGGCCAGACAATAGCAAGGGCTGATAAGAGATTGAGGAGGGACAGAGCAGCTGGTTTAAACTGGTGTCCCTGCGACAACACCTTGCTGGGGAAACAATGGGACAGGAAAAAGGGGGAGGAGAAGAGGCACAGAACAACAATGCCTGTAACATAGCAAACTTTACAGCCAGGGCAAGATATATACAGTCCACAACACACAGCAATACAAAATACCACATGCCCAAATTGCATTCCACGTACAAATTCACCAGGGGCCATAGTCAGTAGGTAGGAGGCGGGTAGCCAGGCCTCTCCAATGCCCAGTGGTGAGGTGGGTTCCGCCACAGTGATCAATCTTCTTATGTCGGGAGATTTCTTGGCAACCTTAGACCTCACGGATGCTTATCTCCATATTCCCATCCATCCTGGGTTCAGAAGATTCTTAAGGATCGCGGTAAACATCAGGGGGGGGTCCTAAAACATTTTCAGTTTCTGGCCCTCCCGTTTGGGATTTCTTCAGCCCCACACACTTTCACCAAAGTGGTGGTCTCTGTGGTGGCCACGCTAAGGCTTCAGGGCCTGAGTATAGTTCCATACCTGGACGACTGGCTCCTCAGAGCTCCTTCCCAAGCGATCCTGTCCCAACACATCCAACAGGCTGTCACATTCCTGCATCTGTTGGGATGGATAATCAATTAGGACAAATCCCAACTTCAACCAGCCACCTCGGTAAGGTTCCTGGGGTTTATGGTGGATTCAGTCAGGGTGACGATTCATCTCACTCCCGAAAGAAGGCAATCCGTGCAACAGACAGCCCGTTCTCTTTCTGTACCAAAACAGGTAACGATTCGAACATGGATGAAAATGTTGGGACTAATGTCTTCAACTGCTCAGGCGGTACCTTGGGCATTATGGCATCTACGTCCGCTCCAGTCGGAAGTACTAGCCAAGTGGAATCACAGTCCAGTGGGACTCAATTCCGTGCTCTCCCTGCCTTACAAAGTCCGATCCTCTCTAAGGTGGTGGTCCCACCTCAAGGACGGCAAGTTCCTGATCAAGCCCTCTTGGATCATACTTACTTCAGACGCATCCCTAGTAGGCTGGGGTGCGCATCTTCAGGACATGACAGTCCAGGGAACTTGGACACCTCAGGAGAGGTTATTGTCATCAAATCTCCTGGAGATCAGAGCAATCAGACTAGCTCTTTTTCATTTTGCTCCCTTCATTCGAGGGAAGGCAGTGAAGGTACAATCAGACAGCATGACCGCTGTGCTGTATATCAACAAGCAGGGAGGCACAAGGTCACAAAGTCTCCTGAGAGAGATAGGGGTGATATTGGATTGGGCAGAACTGAACCTCACCCACTTATCAGCCGTTCACATTCGCGGAGTTCTCAATGTGATTGCGGATCGCCTGAGCCGAGGTCTTCCAACCGGAGAATGGTCACTTCATACAGAGGTCTTCAAGGAGATAACGCTCAGGTGGGGCATGCCAGAGATCGATCTCATGACAACGAGGTTCAACACCAAGGTGGAGAGGTATTGCTCCCTTTACAGGGAGGACAACCCGGTGGCTATAGATGCTCTGTCAATCCCATGGAGGTTCAGGCTGGCCTACATCTTCCCTCCAATTTCCTTGATACCAAGGGTCTTGATGAAAATCAGGCAGGACCAAGCGTCAGTTATCGCCATTATCCCATACTAGCCGAAAAGAGCTTGGTTTACCCAACTCTTACAGATGAGTCGGGGTCAATTTCTGAGGCTTCCCCCAGAGAGAGTACTGGTGTCGGAGGACACCCAGATCTCCTCAAATCTTCAAATGTTCAACCTGACGGCCTGGAGGTTGACCAGTCCCTTCCAAGGATAGAAGGGCTATCAGGGTCTGTCTTGAGAACCTTAGAGCACTCCAGATCAGAAGCTACAAATAAGGCCTACTCCAGAATCTGGAAGATCTTTTCATCCTGGTGTACAATGCATCAGCAAACATCCGCTGAAGCTTCCATCCCGATAATTCTCCAATTTCTTCAAGACGGTCTGGACAGGGGGCTATCACCAGCTACCCTTAAAGTGCAGATTTCAGCAATCTCTGCTTGTCTCAACAGAGCTATTTCACAAGACCTCCTTATCAAGAGATTCCTGAAGGGAGCCTCAAGATTAAAGTCTACAGTAATCAGACCTATCCCTGTTTGGGATTTATCGGTCGTGCTCAGGGGGTTATTATCTCCCCCCTTTGAGCCCCTAGAGGAGGCGGGATTCAAGTTCCTGACCTGGAAGATCACCTTCTTGTTGGCTGTTACCTCTGCAAAGCGAGTTGGGGAACTCCAGGCTTTTTCTGCCTTTGAGCCTTATACAAAGTTCCTGCAGGATCGGGTACTTCTCAAATTTTTGCCTACTTTCATCCCAAAGGTTCCTTCCTTTGACAATATTAACCAGGTGATCTCCCTGCCAATGTTGGCTCCACCCCCTCCTCTGAGGAAAGAGGGCTCCATACCCTCGACATTTCGAGATGTCTTCAGATTTACCTGGAACGCTCCAAGGTATTTAGGAAGAATGAAAACCACCTTATCCTTTTTTCCGGTACCCATAAGGGGAGGAAAGCCTCTAAGCCCTCCATCAGTCGCTGGATTAAAGAGGCAATTCGGGAGTCTTATATGTCTCAGGGCTCGGAGCCCCCGGAATTTGTAAGGGCCCACTCTACTCGAGCAGTGGCCACTTCTTTTGCAGAGAGAAGCTCGATCCCATTGGACGTGATCTGTAAGTCAGCTTCTTGGAGTTCTCACTCCACTTTTATCTCACACTATAGAGTGGATACTAGAATACATAGTTATTCCTCATTTGGCCGGACAGTGTTATCTTCCGCCAGGCATGAGGACCCTCCCATGGGGGTTTTCTACTTGCTAAATCCCCATCTGTGCCACTGGTTAGGACTAGAGTTGAGCGAACACCTGGATGTTCGGGTTCGAGAAGTTCGGCCGAACTTCCCGGAAATGTTCGGGTTCGGGATCCGAACCCGACCCGAACTTCGTCCCGAACCCGAACCCAATTGAAGTCAATGGGGACCCAAACTTTTCGGCACTAAAAAGGCTGTAAAACAGCCCAGGAAAGGGCTAGAGGGCTACAAAAGGCAGCAAAATGTAGTTAAATCCCCTGCAAACAAATGTGGATAGGGAAATGAATTAAAATTAAAATAAAATAAATAAAAATTAACCAATATCAATTGGAGAGAGGTCCCATAGCAGAGAATCAGGCTTCATGTCATAGCGGAGAATCAGGCTTCATGTCATAGCAGAGAATCAGTCTTCATGTCATAACAGAGAATCAGGCTTCACGTCACCCACCACTGTAACAGTCCATTGTCATATATTTAGTCCCAGGCACCCAGACAGAGGAGAGAGGTCCCATAACATAGAATCTGGCTTCATGTCAGCAGAGAATCAGGCTTCACGTCACCCAACATTGGAACAGTCCATTGTCAGATATTTAGGCCCAGGCACCCAGGCAGAGGAGAGAGGTCCCATAGCTGAGAATCTGGCTTCATGTCAGCAGAGAATCAGTCTTCATGTCATAGCAGAGAATCATGCTTCACGTCACCCACCACTGGAACAGGCCACTGTCAGATATTTAGGTCCCGGCACCCAGGCAGAGGAGAGAGGTCTCATGGCAGAGAATCAGGCTTCATGTCATAGCAGAGAATCAGGCTTCATGTCATAGCAGAGAATCAGGCTTCACGTCACCCACCACTGGAACAGGCCACTGTCACATATTTAGGCCCAGGCACCCAGGCAGAGGAGAGAGGTCCCATAGCAGAGAATCAGGCTTCATGTCATAGCAGAGAATCAGGCTTCATGTCACCCACCACTGGAACAGGCCACTGTCACATATTTTTAGGCCCCGGCACCCAGACAGAGGAGAGGTTCATTCAACTTTGGGTTGCCCCGCAATATAATGGTAAAATGAAAAAAAAAAATAGGATTGAATGAGGAAGTGCCCTGGAGTAGAATAATATATGGTTAAGGGGAGGTAGTTAATATCTAATCTGCACAAGGGATGGACAGGTCCTGTGGGATCCATGCCTGGTACATTTTTATGAACGTCAGCTTGTCCACATTGGCTGTAGACAGGCGGCTGCGTTTGTCTGTAATGACGCCCCCTGCCGTGCTGAATACACGTTCAGACAAAACGCTGGCCGCCGGGCAGGCCAGCACCTCCAAGGCATAAAAGGCTAGCTCTGGCCACGTGGACAATTTGGAGACCCAGAAGTTGAATGGGGCAGAACCATCAGTCAGTACGTGGAGGGGTGTGCACAGGTACTGTTCCACCATGTTAGTGAAATGTTGCCTCCTGCTAACACGTTCCGTATCAGGTGGTGGTGCAGTTAGCTGTGGCGTGGTGATAAAACTTTTCCACATCTCTGCCATGCTAACCCTGCCCTCAGAGGAGCTGGCCGTGACACAGCTGCGTTGGCGACCTCTTGCTCCTCCTCTGCCTTCGCCTTGGGCTTCCACTGGTTCCCCTGTGACATTTGGGAATGCTCTCAGTAGCGCGTCTACCAACGTGCGCTTGTACTCGCGCATCTTCCTATCACGCTCCAGTGTAGGAAGTAAGGTGGGCACATTGTCTTTGTACCGGGGATCCAGCAGGGTGGCAACCCAGTAGTCCGCACGCGTTAAAATGTGGGCAACTCTGCTGTCGTTGCGCAGGCACTGCAGCATGTAGTCGCTCATGTGTGCCAGGCTGCCCAGAGGTAAGGACAAGCTGTCCTCTGTGGGAGGCGTATCGTCATCGTCCTGTGTTTCCCCCCAGCCACGCACCAGTGATGGGCCCGAGCTGCTTTGGGTGCCACCCCGCTGTGAACATGCTTCATCCTCATCCTCCTCCACCTCCTCCTCATCCTCGTCCTCCTCGTCCTCCAGTAGTGGGCCCTGTCTGGCCACATTTGTACCTGGCCTCTGCTGTTGCAAAAAACCTCCCTCTGAGTCACTTCGAAGAGACTGGCC
This sequence comes from Bufo bufo, assembly GCF_905171765.1. Classification (NCBI taxonomy): domain Eukaryota; kingdom Metazoa; phylum Chordata; class Amphibia; order Anura; family Bufonidae; genus Bufo; species Bufo bufo. The sequence goes on from NC_053393.1 coordinate 131,022, forward strand.
TGAAAGTGCTAAAAATGACCCCTCTTCCTCCTCCTCCTCCTGGGCCACCTCCTCTTCCATCATCGCCCTAAGTGTTTTCTCAAGGAGACATAGAAGTGGTATTGTAACGCTGATAACGGCGTCATCGCCACTGGCCATGTTGGTGGAGTACTCGAAACAGCGCAACAGGGCACACAGGTCTCGCATGGAGGCCCAGTCATTGGTGGTGAAGTGGTGCTGTTCCGCAGAGCGACTCACCCGTGCGTGCTGCAGCTGAAACTCCACTATGGCCTGCTGCTGCTCGCACAGTCTGTCCAGCATGTGCAAGGTGGAGTTCCACCTGGTGGGCACGTCGCATTTAAGGCGGTGAGCGGGAAGGCCGAAGTTACGCTGTAGCGCAGACAGGCATGCAGCAGCAGGGTGTGAACGCCGGAAGCGCGAACAGACGGCCCGCACTTTATGCAGCAGCTCTGACATGTCGGGGTAGTTGTGAATGAACTTCTGCACCACCAAATTCAGCACATGCGCCAGGCAAGGGATGTGCGTCAAACCGGCTAGTCCCAGAGCTGCAACGAGATTTCGCCCATTATCGCACACCTCCAGGCCGGGCTTGAGGCTCACCGGCAGCAACCACTCGTCGGTCTGTTGTTCTATACCCCCCCACAACTCCTGTGCGGTGTGGGGCCTGTCCCCCAAACATATGAGTTTCAGAATGGCCTGCTGACGTTTACCCCGGGCTGTGCTGAAGTTGGTGGTGAAGGTGTGTGGCTGACTGGATGAGCAGGTGGAAGAAGAGGAGGAGGAAGCTGAGTAGGAGGAGGAGGAGACAGGAGGCAAAGAATGTTGCCCTGCGATCCTTGGCGGCGGAAGGACGTGCGCCAAACAGCTCTCCGCCTGGGGCCCAGCCGCCACTACATTTACCCAGTGTGCAGTTAGGGAGATATAGCGTCCCTGGCCGTGCTTACTGGTCCACGTATCTGTGGTTAGGTGGACCTTGCCACAGATGGCGTTGCGCAGTGCATTGATTTTATCGGACACTTGGTTGTGCAGGGAAGGCACGGCTCTCTTGGAGAAGTAGTGGCGGCTGGGAACAACATACTGTGGGACAGCAAGCGACATGAGCTGTTTGAAGCTGTGTGTGTCCACCAGCCTAAATGACAGCATTTCATAGGCCAGTAGTTTAGAAATGCTGGCATTCAGGGCCAGGGATCGAGGGTGGCTAGGTGGGAATTTACGCTTTCTCTCAAATGTTTGTGAGATGGAGAGCTGAACGCTGCCGTGTGACATGGTTGAGATGCTTGGTGACGCAGGTGGTGGTGTTGATGGTACATCCCATGTTTGTTGGGCGGCAGGTGCCAACGTTCCTCCAGAGGCGGAGGAAGAGGCCGAGGCAGCAGCAGCAGAAGAGGCCGAGGCGGCAGCAGCAGAAGAGGTAGCAGGGGGAGCCTGAGTGACTTCCTTGTTTTTAAGGTGTTTACTCCACTGCAGTTCATGCTTTGCATGCAGGTGCCTTGTCATGCAGGTTGTGCTAAGGTTCAGAACGTTAATGCCTCGCTTCAGGCTCTGATGGCACAGCGTGCAAACCACTCGGGTCTTGTCGTCAGCACATTGTTTGAAGAAGTGCCATGCCAGGGAACTCCTTGAAGCTGCCTTTGGGGTGCTCGGTCCTAGATGGCGGCGGTCAGTAGCAGCGAACTCTCTTGGCGGCGGGTGTTCTGTTTTTGCCCCCTGCTCCCTCTTTTGCTACGCTGTTGGCTCGGTCTCACCACTGCCTCTTCCTCCGAACTGTGAAAGTCAGTGGCACGACCTTCATTCCATGTGGGGTCTAGGACCTCATCGTCCCCTGCATCGTCTTCCACCCAGTCTTCCTCCCTGACCTCCTGTTCAGTCTGCACACTGCAGAAAGACGCAGCGGTTGGCACCTGTGTTTCGTCATCATCAGAGACGTGCTGAGGTGGTATTCCCATGTCCTCATCATCAGGAAACATAAGTGGTTGTGCGTTAGTGCATTCTATGTCTTCCACCGCTGGGGAAGGGCTAGGTGGATGCCCTTGGGAAACCCTGCCAGCAGAGTCTTCAAACAGCATAAGAGACTGCAGCATAACTTGAGGCTCAGACAGTTTCCCTGATATGCATGGGGGTAATGTGACAGACTGATGGGCTTGGTTTTCATGCGCCACCTGTGCGCTTTCTGCAGAAGACTGGGTGGGAGATAATGTGAACGTGCTGGATCCACTGTTGGCCACCCAATTGACTAATGCCTGTACCTGCTCAGGCCTTACCATCCTTAGAACGGCATTGGGCCCCACCAAATATCCCTGTAAATTCTGGCGGCTACTGGGACCTGAGGTAGTTGGTTCACTAGGACGTGTGGCTGTGGCAGAACGGCCACGTCCTCTCCCAGCACCAGAGGGTCCACTAACACCACCACGACCATGTCCGCGTCCGCGTCCCTTACTAGATGTTTTCCTCATTGTTACCGTTCACCAAAATAAGAAAAATATTATTTGGCCCAATGTATTGAATTAAAATTCCGGCCTTTTTTTACAGACACCTAACACTATCTGGCTATCTATTTAGGTACCGTATTACACTTATACAGGCACAGCAGTAACGACAGATTTAGCTGAATATAAATTTGAGGTCTATTATTTAGGCGCTGGGTGACAGGTATACGTTTAATCACAGAATTAGACTTGGATCTGCACAGTAGCATGTGTGTGAAGTTATTGAGAATGACCCTATCAGCACCTTGAATCTAATATACCCTTTTAGGGATAGATTTAAAGTAGGCCTGATACAGCAGAAACCGCTAATTTAGGAAATTGCTAGGTTGGGAATTTTAAAACATGACAGGAGGCTTCCTATTTTGCATTAACTCTCTTTACTAACTCCACAGCAGTAAAGAAAAAAAAAATGTAAAGAGTAACAAGTAGATCACTGCGCCGCATAGTATATAAGGGTCATGCTGCCTGTACACTTCCTCTTTCTTTACTGCTCCATCAGCAGACAGGTCAGACTTTTTGCTCCCCTGGAGCTATATTACTTCTTGTGCATTTATTTCTTACTATATCGTATTATTATCATTTACCTCGGGTTCCTCAGGTCCCCCTCTAGCCTGGAGTGCCTCCTGGCTCCCTCATTTTCGCGGCCGTTTTCCCGTTATTTTCGCAGCCGTTTTCCCGCCATTTTCGCGGCCGTTTTCCCGCCGTTTTCGTGCCGGCCCGCTTCCAAATCACGGCTGGCCCCAAAAAATGTAGTCCCCGGCTTACGGCCTACATTCGTGGCCGCAATTTTGGATTGCGGACATCGCGGGATTTCGCAGCCATCTTAATTTTACCTCATAACATCTCATTGGGGATTCAGTGTGACTGTACTAATTAGCTGTTACTCCCTCATTACTGGTTTTCACTCCTGTGCCTATCTCAGACTACTATTCAGTTCTCTCTGTGCCTCATGTGGCTGGGTCCGTCAGGTCAGTGCTGCTGCCTGTTTATTATTGTGACCTGCACTTAAGGGTTTCAACCCTGTGCGACCGGGGTGAGCCCCCACTATTAATACGCTGCTTATTGGGAGACTAGCTGTTGCAGTTCTCTCTAACTGGGTGAGCCCCAGTTTATAAGGTCACTACTTTACCCTGCTGGGGTTTATACTGGGCTTTGTTCCCATACTATTAAAACTGACCATACGCCTGTTCTCAAGACCTGGGTGCCCGTTTATTACTGTGCCTTTCAGTGACATACCAGCCGACCCTTATCATGGAGAATTCCCAGAATGTCCCTGTAGACTTCCAGGCTATGATTAACGCAGCTGTCGCTGCCTCTGTGGAGAAGGCACTCTCCAAGGCCCGAGCTTCGGCTCCTGACGTACCTAAAACTCGCAGACGTCCACGACATGAGTCGGACTCCGACCTGTCCGACTATCAGACAGGGGATGAATCCCGCCCTACGAAACGCCATGACAAAGGCGAGGACTATACACCCAAACCACCCAAGGGTAAGGCACCTGCCAAACGTAAAACTGCCAAACTTCACACTACGGCCCCGCGTCAGGAGTACTCTTCAGAAGAAGAACAGGACCCTACCCACTCCATGTCAGTGCTAGATGAGTGGCAAGCTGACGCTTCAGAGTCGGATTACGACGCATGGGGCTCGGACGAGAAGTCTGTTACCGCTTTCATGCAGGAGACCCTCCTGGGTGCGGCCCAGGCAAGAGGTATCGAAGACACTGCTGACGCAGAACCTCCTCTTGACTCAGACACCATTATGGACCCCTCAGGTCAGGCGATGTTCGATCCTCGCAACATACGACACCCCAGATCGGGTGAATGGTCGCCTCCGGAACACCTTTCCAGGTTCATGCACCTGTGGCTCCGCAAACCTCTGGAGAAAGAGGTCCGCAACCGACTCAGGTCTGAATGCCCACGCCCTTCCCTGCCGGATAAGGTCGCTCAGACCCCAGAATTTGACAAAGTTATGACGACCTTTATGATGCGCAGTGGCAGAGACCCTCGACGGGGGGTAGAGAAAGGCCTATGGGGCGCCCAAGATAACCTACTGGATTCCGTAGGCCCCCTGGCTCGCATTATGTATCTGGCGGATGATGCCTACGCCAAAGCCGATTCCTTATCCACCGAGGACTTCAGGGAATGGGCACATGACATTCGTGAGTGGGCACAACGTTGTTTTTGTTTCATCGGAAACGACAATGTTACGCTCTCTTCGGAGAGACGAAAAGCAGCGTTATTCCGTATTAACGGTAAATTGGCAGACCTTGGCACAAAAGAGATTGGGCCCCAGGCACAAGGGAAACTTTTCGGTGAACCATTCCTCAAGGAATTAAACAAACATGTCAACGTGTTCACCTCCCTTAATAAGGCGCAATCCTCAATGCGCAGTGTCTTCAGGAGCAACCCTACCAGAGGGGTTTTTGGAAGGGCTGGCCGGCAACGGGGCCGTGCCGCCTGCCGATTTTGGCCTTCAGGCCCCCGTACTCAACCAACACCATTTTATCCGACAAGGGATTATCAGCAACGACCCTTTTCCAGAGGCTCGGATAGAGGCCGTGGAATCCGCGGACGTTCCCGCTTTACTGCAGGTAAGGACCCATATTCCTCCGTTGTTACCATGTACCCGCACTGCGGGCCGTATTTCCCTTTCTTTCCACAATTGGGCCGCCCTTTGCTCAGACGCTTGGATTCTACAAACAGTGCAGGGATATATCATAGACCTAGTGGGAACCCCCTTTCAGGTTCAGCCCCCTCACCCCATCCACATGTCGTCTTTCGACCACAACCTCGTCAACGCGGAGCTACGCGAGCTTAGGGACAAAGGGGCTATTCAACCAGTCCACGAACAGGGAGGTTACTTCAGCAACATCTTCCTCGTGCGGAAGAAGTCGGGAGAATACCGCCCAGTTATCAATCTTCGCGCCCTCAACGCGTACGTGGTCTATCGCCACTTCAAGATGGAGGGCATCCACCTCCTGCGGGACCTTCTTCGCAGCAACGACTGGTTCGCCAGGCTCGATCTAAAAGATGCATACCTGTCAGTCCCGGTGCACCCGGACTGTCGAGCACTCCTACGTTTCCTCTGGCATGGTCGCCCTTGGCAATTCACTTGCCTCCCTTTCGGGCTCAGCTCAGCCCCATGGTGTTTCACCAAACTCCTAAAACCGGTGGTGGCCCACCTGAGGTCCAGGGGCATTCGATGCATCATCTACTTGGACGACCTCCTCCTGTTCTGCTCCGACGAACGCAGACTACGCCAACACATTCACCTGGCAGTATCCCTACTGGAATCTCTGGGCTTCGTGGTAAACCTACAGAAATCGGAGCTGACCCCTACCCAGACGATACAATTCCTCGGCTTCGAGATCGACTCGACGACGTGCACTCTGAGGCTACCAACCTCAAAGATCGCAACCATTCGCAAGGAGATTCGCAGAGTTCTCCGACTCGATTCCATCCCTCTACGCAACCTGGCCAGGATTGTGGGACTCCTCTCAGCTTCCATTCAAGCCATATTTCCGGGTCCTCTCCACTACAGGGCCATGCAACGACTCAAGGCAAAATACCTTCGCCACAGACCTACCTACGATCAACCCGTCCCGGTGACGACAGAAGTTCGCGAAGAGCTGTCATGGTGGCTGGACAGCATGCAAGCCTGGAACGGCAAGGCCATATTCGGAGACACTCCAGATTTCGTTTTAGAATCAGATGCCAGCTTGTGGGGATGGGGTGCCACCAACGGAACCATCTCCACGGGAGGAGCATGGACGACGCAGGAGCTCTCCATGCACATCAATTGCCTCGAACTCCTAGCAGGATCCTTCGCGATTCGCAGCCTGGCTCAGAGAGAGCTCCAATTGTTGCATCCTCCTTCGCATGGACAACATCTCCGCAGTCCAGTACATCAACCGCCTAGGAGGCGCTCGCTCACGCCTACTGTCGGATATCACGAGGAACATCTTCGACTACTGCCTCCCTCGCAACATCACGTTACAAGCGGAATACTTGCCAGGAGAAATCAACCTCACAGCCGACTGGTTCTCTCGCCACTGGAGAGACGTCAGCGACTGGAAGCTGAACACGAGAATCTTCAGGGCCCTGGCAGCCCGGAGGGGTCCCTTTCACCTGGATCTGTTCGCCTCTCGCAACAATCACCAGACCCCGGAGTTCTTCAGCTGGCTTCCGGACCCGGAGAGCAAGGCGACAGACGCTTTTCTCCAACAATGGCCGGCGACAGGAGCCTACGCTTTTCCCCCATTCTCCATGATTGCGAGAACACTACACCAGATGCGGACACAGCAAATCAAACTGGTTCTCATAACGCCCTTGTGGCAGAGTCAACCATGGTTCCCGGACCTCCTGGCCTCCTCCTACATTGATCCTCTCCTCCTTCCATCCTTCCAGGACCTGCTCACGGATCCCAAAGGATGTTTCCACCCGCTCATCCTGGAAGATCGACTACCCCTGGTGGCTTGGTCTCTTTCCGGGGTTCCTGGCGAGTCAGCGGACTATCGCAGACTGCTAGGGACCTCTTATGGGATTCATGGGCCCCGGGAACTAGACGCTGCTACCTTTCAGCTTGGGCCTCCTGGTCTACTTGGTGCATGGAACGGGACTCCGATCCATTTACGGCACCTGTTCCCATGATTCTCAATTTTCTTTCCTCCTTGTTTTCTTCTGGCCGCTCTTATCGCTCTATCAACGTCGTTCGCTCCGCGATTTCGGCAGCCCCTACTCCCGTCGGGGACCTCCCGGTCGGCAAAGATCCTCTGGTCTGTCGCCTACTCCACGGCATGCGGCTCCGCCGCCCCCCAGCCCCCAAATACCATCACCTATGGGACGTGGGACTGGTTCTCCGTTTTTTCAGGGATTGGCCTCCGAATGACCGCCTCTCCCTTCGCCAACTATCCGCTAAGTGCGCTTTTCTCCTCTGTCTTGTGTCTTTCCGACGGGTGTCGGACATTCGGGCCTTCGATGTCGATGCCTTTGAGGTGACCCCTGAAGGAGTCACTTTCCATATCTCTCGTCGCACTAAATCAGGTTCGACATCGGTCTCTTATCCCTTTTTTCCAGACGACCCGCAGCTCTGTGTTGTGTCCACTCTTCGCAGTTATGTTTCGATTACCTCCTCACTCCGTTCCTCTACGTCGGGTCAACTCCTAGTTTCCTACGTGCGCCCTTACGCCCCAGTCTCTGTCACCACGCTGGCCTGTTGGATCCGCTGGATCCTTTCCCTCACAGGTATAGACCCCGCTTTCGGCGCCCACTCCGTTCGCAGAGCGGCGGCTTTAGCAGCCCTAATGGCAGGGGCGTCCCTTTCGGATATTCTCCGAACGGCGGACTGGTCTAGGGAATCTACTTTCCGTACCTTTTATTTTCGCACTCCCCCTTCTGCAGGGACATCTCTTCTTCAGCGTTAAAATTGCAAAATAGGAAGCCTCCTGTCATGTTTTAAAATTGAAGATTATGCTAGCTTTAGTGTACTAATAATCTTAATTTTAATAAAGACAGGAGGCGAGTATTTTCCCTTCCTTCTATTCCCTACCCTGACTCTTTGGGGGAGTGAATCTCAAGGTGTCGGATATGGGCCTCGATTTTAATAATCTCTCTGTTTTGGGACATATTCAGAATTTCTCACCCTAAGTATTGCCTCCCTGACGGGCAGTTCTTAGTTGTATTACATACTTACACCTACCATACATTTAGCCACTAGATAATTTGCACGCTATTTGTAATGATTTAATTTTACACTATTCCGTTAAAGCCCATAAGCGTGAATAGTTACGATTCTATACCTAACCTATTTTATACTCTCCTTTCAGCGTAACCCTCTTCAGGTCCTCCACTGGTCGCTGGTTTGTTAATCTTACGACCCCATAGGATGAGATGAGAGCTTCGTTCGGTCTTACCTCCAACCTCGTTTACCAGAAGTCTCCTCAAGTTCTGCTCGCCAGAAACCGCTGTTACAGTTTTCGTTGAATTTCTGGATGTTCGAGCTCAACCTGGACTTTGATGTCGCTTTTAGAAAGAGGAAGTGTACAGGCAGCATGACCCTTATATACTATGCGGCGGAGTGATCTACTTGTTACTCTTTACATTTTTTTTTTCTTTACTGCTGTGGAGTTAGTAAAGAGAGTTAATGCGAAATACTCGCCTCCTGTCTTTATTAAAATTAAGATTATTAGTACACTAAAGCTAGCATAATCTTCAATTGTATTTCAACCCAGAACAAAAACTGTGCTTTGACGGACACAAAATAACTTGACCAGCTACAGCAATAGCCACAGATTTAGCTGAATATAAATTTGAGGCCTATTATTTAGGCGCTGGGTGACAGGTATACGTTTACGGACAGAATTAGACTTGGATATGCACAGTAGCATGTGTGTGAAGTTCTTGAGAATGACCCTATCAGCACCTTGAATCTAATATACCCTTTTAGGGATAGATTTAAATAACCACACTATTGATGGTTAAATGGACTTTGTGGCAGCTTGCCCCTGATGTAGGATATAGCCAAAAAATAACCACACTATTGATGGTTAAATGGACTTGGTGGCAGCTTGCCCCTGATGTAGGATATAGCCAAAAAATAACCACAGTATTGAGGGTTAAATGGACTTGGTGGCAGCTTGCCCCTGATGTAGGATATAGCCAAAAATAACCACACTATTGATGGTTAAATGGACTTGGTGGCAGCTTGCCCCTGATGTAGGATATAGCAAAAAATAACCACACTATTGATGGTTAAATGTACTTGGTGGCAGCTTGCCCCTGATGTAGGATATAGCAAAAAATAACCACACTATTGATGGTTAAATGTACTTGGTGGCAGCTTGTGCTGGCGCACCACAAGACACAAAATGGCCGCCGATCACCCCAGAAAAAAGTGACTGAAAAACACTCTGGGCAGCCTAAAAACAGTGAGCAATTGAATAGCAGCAGTTCAATGATCCACAGCTGTAGATCGATCACAGAATGAAGTCTTTTGGAGGAGTTAATCTGCCTAATCTCACCCTAACGTCGCAGCTGCAACCTCTCCCTACACTTGTATCAGCAGAGTGACGTGCAGCGCTACGTGACCCAAGCTTATATAGAGGCTGGGTCACATGGTGCACTGGCCAATCACAGCCATGCCAATAGTAGGCATGGCTGTGATGGCCTCTTGGGGCAAGTAGTATGACGCTTGTTGATTGGCTGCTTTGCAGGGAATCATTAATTTCTAACGATAATTTGTTTTCCCTTAGTCCTAACAGTGGCACACAAATTCCCCCCCCTTTTTTTTTAGTAATTGTGGTTATTATTGTCTACTTGTAATTACACGATGTCCGGAGGGTGACTCCCCTCTTTATTGGGGGCAGGGAGGGCGTGTATATGTCAGTTTTTTATTATTTCATTAAAACTTCCACCTGTCCTAACCAGTCCACAGGGGCAGAATACCCCATCTGTGCCACTGTTAGGACTAAGGGAAAACAAATTATCGTTAGAAATTAACGATTTTATATACACAGCTGAGATTGTTATGCTGTTTTATTACGGAATGTTATTATCACTTTAGAACACGATTGGGTGAATATGTAAGGGGGGGATGTGACCTTTCTGGGGGACAACCCCTCAACCAATCCGGATTGAATGTTACACCTATATAAGTATTGAGCTTCACTTGTAAACCACATGTAGCTGAGAAAGACCTGGGTGTCGAGACGTTGCTGTATCCTTTCAGTCTGATTAAACGCTAAGCTTTGACTCAAGAACAAGAGGGCCGCGACTTTTCTGAAGTTTTTTCTACGTTTGAGGGGCCCCTGAGGCCGGGAGCTGACGCCGGGAGCAACGCCGCCATACCACGGACTATGTGTTCCAGGAAGTGGTGCTGTACTATTCCATTTATTATGTGGAGCCCTCGGGAAGCACTAGGAGCATCCATCAACGGAGGTACCCAGTCGGGGTGCTAGGAGACCCGTTACAATACTATTCTGTACTATACTATGCTGTACTGTACTATACTGTACTATACTGTGCTGTACTATACTGTGCTGTACTGTACTATACTGTGCTGTACTATACTGTGCTGTACTATATTGTGCTGTACTATACTATGCTGTACTATACTGTGCTGTACTATACTATACTGTACTATACTGTGCTGTACTGTGCTGTACTATACTATACTGTACTGTACTATACTATACTGTACTATACTATACTGTACTATACTGTGCTGTGCTGTACTATACTGTGCTATACTGTACTATACTATGCTGTACTATACTATGCTGTGCTGTACTATACTGTGCTGTGCTGTACTATACTGTGCTGTACTATACTATGCTGTGCTGTACTATACTGTGCTGTACTATACTGTACTGTGCTATACTGTACTGTGCTATGCTGTGCTGTACTATGCTATGCTTTTCTGTACTATACTGTGCTGTACTATACTGTACTATGATATACTGTACTACACTATTCTGTGCTGTACTATACTGTGATGTACTATAATGTGTTGTACTATACTGTACTATACTATGCTGCACTATACTGTATTATACTACACCCTGTACAGAATTATTAGGCAAATGAGTATTTTGACCACATCATCCTCTTTATGCATGTTGTCTTACACCAAGCTGTATAGGCTCGAAAGCCTACTACCAATTAAGCATATTAGGTGATGTGCATCTCTGTAATGAGAAGGGGTGTGGTCTAATGACATCAACACCCTATATCAGGTGTGCATAATTATTAGGCAACTTCCTTTCCTTTGGCAAAATGGGTCAAAAGAAGGACTTGACAGGCTCAGAAAAGTCAAAAATAGTGAGATATCTTGCAGAGGGATGCAGCACTCTTAAAATTGCAAAGCTTCTGAAGCGTGATCATCGAACAATCAAGCGTTTCATTCAAAATAGTCAACAGGGTCGCAAGAAGCGTGTGGAAAAACCAAGGCGCAAAATAACTGCCCATGAACTGAGAAAAGTCAAGCGTGCAGCTGCCAAGATGCCACTTGCCACCAGTTTGGCCATATTTCAGAGCTGCAACATCACTGGAGTGCCCAAAAGCACAAGGTGTGCAATACTCAGAGACATGGCCAAGGTAAGAAAGGCTGAAAGACGACCACCACTGAACAAGACACACAAGCTGAAACGTCAAGACTGGGCCAAGAAATATCTCAAGACTGATTTTTCTAAGGTTTTATGGACTGAAGAAATGAGAGTGAGTCTTGATGGGCCAGATGGATGGGCCCGTGGCTGGATTGGTAAAGGGCAGAGAGCTCCAGTCCGACTCAGACGCCAGCAAGGTGGAGGTGGAGTACTGGTTTGGGCTGGTATCATCAAAGATGAGCTTGTGGGGCCTTTTCGGGTTGAGGATGGAGTCAAGCTCAACTCCCAGTCCTACTGCCAGTTTCTGGAAGACACCTTCTTCAAGCAGTGGTACAGGAAGAAGTCTGCATCCTTCAAGAAAAACATGATTTTAATGCAGGACAATGCTCCATCACACGCGTCCAAGTACTCCACAGCGTGGCTGGCAAGAAAGGGTATAAAAGAAGAAAATCTAATGACATGGCCTCTATGTTCACCTGATCTGAACCCCATTGAGAACCTGTGGTCCATCATCAAATGTGAGATTTATGAGGAGGGAAAACAGTACACCTCTCTGAACAGTGTCTGGGAGGCTGTGGTTGCTGCTGCACGCAATGTTGATGGTGAACAGATCAAAACACTGACAGAATCCATGGATGGCAGGCTTTTGAGTGTCCTTGCAAAGAAAGGTGGCTATATTGGTCACTGATTTGTTTTTGTTTTGTTTTTGAATGTCAGAAATGTATATTTGTGAATGTTGAGATGTTATATTGGTTTCACTGGTAAAAATAAATAATTGAAAAGGGTATATATTTGTTTTTTGTTAAGTTGCCTAATAATTATGCACAGTAATAGTCACCTGCACACACAGATATCCCCCTAAAATAGCTAAAACTAAAAACAAACTAAAAACTACTTCCAAAAATATTCAGCTTTGATATTAATGAGTTTTTGGGGTTCATTGAGAACATGGTTGTTGTTCAATAATAAATTGCACTCCCTGTATGCTGCACTATACTGTGCTGTACTATACTGTACTATACTATAATATACTGTACTATAATATACTGTACTATAATATACTGTGCTGTACTATAATATACTGTACTATACGGTACGATAATATACTGTACTATACTGCACTATGCTGTGCTATACTGTACTATACTATGCTGTGCTGTACTATACTGTGCTGTACTATACTGTACTATAATATACTGTACTATACTATACTGTGCTGTACTATACTGTACCATACTGTGCTGTACTATACTGAACCATACTATACTGTACTATACTGTGCTATAATATACTGTGCTGTACTATACTGTACTATAATATACTGTACTATAATATACTGTGCTGTACTATAATATACTGTACTATACGGTACTATAATATACTGCACTATGCTGTGCTATACTGTACTATACTATACTGTGCTGTACTATACTGTACTATAATATACTGTACTATACTATACTGTGCTGTACTATACTGTGCTGTACTATACTGTACCATACTGTGCTGTACTATACTGAACCATACTATACTGTACTATACTGTGCTATACTATACTGTGCTGTACTATACTGTGCTGTACTATACTGTGCTATACTATACTGTGCTGTACTATACTGTGCTATACTATACTGTACCATACTATAATGTACTATACTGTGCTATACTATACTGTACTATGCTTTACTATAATATATTATGCTGTGCTGTACTATACTGTGCTGTACTATACTGTACTATAATATACTGTACTATACTATGCTATACTATAATGCTCTGTACTATACTGTGCTATACTATACTATACTATACTATAATGCTCTGTACTATACTGTGCTATACTGTACTATACTGTGCTGTACTATACTGTACTATAATATAATGTACTATACTTTGCTGTACTATAATATACTGTACAATATTATGCTGTACTATACTGTGCTGTACTATACTATAATATACTGTGCTGTAATATACTGTACTATACTATGCTGTACTATAATATACTGTACTATACTATGCTGTACTATAATATACTGTACTATACTATATTCTACTGTACTATAATATACTGTACTAAACTATAATATACTGTATGCTACTGTGCTGTACTATACTGTGCCGTACTATAATATACTGTACTATACTATATTATAATATACTGTACTATGCTATGATGTATTATAATATACTGTACTGTACTATACAATACTGTGCTGTACTATAATATAATATACTGTACTATACTATACTGTACTATTATATACTATACTGTGCTGTACTATAATATACTGTACTATACTGTGCTGTATTATAATGTACTATAATATACTATACTGTACTATAATATACTGTACTATACTATATAATAATGTACTATCATATATTGTACTGTACTATAATATACTGTACTATACTGTACTATAATATACTGGACTCAACTGTGCTGTACTATAATATACTTTGCTTTACTGTACTGTGTTGTAGTATACTGATACTGTACTATACTATATAATACTGTACTATAATATACTGGACTCTATTGTGCTGTACCATAATATACTGTGCTATACTGTACTGTGTTGTAGTATACTGTACTATACTGTGCTGTACTATAATATACTGTGCTGTACTATACTGAACTATAATATACTGTACTATACTATAATATACTGTGCTGTACTAAATATACTGTACTATAATATACTGTACTATACTATACTGTACTATACTGTACTATAATATACTGTGCTATACTATGCAATACTGTAATATACTATGCTGTACTATACTATGCTGTACTATATTATACTGTGCTATACAATACTGTACTATAATATAATTTACTATACGGTACTCTACTATACTATGCAGTACTATAATATACTGTACTATAATATACAATAATGTGCTGTACTATACTGTGCTGTACTATAATATACTGTACTGTACTATACTGAACTATAATATACTGTGCTGTACTAAATATACTGTACTATAATATACTGTACTATACTGTACTATAATATACTGTACTATACTATACTGTGCTATACTATCCTGTGCTGTACTATAATATACTGTCCTGTACTATACTATGCTGTACTATAATATACTGTGCTGTAATATACTGTACTATAATATACTGTACTATACTATGCTGTACTACACTGTACTATACTGTAGTATAATATACTGTACTATAATATACTGTGCTGTACTATAATATACTGTACTATAATATACTGTACTATACTATACTGTGCTGTACTATAATATACTGTGCTGTACAATACTGTACTATAGTATAATGTACTATACAATACTGTACTATACTATGCAGTACTATAATATACTGTACGATAATATACTGTGCTGTACTATACTGTACTATAATATACTGTACTATAATATACTATGCTGTACTACACTGTGCTATACTATAGTATACTGTGCTATACTATACTGTACTATAATATACTATACTGTACTATAATATACTGTGCTGTACTATAATATACTGTGCTGTCCTGTACTATAATATACTGTACTATGCTGTACTATAATATTTTGTGCTGTAATATACTGTACTATAATATACTGTACGATGCTGTACTATAATATACTATGCTGTACTATACTGTAGTATAATATACTGTACTATAATATACTGTGCTGTACTATAATATACTGTACGATAATATACTATGCTGTACTATACTGTAGTATAATATACTGTACTATACTATACAGTGCTGTACTATACTATACTGTACTAAACAATACTGTCCTGTACTATACCGTACTGTACTACTGTACTATACTATAATATACTGTGCTGTACTATACTATACAGTCCTGTACTATACTGTACTATACTGTGCTGTACTATAATATACTGTACTATACTATAGTATACTGTACTATACTATAATAAACTGTACTATTATATACTATACTGTGCTGTCCTATACTATCCTGTGCTATACTATAATATACTGCACTATACTATAATATCCTGTGCTATACTATAATATACTGTACTATACTATAATATATAGAGAAGTCCTCTGTCACCTGCGGAGCCCTGACCACAAGACGCATCTCTGCCCCCTGAGAGCCCTGTACACACATGAGGCGGCATCACTGCGGCGGGGAATGTGCGGGGACACGGAGCACTGGAGCCGGCAGGGAGCGGAGGCCGCCGCCTGTGTTACCCTCCCGGGCTCTCCGCGGCTCCAGCTCCTCCCCGCAGCGTCCAAGCAGCTTCCTGCGGCCCCACCTTGTGGGAAAGAGCCCTGGGATGGGGACGGGGGCCGGGAAGAGAGGGAACGAGCCCCCGCAGCGGAGCCATCGGGCCGGATCCAGCCGGATGTGCAGAACGTCAGGCAGAGCGGGAGGACTGTGGCGGAGATCCCGGGGCCTGCTCCGGCCTCCTCCGCCACAGACGGCGACACACGGTGAGGGGGGATGTCCAGGAGGAGGAAGGCGCGGAGAAGGCGGCCTCTCCTGTCCGGTTCTAGCCGCTAAAGGGCTCTTCTCCCGGGCAGGGAAGCACAAGGGGAGAGCGGAGCTGCAGCCGGGCTGAGAGGGGTGAAGGCGGGGCCTGTGTCCAGTGTCAGCCAATAGACGCGCAGGAGGGCGGAGCTCGGCAGCCAATCACTGCGCAGCGCTCCACATATAAGAGGCGGCCCCGGCTCCGGCCTCAGTGTTTTCTCCAGGAGAAGTCTTTGTGTTTTCTCCCCACGTCTCACACGATGGCAGAGACCGCGCCAGCAGCCGCCGCTCCTCCTCCCGCCGAAGCGGCCTGCCAAGTCCAAGAAGCAGCCGAGGAAATCCGCCGCTGCAGCAGGGGGCGCCAAGAAAAGCAAGAAGCCGTCCGGTCCCAGCGTGTCCGAGCTCCTGGTCACAGCCGTGTCCGCCTCCAAGGAGCGCAGCGGGGTGTCTCTGGCCGCCCTGAAGAAGGCTCTGGCTGCCGGAGGATGCGATGTAGAGAAGAACAATAGCCGCATCAAGGTGGCCATCAGGGCTCTGGTCACCAAGGGGACCCTCACCCAGGTGAAGGGCAGCGGCGCCTCCGGCTCCTTCAAGCTCAACAAGAAGCAGCAGGAGACCAAGGACAAGGCGGCGGCCAAGAAGAAGAAGCCGGCGGCCAAGAAGCCTGCAGCTACTGCGGCCAAGAAACCCGCTAAATCCCCGAAGAAGCCCAAGAAGGCTCCGGCCAAGAGCCCGAAAAAGGCTAAGAAACCAGCCGCGGCCAAGAAAGCAGCCAAGAGCCCCAAGAAGCCGAAGGCTGCCCCCAAGCAGCTGGCCAAGAGTCCGGCTAAGAAGGCGGCCAAACCCAAGGCTGCCAAGAGTCCGGCTAAGAAAGCGGCGAAAGCCAAGAAGAGCGCGGCCAAGAAGTAACCGGCGCCGCCCGCACCTCTCCCCCAAAGGCTCTTCTCAGAGCCACCACCTCCTCCTCAGACGAGCTCCACTCCGCCCTTCTGCCCTCGTTCTCCGCTCACAGCGGGCGGGGGCTCCGGCTCCTCTGCGGGCAGGAATAGGGGGCGGGTTAACCCTGTCAGCGCCGCTCTCTTCAGTCTATCAGGGTCTCGCTGCTCTGCTGATAACCGCCCCGCCCTCTGCTGTAGTGATGCCGCCGCTGAGTGTACTGTGCGTGCAGGGGGGTCGTGCGCTCTATCCCTGGACACCAGCGCAGCGATGGAGCCGCTCTTCTCCGCACAGTGAATACGGGACTGTTCTCCCCTTCTCCGGTGGGGGGCGGGAGAAGACGGCCACTGACGGGTTAATACTGAGCAGGCTATGGGGGCGGGGCTATAGAACTAGTACATTGGCTTTTGAAATTACCGTCCGGTTAGAATTCAGCGGCCGTGAACAAGCTCCGCCCCCGGCTCATCTGAATGGATGGATGTGAGACCCGCCCCCGGCTCAGGTGAATAGATGGATGTGAGTCCCGCCCCTCCTGCTGCTCCGCCCCCCGGCTCTCGTCGCTCATTTGAATTTCCCGCCTATAGTTGAGCTGCTGATTCTCAGGTGGAGCCGGTCATGTGACCTGTACCAGCGCCTCTCAATTACAGTGCGGTCAGAATCCAGCGGCCGTGGAGGAGCAGTCCATTACACACAGGGGCTCTGGTGGTCCGGGCGTCACACAGGGGCACTTACCGCTCCTGACCTGCTGCGAGTACGGGCAGACATTGCTGCTGAAGAGGGTTTGTCCGCTGGATTCTAACCGGACTGTAATTGAGCGGGAATTTCAAAAGCCAGAGATCAGCCAATCACTGTAAAGCACTTGTCCTATAGCTCCGCCCCCAGCAGCGCTGAGTGGAGATGGCGGGGGGCAGGGAGGATGGAGGCGGTTATCGGTCACATTCAGCGAGTCCCTGATAGACGGGGGGAGGTACAGAGAGCGCTTTTAGAATAAAGGAACTGCTCTTACTAATTAGAGCGCTGAAAGGGTTAACCCGCCTCCCGTGAGCAGAGGTGGAGGATGAAGGGCGGAGTGGAGCTCGTCTCTGGAGGAGGTGGTGGCTCTGAGAAGAGCCTTTGTTGGGTGCGGGGCGCAGATCTAAGCCCTCTCCCCTCGGATCCTGCGGGCCAGCTGGATATCCTTGGGCATGATGGTGACCCGCTTGGCGTGGATGGCGCAGAGGTTGGTGTCCTCGAAGAGCCCGACCAGGTAAGCCTCGCTGGCCTCCTGCAGGGCCATGACGGCCGAGCTCTGGAAGCGAAGGTCGGTCTTGAAGTCCTGGGCGATCTCTCTCACCAGGCGCTGGAAGGGCAGCTTCCGGATGAGCAGCTCGGTGGACTTCTGGTAGCGCCGGATCTCCCGGAGAGCGACGGTCCCGGGCCGGTAGCGGTGAGGCTTCTTGACTCCGCCAGTGGCGGGGGCGCTCTTCCTGGCGGCCTTAGTGGCCAGCTGCTTGCGGGGAGCTTTCCCACCGGTGGACTTACGCGCTGTCTGCTTGGTTCTGGCCATGGCTCTGCAGAGATCTGTACACAGCAAGAGAATGAGGTGAGGAACGGACCGTGCAGATCATTTATACTCCCGGCCTCGTCCTCATTGGCTCATGTAAACCACACCCCTACATCACTATTGGTTTATTCGTACAATGATGTGCCCGCCAAAACTTCCGTTACCAATCATTGTTCAGAAGAGGCGGAGCTCATCCTATCGGCCAGTCCCAGCTGATGGGCGTGTCTCCAGGTAATAAGCCCCTCCTACATGAAGCGGGAGGTCAGTCTCTTCCCACCGCCTCCTCCTCAGACGAGCTCCACTCCGCCCTTCTGCCCTCGTTCTCCGCTCACAGCGGGCAGGAATAGGGGGCGGGTTAACCCTATCAGCGCCGCTGTCTTCCGTCTATCAGGGCCTCGCTGCTCTGCTGATAACCGCCCCTCACTGCGCCCCGCCCTCTGCTGGTAGTGATGATGCCGCCGCTGAGTGTACTGTGCGTGCAGGGGGGTCGTGCGCTCTATCCCTGGACACCAGCGCAACGATGGAGCCGCTCTTCTCCGCACAGTGACTACGGGACTGTTCTCCCCTTCTCCGGTGGGTGGGGGGCGGGAGAAGGCGGCCACTGACGGGTTAATACTGAGCAGGCTATGGGGGCGGAGCTACAGAACAAGTACGTTACAGTGATTGGCTGATCTCTGGCTTTTTAAATTCCCGCTCAGCGGCCGTGGAGGAGCAGTCCATTACACACAGGGGACGAACCCTCTACAGCAGCAATGTCTGCCCGTTCTCGCAGCAGGTCAGGAGCGGC
This sequence comes from Bufo bufo, assembly GCF_905171765.1. Taxonomy (NCBI): domain Eukaryota; kingdom Metazoa; phylum Chordata; class Amphibia; order Anura; family Bufonidae; genus Bufo; species Bufo bufo. The sequence continues at coordinate 150,371 of NC_053393.1, forward strand.
AAGTGCCCCTGTGTGTAATGGACTGCTCCTCCACGGCCGCTGAATTCTGACCGGACTGTAATTGAGCGGGAATTTCAAAAGCCAGAGATCAGCCAATCACTGTAAAGCACTTGTTCTATAGCTCCGCCCCCTTCTCCTGCTCTCTGCGCTGGTGTCCGGGGATAGAGCGCACGGCGGGGCTCACATCCATCCATTAGCAGATCACTACTGCCCTCATCCTCCTCACTGGCTGACCACTACTCCCCTAATCATCCTCAGTACCATATAACTACTTCACTCATTCTCCTCATTGCCCAACTTCTCTCTGGCCGATCATTCCTCCCCCCATCCTCACTGTCTGATCACTACTCCCCTCATCCTCCCGATCAGTGGTCTATAATGAGGGAATAATCCGCCTCGGACATGAAGCTTCCATGTATTCACACAATGCGGCAGCTCCGTCCTAGAGAAGGTGGGGCCTCTGAGAAGAGCGGGGGGCGGGGCGGAGCAGCAGGAGGGGCGGGGTTCACATCATCCATTGAGCTGAGCCTGTTGACGGAACAGCCGGAGGGGCGGGGCCCACGGGCACATAACGGCTGCGGGGTCCAGAGCTCTGCTATTGGCTGGGAGAGCTCAGGATCTCGTTGCTTATTTGAATTTCCCGCCTATAGTTGAGCTGCTGATTTACAGGAGGAGCCGGTCATGTGACCTGTACCAGCGCCGCTCATTGGCGGGACGGATTAACCCCTCAGTCTCCGAGCACAGCTCGTCTCGTAGCTGCGGTGGAGAACACCCGGGGCTCGGGATTTACACAGATTACTGGGGTGTTTCTGTAATGTAGACCTCCGGCTGTACTGAGCACAGGGCGCCGCTGATCTCCTGATGGGCGGGCGGTGTTAACCCCTCAGTGGAATCGTAGCTCCTCCCCGGGAAGATGTGGGCGGCTCTGAGAAGAGCCTTTGTGCTGTGAGGACGGAGGAGGCGGCAGCATTAACCCCCGAAGCCGTAGAGAGTGCGGCCCTGGCGCTTGAGCGCGTAGACCACGTCCATGGCGGTGACGGTCTTCCTCTTGGCGTGCTCGGTGTAGGTGACGGCGTCCCGGATGACGTTCTCCAGGAAGACCTTCAGCACCCCGCGAGTCTCCTCATAGATGAGGCCGGAGATGCGCTTGACGCCTCCCCTGCGAGCTAGGCGGCGGATGGCAGGCTTGGTGATGCCCTGGATGTTATCACGGAGCACCTTCCTGTGCCGCTTGGCGCCGCCTTTCCCGAGCCCTTTCCCTCCTTTACCGCGACCAGACATCTTCTAGGTGTGAGGAGCAGAGAGCAGTGACTGCTCAGCCCAGAGCCCTCCTTTATATGGAGCATGGGCGGACCTGAAAGAGAACTGGGGGCGGGGCTGTTCCTGAACTCCAGGCCCCGCCCTCCAGCTCTGATTGGCTGAGCTCAGAAGTGCTGGTGGTTTTCATTTTCCAGCCTCCATGTTACCAGCCTGTAAATTACATCATATCCTTCGCATTAAAATAAAGTCTCTATATTATATTATCAACCTCCACCTTATATTACAGCCTCCATATTACATCTATGTTTCTATTACAGCCTCCATATTACATTATCTTCCTCCACATTATATTACAGCCTCCATATTACCAGCCTCTACATTACATTACAGCCTCCATACTACCAGCCTCTACATTACATTACAGCCTCCACATTACATTACCAGGCTCCACATAATATCACAGCCTCCACATTACATTACAGCCTACATATTATATTACAGCTTCCACAATATATTACAGCCTCAATATTATATTATCAACCTCAACATTATATTACAGCCTCCATATTTAAAGCCTCCACATTACATTATAGTCTCCACATTACATCACAGCCTCTATATTATCATCCTCAACATTATATTACAGCCTCCATATTAATCGCCTCCACATTACATCACAGCCTCCATATTATATTATCAACCTCAACAACATATTACAGCCTCTACATTACATTATAGCCTCCACATTATATTACAGCCTAAAAATTACCAGCCTCTACATTACATTACAGCCTCCATGTTACATTACCAGCCTCCACATTATATTACAGCCTCCGTATCACCATCCTCTACATTACAGTCTCCATGTTACATTACCAGCCTCCACATTATATTACAGACTCCATATTACCGTCCTCTACATTACATCACATCCTAAACATTACATTACAGCCTCCATACTAACAGCCTCCACATTACATCACAGCCTCTACATTATATTACAGCCTTCATATTACCAGCCTCTGCATTACATTACAGCCCTCAAATTATATTACAGCCTCCATATTATATTATCAACCTCAACAACATATTACAGCCTCCACATTATTTTACAGCCTAAATATTACCAGTCTCCATGTAAAATTACCGGCCTCCACATTATATAACAGACTCCATATTACCGGCCTCTACATTACATCACGGCCTAAACATTACATCACAGCCTCCACATTATATGACAGCCTCCATACTACCAGCCTCCACATTACATTATATTACAGCCTCCATACTACCAGCCTCCACATTACATCACAGCCTTAATATTACCAGCCTCTGCATTACATTACAGCCTCCACATTACATTACAGCCTCCACATTATATTGCAGACTCCATATAACCGTCCTCTACATTACATCACAGACTAAACATTATGTTACAGCCTCCATATATTCAGCCTCCAGATTATATCACAGCCTCCATATAACTAGCCTCTACAGTACATTACAGCCTCCATACTACCAGCTTCCACATTACATTACAGCCTCTATATTTCATTACTGGCCTACACATTATATTACAGCTTCCATATTACCGGCCTCTACATTACAGTCTCCATATTATATTACATTACTGGCCTCCACATTATATTACAGCCTCTGTATTACCGGCCTCTACATCACATCTACATCACATCACAGCTTAAACATTATGTTACAGCCTCCATATTTTCAGCCTCCACATTACATCACAGCCTCCACATTAATTGACAACCTCCATATTACCAAACCTGTAAATTACATTATATCCTCTGCATTATATTAACGCCTCTATATTATATTATTAACCTCAACATTATATTACAGCCTCCACATTACATTATAGCCTCCACATGATATTACAGACTTCCTACTATATTACAGCCTCCACATAATATTACAGCATTCATCTTACAGCCTCCACATAATATTACAGCGTCCATATTACCAGCCTCCACATGATATGACAGCATTCATCTTACAGACTCCACTCCACATTATATAACAGCCTCCATATTACCGGCCTCCACATTATATTACAAGCGTCCACATTATATAACAGCCTTCACATTACATTACAGCCTCCACATTATAATTACAGCCTCAATATTATATTACAGCCTTCATATTACATTACAGCCTCTATATTATATTACAGCCTCCACATAATATTACAGACTCCATATTACCAGGCCCCACAATATATTAAAGCCTCCACAATACCAGCCTCCACATTATTACAGCCTCCACAACATATTACAGCCTCCATATTATCAGGCTCCACATGATATTACAGCCTCCATATTACCAGGCTTCAAAAGATATTACAGCCTCCCTATTACCAGGCTCCACATTACATTATAGCCTCCATATTATATTACAGCCTTCACATTACATTACAGCCTCCACATTACATTATAGCCTCCATATTATATTACAGCCTACATGTTATATTACAGCCTCCAAATTACATTACAGCCTCCACATTACATTATAGCCTCCATATTATATTACAGCCTACACGTTATATTACAGCCTCCACATTACATTACGGCCTCCATATTATATTACAGCTTCCACATTATATTACAGCCTCCATATTACCAGGCTCCACATTATATTACAGCCTCCACATTACATTACAGCCTCCATATTATATTAAAGCCTCCACATTACATTATAGCCTCCATATTATATTACAGCCTCCACATTACATTATAGCCTCCATATTATATTACAGCCTCCATATTACATTATAGCCTTCATATTATTTTATAGCCTCCACATTATATTTCAGCCTCCACTTTACATTATAGCCTCCATATTATATTACAGCTTCCACATTATATTACAGCCTCCATATTACCAGGCTCCACATTATATTACAGCCTCCTTATTACCAGGCTCCACATTATATTACAGTCTCCACATTACATTATAGCCTCCATATTATATTACAGCCTCCACATTACATTATAGCCTTCATAATATTTTATAGCCTCCACATTATATTACAGCCTCCACTTTACATTATAGCCTCCATATTATATTACAGCTTCCACATTATATTACAGCCTCCATATTAACAGGCTCCACATTTTATTACAGCCTCCATACTACCAGGCTCCACATTATATTACAGCTTCCACATTATATTACAGCCTCCATATTACTAGGCTTCACATTATATCACAGCCTTCATATTACCAGGCTCCACATTATATTACAGCCTCCATATTACAGCCTCCACATTAAATTACAGCCTCCATATTACCAGTCTCCACATGATATTACAGCCTCCATATTATATTACAGCCTCCACATTATATTACAGCCTCCATATTATATTATAGCCTTCACATTACATTATAGCCTCCATATTATATTACAGCCTCCATATTACCAGTCTCCACATGATATTACAGCCTCCACATTATATTACAGCCTACAGATTTCAGCCTTCACACTATAGTACAGCCTCCATATTACCAGGCGGTCCTCATTAAGGTCTTACTGGGGGGGCTGTTGTGTGTGTGGGGGATGGGGGGGGGGATAGAAGCATCACCAGCATCATATAGTGACATGAGCTGTTTGAAGCTGTCTGTGTCCACCAGCCTAAATGACAGCATTTCATAGGCCAGTAGTTTAGAAATGCTGCCATTCAGGGCCAGGGATCGATGGTGGCTAGGTGGGAATTTACGCTTTCTCTCAAATGTTTGTGAGATGGAGAGCTGAACGCTGCCGTGTGACATGGTTGAGATGCTTGGTGACGCAGGTGGTGGTGTTGGTGGTACATCCCATGTTTGCTGGGCGGCAGGTGCCAACGTTCCTCCAGAGGCGGAGGAAGAGGCCGAGGCGGCAGCAGCAGAAGAGGCCGAGGCGGCGGCAGCAGAAGAGGTAGCAGGGGGAGCCTGAGTGACTTCCTTGTTTTTAAGGTGTTTACTCCACTGCAGTTCATGCTTTGCATGCAGGTGCCTGGTCATGCAGGTTGTGCTAAGGTTCAGAACGTTAATGCCTCGCTTCAGGCTCTGATGGCACAGCGTGCAAACCACTCGGGTCTTGTCGTCAGCACATTGTTTGAAGAAGTGCCATGCCAGGGAACTCCTTGAAGCTGCCTTTGGGGTGCTCGGTCCCAGATGGCGGCGGTCAGTAGCAGGCGGAGTCTCTTGGCGGCAGGTGTTCTGCTTTTGCCCACTGCTCCCTCTTTTGCTACGCTGTTGGCTCGGTCTCACCACTGCCTCTTCCTCCGAACTGTGAAAGTCAGTGGCACGACCTTCATTCCATGTGGGGTCTAGGACCTCCTCGTCCCCTGCATCGTCTTCCACCCAGTCTTGATCCCTGACCTCCTGTTCAGTCTGCACACTGCAGAAAGACGCAGCAGTTGGCACCTGTGTTTCGTCATCATCAGAGACGTGCTGAGGTGGTATTCCCATGTCCTCATCATCAGGAAACATAAGTGGTTGTGCGTTAGTGCATTCTATCTCTTCCACCCCTGGGGAAGGGCTAGGTGGATGCCCTTGGGAAACCCTGCCAGCAGAGTCTTCAAACAGCATAAGAGACTGCTGCATGACTTGAGGCTCAGACAGTTTCCCTGATATGCATGGGGGTGATGTGACAGACTGATGGGCTTGGTTTTCATGCGCCATCTGTGCGCTTTCTGCAGAAGACTGGGTGGGAGATAATGTGAACGTGCTGGATCCACTGTCGGCCACCCAATTGACTAATGCCTGTACCTGCTCAGGCCTTACCATCCTTAGAACGGCATTGGGCCCCACCAAATATCGCTGTAAATTCTGGCGGCTACTGGGACCTGAGGTAGTTGGTTCACTAGGACGTGTGGCTGTGGCAGAACGGCCACGTCCTCTCCCAGCACCAGAGGGTCCACTAACACCACCACGACCATGTCCACGTCCGCGTCCCTTACTAGATGTTTTCCTCATTGTTCCCGTTCACCACAATTTTGAGAATGGCAAATTTGGGAATAGTTTTTCAACCCAGAACAAAAAGTCTGCTTTGACGGTCACTACAAATAACTTGACCAGCTAAAACAGTACAGATTTGGTTGAATAGAGATGTGAGACCTGTTTTTTTTTGCGCTGTGTGACAGGTATAGGTTTAATCACAGAATGACACTTCTATCAGCACGCTAGCGTGTGTGTTAGGTTTTTCTGAATGACACTATCAATACCTTCAATGTAAGATTTTCTTTTTGGGATAGATTTCAAGTAGGCCTCAAATACCACAAACTAGGTATTTTGAGAATGGCAAATTTGGGAATGCTTTTTCAACCCAGAAAAAAAAGTGTGCTTTTACGGTCACTACAAATAACTTGACCAGCTAAAACTGTGCAGATTTGGTTGAATAGAAATGTCAGGTCTATTTTTTAGGCGCTGGGTGACAGGCTCAACTTGCACCTGATGTAATATATGGCCAAAAAATAACCAGACTGTTGATGGTTAAATGCACTTGGGTGACACAGGCTCAGCCTGCAGCTGATGTAGGATATGGCCAAAAAATAACCAGACTGTTTATGGTTAAATGCACTTCGGTGACACAGGCTCAGCCTGCAGCTGATGTAGGATATAGCACAAAATAACCACACTATCGATGGTTAAATACACTTGGTGATAGCTCGTGCTGGCGCACCACAAGTCACAAAATGGCCGCCGATCACCCCAGAAAAAAAGTGATCTAAAAACGCTCTGGGCAGCCTCAAAAAAGTGAGCAATTCAATATCAGCAGTTCAATGATCCACAGCTGCAGATCGATCACAGAATGAAGTCTTTTGGAGGAGTTAATCTGCCTAATCTCACCCTAACGTCGCAGCTGCAACCTCTCCCTATGCTTGAATCAGCAGAGTGACGTGCGGCGCTACGTGACCCAAGCTTATATAGAGGCTGGGTCACATGCTGCACTGGCCAATCACAGCCATGCCAATAGTAGGCAAGGCTGTAATGGCCTCTTGGGCAAGTAGTATGACGCTTGTTGATTGGCTGCTTTGCAGCCTTTCAAAAAGCGCCAAGAAAGCGCCGAACACCGAACCCGAACACGGACTTTTATGAAAATGTTCGGGTTTGTGTCACGGACACCCCAAAATTCGGTACGAACCCGAACTATACAGTTCGGGTTCGCTCATCCCTAGCTAAGAGCAATGGCTGAATACCTGAAAGGTAACAATATGGAAGGGGGATTTAATGAATTAATCCTGACCCTACTAAATTTCATATTGGAGCACAATTTTTTTCTTTTCAATGATGATTTTTTTCTACAGACAGAAGGTGTGGCGATGGGGGCTACATGCGCCCCATCCTATGCAAACTTGTTTCTTGGAGCATGGGAAAGAGAAATATTCATGAATGAGATGACACCATACATCAATAAAGTGCATAACTGGATGCGATTTATTGATGACATCTTTTTCCTATGGGAAGGCTCGGAAGATGATCTCAAAAAATTCATCAATATTTTAAATAACAATGATCAGAACATTTTTCTTACCTTTCAGATGGGGAAAGAAGTCACATTTTTGGACCTAAAGATACAAATAAAAGAAAATGGAACATTAGAAACTGATGTCCATAGGAAAGAAACTGCGGTCAATGCACTACCGCATGCTGAATCCTCCATCTAAAATCCACCATAGATGGTATACCAATTGGGCAATTCGCACGGATAAAGAGGATCTGCTCCAATGAGAGTAAGTACAAGGAGCGAAGTAAAGAAATGACAGAAAGATATAAAATCAGGAGATACAGCAATAGACAGATTAAAAGAGGAGCTGGGAAAATAAAGAGAAAGAAACGTGAACAACTGCTATGTCCTAATAAGATCAAAATGGAAGATTCAGTACACAACATCAGATTCTTAACAGAATACAATAGTCAATGGTGGCAGATAAAGGAAATCTTGGATAGACACTGGAACGTACTGCAAACAGATGTGATCTTAAATAAATGCATTCCAAATAAGCCCCTTATAACAGCAAAAAGGGCAAAAAATGTCAGAGATGCATTAGTTCATAGTCATTTCAGAAGCAGACCAGCCAATACTGGAAATGAGAAATGAAAAGGGTCTTTCCCCTGTGGGACATGCAAAATGTAATAAAAACTACAGAATTTGTGGGTCTAAACCATGATAAAAGGTACAAAATCAAGGAATACATCTCTTGTTCCTCAAAGGGCGTTATATATCACGCCAGATGCCCTTGTGATAAAATTTACATAGGCCTAACAACCAGAGACTTAAGGGCAGGTATCAGGGAACATATACGAGATATTGAGAAAAGTAAAGAGGAAGAAAACTTAGACAATCTCAAGACTATACTGAGGCATTTTAAATTATTTCACCAAAGTAATGAAAAACTGCTGAAATGGACGGGAATAGATCAGATCCACATGGGGATACGGGGGGGAGACCTCCGTAAAAGACTAGCCCAAGTTGAGAGTAAATGGATTTTTAGACTGAAAGGATTGAATGAAACTATGGGTTTTAGTTCCTTCCTGTAAACTGTAGGAGGTTTTAGATAGAATTTTAGAATGTAATAAATAGATATATAATATTTTATTGATGTTTTGTCTGACCATTGTAGAAACTTACGTGAGAATGTCGAGTGATCGATGGCTGGATTCCTGCATCTGGGATGGTTCATTGGGACCGGAGGAGGAAAACCTATTAGGAGAAAAACAGAAAGGAGAAAAAAAAGCAATAAATGTCTATGGTCGCACCCATCAGTAAAAAAAGATCTGAACCCAATATATGGAATCAGTATTAAATGAAGTAAGCTGGATATGGGGGGAGATATGGAGGGATTAAGGTTAGTTTTACCAACTATGCACCGACACATGTATGAATTAGAGGAATAGTACGAATGTTTGGAGAGGAAAGATATCACACATATGGGTGTGCAGTCTAATAGATAACAATGGATATCTACTAATCTATTCCTTTAGATATGGGCACTATATTACATTGAAGGAAGACACATTTATTTACCCCCCTCAGTGGGAATGAGTTTTAATATAGGACTGGTAGAGAAATGATAGAATATAAGTTATAATATTCACACTAGATATTGCAACATAATTTCTGCACGGCACTTTAGATATGTATGTTATGAAATCACTTATGATTCTACATGAATTTTATATCTATGTATAGGTATATGAATGATAGATAAAATGCACTTGATGCACACGGCACTTTGGTATATGGATGTGATACCCATGAGTGTGTGGGATAAAGGTACTGATCGAATCTATGGTGGGTATCTCGCACACCCATGGATAATTGTGATGACTATGATATATATAAACATGCCAACGCACGCATGTAGAGTGATATTGGATGAATCCAATGAGGAATATAGATATACCATATTGATATGTATGAGCGGGTATGCACTATATGTGGACATGTACATGTGGTTGCGCATGGAGGGCATGCGTCTGCAGGATATATGCTCACATTTATATATGCTCTGCATATAATGGGGGACAATTTTAACATCTCCGATGCCAGTCTATATGCGTGTGTTGTGCAAATATCCACTCCAATAGGAGACGTCATGACAACTGCTATCATAATAAGATATATACTGATGCCTCTACTCCATGTCCAATTGTTTTATATATACTGGCATTATCATTACTCATTTCCATATGTAATCTTTGATAAATATGCAAATTGAGGAAGAACTGAATGGGATGCGATCTGAGTTGTGATACTACCATGTCCAGTGATATGACGGGTGGATAGCTGGAGAAGATGTAAATTGATATATAGGAGGAAAAGGAAAACTAACATCAGAAATAGGCATGTAGATACCCCCCAGAGAACCTAGCCTGATGATTCCTGTGCGCATCGCGGATCGGGAGTGGGAGGACTTCGGCCGTTCCGACTGGCGCGATCGGGACGACGTCAGACGTCGTCTGCCCTCACTTCGGTCGCGCTGATGGAAGGGCGGAAGTCCCACGTACACCCATGTCCGGCGATTACGGGATGCGCCGCTATAGGAATCATCAGTAATACAATCACATGACGCGGGAGTCAATCGCCATTGGCCACTGGGCATTTAAAAAGACCTCCCTAGCCATTAGAAAGGAATCCTCCTGAAGAAGCATTAGCGAAACGTACGTCGAGGAGTACGCTTGACAGAGAGCCCACGCGCAGACCACTGGACATTGGGTAGGTGCGCAACTTAGATCGATCCGATACATATACCTTTAATATGTTTTAATAACTTCATCTGTTCGGATAAGATACAATTTAACACATGAATGTCATTTTTTGCTCGCTATATACCCATGTTTAATCTGCTTCACACCAGAAGTTATTGTATTATCATGGCTAGATACAGCTTTAAATAATACACGCTGATCTAGATTCCAGATATAAAGCACCCTGAAAGTGATTGAAGTATTTAAAACCATGTAATCTGCCAGCAGTGGATGTACTGTGGACTGTCTCTTGAAGCACGCTGTATGGTCTCTACATTTATGTTTGTATGTTATTTTATGTCATAATAAAATGTAACTTTATTAGGTAAATATGTGTACCGATTCTCTTTGTTGATTTATATAATTGGCCCCTGCGCAGGGACCGGAGGGCGACGCATGCTCCATGTGAACATGATGAAGCCCTACCAGGAACGCTCAGAGGAGGTGACTGCTATTTGTGCACCCAGCTCTGAAGAGTTTGACAGTCTTCCCCTGCCGGATCTACTGGGGGACGCTCAGCTGTCTGGGGATTTAGGAGAAGTTGTACTGGGGGACCGGCTGAGCCCACAGAAACGTACCGAGGTACAACAGCTGCTAAGAGAGAAGCAGGAGACCTTCTCCAATGTGCCTGGGTACACTCCTCTGGCCACTCACAGAGTAGAAACCCCAGGGCAACTACCCATGCGCCAGACCCCGTACCGCATCCCTGAAGCGGTGCGAGAGAACATGCGTAAGGAGATCGACGAGATGCTCCAGCTGGGGGTGATTGAGCCCTCAGACAGCCCCTGGGCATCTCCGGTAGTCCTCGTACTGAAGCGGGACGGTACGACCCGCTTCTGCGTAGACTACCGGAGGTAGAATGAAAAGACTGTATCAGACGCTTATCCGATGCCCAGGATAGATGAACTGCTAGACCAGATGGCCAGAGGCCAATACCTCACTACTATTGATCTGTGTAAGGGGTACTGGCAGATACCCCTGGCTCCGGACGCCATCCCTAAGTCAGCCTTTGTCACCCCATTCGGCCTATACCACTTTAAGGTTATGCCATTTGGGATGAAAAACGCTCCGGCTACGTTCCAGCGGATGGTGGACCGACTTCTAGATGGGTTCCAGGACTACACCTGTGCCTACCTCGACGATATTGCAATTTTTAGCAATACCTGGCAGGAGCACTTGACCCATATAGGAGGGGTTCTAGACAGGATTAGGGAGGCCGGTTTGACGTTGAAACCGGCCAAATGCAGTATAGGAATGGCCGAGGTACAGTACCTGGGCCATCGAGTGGGTTGTGGGAAACAGAAGCCAGAACCAGCCAAAGTAGAGGCTGTAGCCCAATGGCCTACCCCTAGGACTAAGACTCAGGTGTTGGCATTTCTAGGGACAGCAGGATATTACAGAAAGTTTGTCCCCAATTATAGCGCCCTGGCCAAACCCCTTACTGACCTGACCCGTAAGAACCTTCCCCGCCAAGTAACCTGGACCCCGGAGTGTGAGCAGGCCTTCCAACATCTGACAAATGCACTTATTAACGCCCCAGCTCCCAATCTTGGCAGCTCCCGATCCATCTAAACGTTCTCTTGTTCACACAGACGCTTCTATGTTTGGATTGGGGGCAGTGCTGAGCCAAGTTGGGGCCGATGGCGGAGAACATCCCGTGGCTTACATCAGTCGCAAACTATTACCCAGAGAAGTAAGCTACGCCGCCATCGAGAAGGAATGCCTGGCTGTGGTGTGGGCCCTAAAGAAGTTACAGCCATATTTATATGGACAGGCTTTTTCCGTTAGTATGGCTGAAACGGGTGGCTGGGGACAATGCCAGGCTGCTGCGCTGGAGTTTGGCGCTGCAGCCTTTTGACTTTAATATTCAGTACCGCCCGGGCAAACAAAAAGGAAACGCTGACGGGTTGTCGAGACAAACTGATTTGGAGAAATGATCCGTGAGCACCCCGGACATCCCCAAGCCGATCCGTGCTGGATCAGACTGTGTATGCCGGCTTGTGGGCAAGGGGGAGCAGTGTCGCGGATTGTATTTAGCCTGGCCTGTTTAATGTAAAACGGCATTCGGTTAATTGTATTGCTATGTATTGTAAACTGCAATGTTTACCATGTTAAATGCATTGCTTTTCTGTCCCTCCTCCATCTCCCATCAGCCCTTGCTATTGTTTGGCCCTACCGTTCCTTGTACCATAATCCTCTAGGTGCCCTATTGTATGTAAATGAGGCTGTTGGGGGGTTTACAGTAGGTGCTGTGTCTACATAAAGTCAGTTCTGCTCCTGATGCTGTGTGTCGTCCAGTCATTGGGATTGCTGTGGGATATTATTGGATTACTTTACCTGCTGGAATTACTACTCTATGGATTTATAAGACTTGTTCCTGAGCCTCACTGGGATCTTACGTGGAGATTCGCTGTGGAATATCAGCTCTCCGCTACACCCTTTTTTGGGCAAAATACACAATATTTCCGCCCTTGCAGCATCAAGACGTTTGAAATTCCAGGGTTATATACTGCTGTCATATTCAGTTATTAAAAAAACACCCGTTTTGGCAAAAAAAGTTCATTTGGCAGCCTTTGCTGCAGATGTCATTGTGAGATACACCCTTTCTATATTTGGGTTATATTCAGTTACTTGAAATACAGCCATTTTGTGCACAAATCTTTAATTGAGGCCTAGTCTGGTTCAGGCCGTGTGAGATACACCCTGTACATACTGTCGTTTTATTCTACTATTAATTAAACACCCATTTAGGGAAAGATCCTAAATTCGAAAAATATGAGGAGAGCGTCAAATAAGGGACGTGGCCCCGGTCGTGGTGCTGCTGGTGGAGCTCCTGTTGCAGGGAGAGGACGTGGTCGATCTGTACCAGCTACACGCACAAGTAAAACCCCTTCCTCAGGTGCGAGTAGGTGACAGAACCTGCAGCGGTATTTGGTCGGGCCTAATGCTGCTCTACGAATGGTGAGGCCTGAACAAGTACAGGAAATAGTAGATTGGGTGGCTGACAGTGGATCCAGTTCCTTCACATTGTCTCCCACCCAGTCTCCTGCTGAAAGACCACAGTTGGCACCTGCAGCCGATGTCCATCAGTCTGTCACCTCACCCCCTTGCACATCAACCAAGCAGTCTGAGCCCCAAGTCATGCAGCAGTCTCTTCTGCTTTTTGATGACTCTGTTAGCAGGGTTTCCCAGGGCCATCCACCTAGCCCTGCCCCAGAAGTGGAAGAGATTGAGTGCACCGATGGCCAACCACTTATCTTTCAAGATGAGTACATGGGAGGACCATCGCAGCACGTCTCGGATGATGACTAAACACAGGTGCCAACTGCTGGGGCTTTCGAAAGTGTGCAGACCGACAAGGAAGGCAGGAGTGAAGACTGGGTGGAAGATGATGTGGAGGACGATGAGGTCCTCGACCCCACATGGAATCAAGGTCATGCGAGTGACCTGTGTAGTTCGGAGGAAGAGGCGGTGGTCGCACAGAGCCACCAGCACAGCAGAAGAGGGAGCAGGGTGCAAAAGCGGAGCGGCCGTCCTCTAGACAGTACGCCTGCTACTGCCCACCGCAGCAAGGGACCGAGCACACCAAAGCCAGCTCCAAGGAGTTCCCTGACGTGGCAGTTCTTCAGACAATGTGCTGACGAGAAGACACGAGTGGTTTGCACGCTGTGCAATCAGAGCCTGAAGCGAGGCAGAAACGTTCTCAACCTGAGCACAACCTGCATGACCAGACATCTAAGTGCAAAGCACGAGCTGCAGTGGAGAAGACACCTCAAAAACCAAGAAAGGTCTCTGACTCCTCCTGCTTCCTCTTCTGCTGCAGTCGTGGCCTCTTCATCCACCTCTGGAGTGACAGTGCCACCTGCCACCCCGCAGAGGATCTGCCACCACCACCTGAGTCACCAAGCATCTCCACAATGTCCCACGGAAGCGTTCAGCTCTCCATATCCCAAACGCTGGAGAGGAAGAGGAAGTACCCCCTACCCACCCGCCATCCCTGGCCCTGAATGCCAGCATTTCTAAATTACTGGCCTTTGAAATGCTGTCATTCCGTCTGGTGGAGACGGATAGTTTTAAAGGCCTTATGGCGGTGGCTGTCCCACAGTACGTCGTGCCCAGCCGCCACTACTTTTCCAGACGAGCCATCCCTTCCCTGCACAACCAAGTGGGGGACAAAATCAGGTGTGCACTGCGCAACGCCATCTGTGGCAAGGTGCACCTGACTACGGATACGTGGACCAGTAAGCACGGTCAGGGCCGCTATATCTCCATAACAGCACACTGGGTAAATGCAGTGGCGGCTGGGCCTGAGGCGGATAGCAGTTTGGCGCATGTCCTTCCACCACCGAGGATTGCAGGGCGCTTCAGTTTGCCTCCTGTTGCTTCCTCATGCAGCGTACTCAAGTTGTGTGTAGTAGGTGTTTCTGAGTGATGTAGTGCAATAGACACTAACCTGGTACAGCTGACTCTCTGTAAGGGCAGGTATAGGTAAAGATAGTTCGTGACGCCAGTGCCAAGTAAACGGTGGCACGCCGTTTGCGGATACAGGAATAAATCGAGGAAACGTGGTCTTAAAACAGAACTCCAACTTTAGTAATTTTTCAAGCAGAGACAATATAGGAAATGCAGTTCCTTAGCATACAGTCGATTTTGCAATTCGGTCGATGCAGGCAATTCAGTTATAGCAGGGTAATTACAGAGTGTTGAACACAAGACTTGCAGCACAGGAGCTTGCACTCTAATTCTGTCTCATCCTGGAATACAGCAATTCTTCACCAAGGCCCATTAACCTAATTCTGGCTTTATATCCTTGGCTATGGCTTTTATAAGTACCTCCTCTGTCTTTCTGAGTACCTCTGGCTTTCCTGATCTTTGCCTCGGTCTCTCTCAGCTTCTGGAAACTTCCTCAGGCTCTTGAGATAACATATTCCTGTTTCTGCATATGGGAATTCAGGAGGGAATCTTCTCCTGGACAGCAGGCTTCAGGCCTGGACTTGTCTCAGACATTGTCTAATCTCCAACTGTAGATTACAGACACTAGACTCCGTCTCCTCTGCACTTCCCTGACTGGGCCTTATATAAACTAGGGCTCCCTAGCTCCCTCTATTGACTAGAAGCTGGAATGACACCCCTAGCAGGCCTGTACATGCAAGTTTCAGTAACAGAAAAATACATACATTACATGACATTTTATAAAACTGACATATAACAACTTCCCCATAATTAGGAGGGACGACAGCACACCAAGTAACCCTTCTGTAGTGACGGGCATTACAGTCTCCGTACACTACATACCCCACTGCTTTAAGCTGAGTACGACCTCGTACTCCATCAGGGGTCGCCCAACTGGAATCTCTACCTGAAATAGAAAATAGAGACATGCAGGCATACATACATGTAATCCATCTGCATTTATATTTACATCAGGTCCAATTGGCAAAGGTGAAGGGTAGTGACAAGGGGCGTCGTTCTCTTCTCTCAGGATAATGAATGGAACGGGGGCGCTGACCTGGCACAGCGTAACATTATAACCAGGATAGTCCATGACAATGAATAAGTCCATAATATAACAGCAAAATGGATAAAACAGTATAAAAGTTCTTGGAGGCTCAAAGAACAAACATGAGTCCGTACCCAGGTTATTTTCCTATAAATCACAGAGGCTCTCATGCAGTGGAGTCCATCTCTGGGCACAATACTTTTAAAAGAATAAGAATCTCAGAGGCTCAGGTACTTTTGAGTCTGTCTCCGGGCACGGTTCCTTAGTATGAAGTTGCACAATAAAAGGACAGCAAAGACAAGTGCTGTAATACCCCTGATCAACCTGAAAAGGGGGTGAAGGGTAAAAGGTGCAACTAAAGGAACAGGCACAACTTGGTGTGGGTAGCAAAAGCAGGCAGGAGATCCTGGAAACAAACGTGGCCTTGTTGACTTTGTGATTTCAGTGGTCAACACCTACCACTGAGCCGTGGACAAACTGGCAGCCGCAACAAAGGACCAGAAACGTAGGACTCCTGTCCTGGAAGGGTTAACATCAAACTTCTGCAGTGAAATAAATCAAAGGCCTAGCAGGCTGATTACAGTGGCATCTCATAACCACCCGGCTCCGCTGGCAAGTATCGTCTGTAGTAGTCCTCTACAGGAGGATGGGCCCACATAACAGTGTCAGGGGGCAGCTGTAGAGTAAAGGGGCCCCTAATAGGTATTGGCCCCATAGGCCTAGGGGTGCACCCTCTAGTGGACCTTGCCGGTCCTGGCATGATCACTGCAGGGTGTAACGTGCTTGGCACCGCCGCAGCAAGCGGTCCGGTGCTCTGGGTGCAGCAGTTTACGGCAATCGCGGGTCCGGTCTGGGGCACTGACGGAGCGGTGGCAACAGAAGGTGGTCTACGGGTGGTGACAGGCACCCTTACCTCATCCTTCCTCGGCGGTGTCTGGATCCTGGCGGTGTATGTCTTGCGCAACTCCCGCATCTTCTCCTCCAGCCGGACGATCTGCTCACCGATGCTCTCTGTGTCGGAGTCGCGGTCCTCTGCTGGAGCCGCCGGCGCAGGTACAGTCACCGATGACGCGGACTCGGCCTCTGCAGGTTCAGGCGATGCGTCTGGTCTCCGACCCATCCGGATGTTCTTAAAGGTAGCACTAAGTCCTTTTAACTGCTCCAGCTCCGATATTGTCTTCTCCCGACGAGGCAGCTCGGGGGAAGGATAGGGACTCACCCATTTCTCCAACACGGTTGGCTGCCAGAAGACGTTAGGCCCAATGAAGGAGCTCCGCTCCTGGAAGGCGTGATGGGCCGGCTCTGGAGAGCGTTCAGGTTCCCGCTCGCAGCCAGAGTAGTCTTCTCCTTCTTCTGCCTCCCAGTCCTCAGGAGCTCGCTTGGGACGGGTCACGGCAGTTGCATAAGGGCCTCGTAGGCTCTCGGCAGGGGTGTACTCCACTTCCTCTCCCTCGCGGAGGCTGTGCTGGTACGAAGGGAGGTAGTCTCTTTTGACAGACCTTCGGTTAACATAGAGGTCTCTGCCAGTCAGATAGTCCTGAATAAACCCGTAGCCACGGGGTTTGTCAAATGACAGCACCACTGTCATGGTCTTACCTGCTTGCTGCTCTCCTTCGTTTGACATGTGCTGGCGGCCATCTTGGGTTCTGGGTTTCTTGTAGCCTTCCACCCTGCGGCTCCTCCTTCCCCTGGGAGGAGCTGGATGCCTAGCTCATATATATAGGAGGTCTGTGGCTTCAGTTCCTTGCTTGGTCCTCCTGTGTTCACATGCTTCTAGACTGCTGCTGCTTCTGGTTCCTGATCCTGGCTTCGTCTGACTACCCTGCTGGTTCCTGATCCTGGCTTCGTCTGACTACCCTGCTGGTTCCTGATCCTGGCTTCGTCTGACTACCCTGCTGGTTCCTGATCCTGGCTTCGTCTGACTACCCTTCTGGTTCCTGACCTCTGGCTTCGCAAAGACTCTGCTCGGTTTCACCATCCGTTTGGACTTTTGCTTTACAGCTTTATTTTCAATAAAGCCTTCTTATTTTCACTTATCTCTTGTTGTACGTCTGGTTCATGGTTCCGTGACATTAGGACCAAGCCATGAATTCTGACGGTACAGGGCCATCCTCGCTACCCACGCTGGTTGCCAGACTTGATCAGCAGGATCACCTGTTGGGTCGGTTCGCTGTGGCGTTGCAAACCCTGCTTGAACGCACGGCTCATTTCGCTCCCGTTGCCGATGGGTCGGTTGTCGCTCCTGGGCTCGCTCCTACTGCCGCTCCGGTTGTTGCGCCAGAGTCTACCCCGACACCTGTTGTTGCGCCTGCGGTGTTTCGGGGTATGACCGGTTCTGCCCCTCTTCCACAGCGCTTTGGGGGAGAGCCAACTCAGTGCTGAGGTTTCCTTAACCAGGTGGGCATTTATTTTGAGTTGCTGCCACATGCCTTTCCTACTGAGAGATCAAAGGTGGGCTTCTTGATCTCGCTGCTCTCGGACAAGGCCTTGGCCTGGGCCAGCCCTTTATGGGAGAACAACAATCCGGTGGTTGCCGAGTTTTCCGGTTTTGTTGCTTCTCTTCGGAAGGTATTCGATGTGCCGGCTCGTGCTGCCTCTGCTGCGAAGCTCCTTATGTCCATCAGACAGGGTTCACGATCCGTAGCTGAATACGCCATTGAGTTTCGTACCCTGGCAGCAGAGATGGGCTGGAATAATGAGGCTCTGGTCGCTGCTTTCTCTCATGGTCTCTCGGATGCCTTGAAGGATGAGGTTGCAGCTAAGGACCTACCAGTTGAGCTCGAGTCTCTTATTTCTTTCCTGATTTTGTTTGACACCAGACTCAGGGAGAGACCTTCCTTTAAGGAGAACCTGCGGAGGTCTTCTAACAGATTGGTGCCTACGTTTGCTGTCCCACCCGTGCCTCCCTCTCCTCCCACGCCTCCTGGGGATGACTTGTCTGGGGGTGAACCCATGCAGCTGGGGTTTGCTCACCTGTCCGAGGGGGAGAGGGCACTCCGGAGACGCGAGGGCCGATGCATGTACTGTGGTCTCGGTGGGCATTTTCGGTTGGCATGTCCGAACCGTCCGGGGAACGCTCGTACCCTGAGATCCTGTCGGGGGCAGATCTTGGGTGGAGTCTCCTCGTCCCCGGTTTCCCGTGTTGACAAACCACTGATCACTGTTGTCCTCTCCTGGGTCGGGGGCTCGGTGACGACCCAGGCGTTGGTGGACTCTGGTGCTGGTGGTTTGTTCATTGATAGTGTGTTCGCTGCCGCCAATTCCATTCCTCTGCAGGCTCGAGGTTCCCCACTGGCTCTTGAGGCGATAGACGGCAGACCCCTTCTGCCGCCACACGTGACTCATGAGACCCTTCCAGTGGGGATAGCCATTGGTGCCGTTCACAGAGAGTCGGTCTGCCTCCAGGTTATTTCGTCTCCACACTACTCGGTGGTCTTGGGGTACCCCTGGCTCCAGAAGCATAATCCGACTTTCGATTGGAGATCGGTCGAGATCCTCTCATGGTCACCGCAGTGTGGGGCTAGTTGCATCCATGGGTCTGTCAAGTTGCTGTGTACTTCCTCGGACTCTCTGTTGCCTCCTGAATACGAGGAGTACCGGGATGTATTCGATAAGGTGCGCGCGGTTGCCCTACCTCCGCACCGCCCATACGATTGTGCCATAGAGTTACAATCTGGTGCCGTTCCTCCTCGTGGCAAAGTCTATCCACTGTCGGTAGCGGAGAATGAGGCCATGGAGGAGTACGTGAGGGAGGCGCTTTCACGCGGACACATTCGCAAGTCTTCGTCCCCGGCAGGGGCTGGATTTTTCTTTGTGAAAAAGAAGGGCGGTGAGTTGAGGCCTTGCATCGATTACAGGGGTCTCAATCGCATCACGATCAAGAACGCTTACCCAATACCCTTGATTTCCGAGCTGTTCAATCGCCTTAAAGGGGCCACGGTCTTTACCAAACTCGACCTGAGGGCGGCATATAACCTGGTAAGGATCAAGGCGGGCGATGAGTGGAAGACCGCGTTTAACACCAGGACCGGTCATTACGAATCCTTGGTTATGCCCTTTGGGTTGTGCAATGCGCCCGCAGTCTTTCAGGAATTCATCAACGATGTTTTCCGTGACCTGTTGCAGCAGTGTGTGGTAGTCTATTTGGATGACATCTTGGTATATTCTGAATCCATGGAGGCCCACATTCTGGATGTCAGACGAGTGTTGCAACGGTTACGAGAGAACAAGCTGTTCGGTAAGCTTGAGAAATGCGAATTTCACCGATCCCAGGTAACCTTCTTAGGTTACATCATTTCCGCTGAGGGGTTCTCCATGGATCCTGAGAAGGTTTCGGCTGTCTTACAGTGGCCCCAGCCCAGTGGTCTTCGTTCCCTGCAGCGCTTTTTGGGCTTCGCCAATTATTATCGGAAGTTCATCAGGGACTTTTCCATGCTGGCCAAGCCTCTCACGGATCTGACCAGGAAGGGCAGTAATTCCCAGGTCTGGCCGCTCGAGGCCATCCGAGCTTTTGAGGCCCTAAAGTCCGCCTTTGTGTCGGCTCCGATTCTGTCGCATCCCAACCCTGGGTTGCCCTTTGTCCTCGAGGTGGACGCGTCTGAGACGGGAGTAGGCGCCCTTCTGTCTCAGCGTAGAACACCAGAGGGTCCTCTGCTTCCTTGTGGGTTTTACTCCCGGAAACTGTCTTCCGCGGAGTGCAACTATCAGATTGGTGACAGGGAGTTATTGGCCATCGTGCAGGCCCTTAAAGAATGGAGGCACTTGCTCGAGGGTTCGGTGGTTCCGGTTCTCATCCTGACGGACCACAAGAATCTGACCTACCTTTCTGAGGCCAAGAGATTGACACCACGTCAGGCCAGATGGGCTCTGTTCTTGTCACGTTTTAATTACGTGGTCTCCTACCTACCCGGTTCCAAGAACATCAGGGCGGATGCCTTATCACGGCAGTACTCCGAGCTGTCCAGGGAGGAGTCGATTCCGACTTCGGTCATACCTCCGAATCAGATCCTGGCCGCCATTCGCACCAGCCTGACCTCTCCCCTGGGTGAGCAGATTTTGGCGGCTCAATCTGGTGCTCCCTCTGGGAGACCCAACGGCAGATGTTTTGTGCCTGAGGAGTTGCGCACTCGGTTGTTGCGAACCTACCATAACTCCAAGACCGCGGGGCATCCTGGAAAGAATCAGCTGTCCTGGGCTGTTTCACGTCTGTTCTGGTGGCCTTCCCTACGTTCCGACATCGCCGCATATGTAGCGGCATGCTCCGTTTGTGCCCAGAGTAAGTCCCCTCGGCACCTTCCGTTGGGCCTTCTGCAACCCATAGCCACCGGGGAGCGCCCATGGTCACACCTGGGGATGGATTTCATTGTGGACCTCCCTGCATCCCGAGGCCATACGGTCATTCTCATGATTGTGGATCGGTTTTCCAAAATGTGCCACTGTGTTCCTCTCAAGAAGTTACCCTCTGCACAAGAGTTGGCCACGATTTTTGCCAGGGAGGTCTTCCGGTTGCACGGTTTGCCTAAGGAGATTGTGTCGGATCGGGGGAGTCAGTTTGTGTCCAGGTTCTGGCGCGCCTTTTGCTCCCAGTTGGGGATTCATCTCTCCTTCTCCTCGGCCTACCACCCTCAGTCCAATGGGGCCGCAGAACGATCCAATCAGGCCTTGGAGCAATTCCTTCGTTGCTATGTCTCCGATCACCAAGACAATTGGGTTGACCTCCTGCCTTGGGCTGAGTTTGCCAGGAAAACGGCGGTGAACTCTTCCTCTGGGACGTCTCCCTTCATGGCCAATTATGGGTTCCAACCTGCCGTGTTACCGGAGGTATTCTCTCCCCAGGATATTCCGGCTGTGGAGGATCACCTTTCCGTCCTACGTGCTTCTTGGGTACAGATCCAGAAGTCCCTTGAGGTCTCTGCGCAGCGCCAGAGACTCCAGGCTGATCGCAGACGAGCGCCTGCTCCTTCCTACCAGGTCGGAGACCGTGTATGGTTGTCCACCCGCAACCTCAACCTTCGAGTGCCCACTCCCAAGCTGGCGCCTCGCTTTGTTGGTCCCTTCCGAGTGCTTCGCAGGGTAAACCCGGTAGCCTATGCCCTTGCGCTTCCTCCTGGCATGCGGATCTCCAACGTGTTTCATGTCTCCCTGTTGAAGCCACTGGTGTGTAATCGTTTCACTTCCTCGGTTCCTCGGCCTCGTCCGGTCCAAGTGGGCAATCGTGAGGAATATGAGGTGAGCAATATCCTGGACTCACGCCTGGTCCGCGGTCGGTTGCAGTTTTTGGTCCATTGGCGTGGTTATGGTCCAGAGGAGCGTTCCTGGGTTCCCTCCGCAGATGTCCATGCTTCTGCCTTGCTCCGAGCCTTCCACGCACGCTTCCCTCAGAAACCGTTTTGTGCTCCGCGGAGGAGGGGCCCTTGAGGGGGAGGTACTGTCATGGTCTTACCTGCTTGCTGCTCTCCTTCGTTTGACATGTGCTGGCGGCCATCTTGGGTTCTGGGTTTCTTGTAGCCTTCCACCCTGCGGCTCCTCCTTCCCCTGGGAGGAGCTGGATGCCTAGCTCATATATATAGGAGGTCTGTGGCTTCAGTTCCTTGCTTGGTCCTCCTGTGTTCACATGCTTCTAGACTGCTGCTGCTTCTGGTTCCTGATCCTGGCTTCGTCTGACTACCCTGCTGGTTCCTGATCCTGGCTTCGTCTGACTACCCTGCTGGTTCCTGATCCTGGCTTCGTCTGACTACCCTGCTGGTTCCTGATCCTGGCTTCGTCTGACTACCCTTCTGGTTCCTGACCTCTGGCTTCGCAAAGACTCTGCTCGGTTTCACCATCCGTTTGGACTTTTGCTTTACAGCTTTATTTTCAATAAAGCCTTCTTATTTTCACTTATCTCTTGTTGTACGTCTGGTTCATGGTTCCGTGACAACCACTCCCTTTCTCCTTTCCAGGCGGGGTTGGGTGTGCGTATGCTTCTCATGTATGGTCTTAGTTAGTTCCTCATAGACGATTTTAGTCTTTGTGTTCCGCTTGATAGCGGCCTCTCGGATCTCCGCCATCAGGGAGGACCATTTAAAAGATGGCTGGAAAAAGTCCCTCCACGAGCCATAGTAGGGCTCGGGTTCTTTCTCCCTTGGGCGGCAGGCGGGTTGCTCCGGTCCCGGAGCGTAGGCCGGTGGAGCCTCCTCTGGCTCTACACCAACACTGGACATCTTTGCAATTTCAGGTGCGGACATTGCAGCAACGCTCTGTTCACTTTCCAACATGCTCGATCCTTCTGAGGAGAGCGATAGGGTCGCGTCAATCAGAGTAGCCAGCTCCTCCCATTGCACTGGGGAGCCGCCCCCCAGGTATTCCAGTATATGGAAGGCGGTGTCCATGCTGGCAGACATGCAAATGTCCAGATAAGCCGTGGCGCCTGCCCTTGACCTTCTTCCCGCTTTTTCCTCAGAAAGGCGCCAGTTTTTCCCGCCTTTTCGGGATGAAGGTGACGCAGCAGTAACTTCAGCAAGCCCGGCAGCCATCTTTGGGTATAAACGCTGTCTATTCACTGACAGCAAGCAGGAATGTAAAAAGTCCACAAAATCACACTCCAATGCGGCGATTTTCTTCCTCTGTGTAGCGCAACACTGCACAGCGCTTTTTAGAGTTTTTTGGTACACTTTGGGTATGATTTTCAGTCCACAAAGTCCACTTGAATAAACAGGCAAATTGTCACTTTGGTCACAGGGCAACTGTATAATGCACAAAGTTCACGCTTCTTGCACTGGAAAGCGTGCGTATCCTGTTCGTGACGCCAAAAGAGAGGTGCAGCGTACTCAAGTTGTGTGCAGTAGGTGTTTCTGGGTGATGTAGTGCAATAGACACTAACCTGGTACAGCTGACTCTCTGCAAGGGCAGGTATAGGTAAAGATAGTTCGTGACGCCAGTGCCAAGTAAACGGTGGCACGCCGTTTGCGGATACAGGAATAAATCGAGGAAACGTGGTCTTAAAACAGAACTCCAACTTTAGTCGTTTTGCAAGCAGAGACAATATTGGAAATGCAGTTCCTTTGCATACAGTCGATTTTGCAATTCGGTCGATGCAGGCAATTCAGTTATAGCAGGGTAATTACAGAGTGTTGAACACAAGACTTGCAGCACAGGAGCTTGCACTCTAATTCTGTCTGATCCTGGAATACAGCAATTCTTCACCAAGGCCCATTAACCTAGTTCTGGCTTTATATCCTTGGCTATAGCTTTTATAAGTACCTCCTCTGTCTTTCTGAGTACCTCTGGCTTTCCTGATCTTTGCCTCTGTCTCTCTCAGCTTCTGGAAACTTCCTCAGGCTCTTGATCTAACATATTCCTGTTTCTGCATATGGGAATTCAGGAGGGAATCTTCTCCTGGACAGCAGGCTTCAGGCCTGGACTTGTCTCTGACATTGTCTAATCTCCAACTGTAGATTACAGACACTAGACTCCGTCTGCCTTGCACTTCCCTGACTGGGCTTTATATAAACTAGGGCTCCCTAGCTCCCTCTATTGACTAGAAGCTGGAATGACACCCCTGCAGGCCTGTACATGCAAGTTTCAGTAACAGAAAAATACATACATTACATGACATTTTACAAAACTGACATATAACAACTTCCCCATAATTAGGAGGGACGACAGCACACCAAGTGACACTTTGGTAGTGACGGGTATTACAGTCCCCGTACACTACACTCCTCCTACTCCGCTTCCTCATCCTCTACCGGCTCCTCATCAGGTCAGCGTAACCCCTTCACCACCAACTTCAGCACAGCCAGGGGGAAACGACAGCAGGCAGTTTTATAACGTATCTGTTTGGGGGACAAACCCCACACCGCGCAGGAGCTGTGGACGGGCCTTGAACAACAGAGCGATGAGTGGTTGGTGCCAGTCAGCCTCAAGCCCGGCCTGGTGGTGTGCGATAATGGGCGAAATCTGGTAGCAGCTCTGGGACTAGCCGGTTTGACGCACATTCCTTGCCTGGCGCATGCGCTGAATTTGGTGGTGCAGAGATTCCTTAAACATTACCCTGATATGTCAGAGCTGCTGCATAAAGTGCAGGCCGTCTGTGCGCGCTTCCGGCGTTCTCACCCTGCTGCTGCTCGCCTGTCAGCGCTACAGTGTAACTTCGGCCTTCCCGCTCACCGCCTCATATGCGACGTGCCCACCAGGTGGAACTCCACCTTGCACATGCTGGACAGACTGTGCGAGCAGCAGCAGGCCATAGTGGAGTTTCAGCTGCAGCACGCACGGGTCAGTCGCTCTGCGGAACAGCAACACTTCACCACCAATGACTGGGCCTCCATGCGAGACCTGTCTTCCTCGTTGCGCTGTTTCGAGTACTCCACCAACATGGCCAGTGCCGATGACGCCGTTCTCAGCGTTACTATCCCACTTCTATGGCTCCTTGAAAAAACGCTTAGGGCGATGATGGAAGAGGAGGTGGCCCAGGAGGAAGAGGAGGAAGAGGAGGAAGAGGGATCATTTCATAGGGTTTCTGGCCAGTCATTCCCAAGTGGCTCCGAGGGTGGGTTCCTGCACCCACAAACCCAAGGTACACAATTGTCCAGCCAGGGCACAGTTCTGGAGGATGAGGAGGTGGAGGAGGAGGATGAGGAGATGGAGGAGGAGGAGGAACCATGTTCACAGCAGGGTGGCACCCAGACCAGCTCATGGCCATCACTGGTGCGTGGCTGGGGGGATACAGAGGACACAGACGATACACCTCCCACAGAGGACAGCTTGTCGTTGCCTCTGGGCAGCCTGGCACACATGAGCGATTACATGCTGCAGTGTCTCCACAACGACCGCCGAGGTGCCCACATTCTAACTTGTGCTGATTCCTGGGTGGCCACGCTGCTGGATCCCCGTTACACGGACAACGTACCGTCCTTAATTCCCTCACTGGAGCGTGATCGTAAGATGCGCGAGTACAAGCGCACGCTGGTAGACACGCTGCTGGTGGCATTCATTGTCCCCATTGACTTCAATGGGGTTTGGGTTCGGGGTCAAGTTCGGGTCCCGAACTCGAACTTTTTTGTGAAGTTCGGCCGAACTCGAACATCCAGGTGTCCGCTCAACTCTATTTGTCACTAAACATTTTGGAAGGAAAGGCGAGTTCTCTCAGGGGTATCTGTGCCCCCCGCCGCACCGAGCACCCGCTCTGGCCGGGCAGGAAAGCATGTCCATGGAAAACTCGCCCAGTTGGGGCCACACATGAAGTTTGCATGCCCAGAAGTCCAGGAGATCTTGGATCATGGGTTACAGGGTGCAGTCCAAGTATGTCACCGCCTGCTGGTTCAGGTTCTGCTGGATGTCCTGCTGCTGGAGCTGGGCGGTTTCTTCAGAGGGCGGCTGAAGAAAGCTGCTCATTATAGACGGAAGTTGATGCATATGATGCTGGTGATGCTTCTATCCCCCCCCACCCCCCACACACAACAGCCCCCCCAGTAAGACCTTAATGAGGACCGCCTGGTAATATGGAGGCTGTACTATAGTGTGAAGGCTGAAATCTGTAGGCTGTAATATAATGTGGAGGCTGTAATATCATGTGGAGACTGGTAATATGGAGGCTGTAATGTAATGTGGAGGCTGTAATATAATATGGAGGCTATAATGTAATGTGAAGGCTATAATATAATATGGAGGCTGTAATATAATGTGGAGGCTGTAATATAATGTGAAGGCTGTAATATAATGTGGGGGCTGTAATATAATATGGAGGCTGGTAATGTAATCTGGAGGCTGTGATGTAATGTGGAGGCTGAAAATATGGAGGCTGTAACATAATGTTTAAGCTGTGATGTAGATGTGATGTAGAGGCCGGTAATACAGAGGCTGTAATATAATGTGGAGGCCAATAATGTAATATAATATGGAGACTGTAATGTAGAGGCCGGTAATATGGAAGCTGTAATATAATGTGTAGGCCAGTAATGAAATATAGAGGCTGTAATGTAATGTGGAAGCTGGTAGTATGGAGGCTGTAATGTAATGTAGAGGCTAGTTATATGGAGGCTGTGATGTAATCTGGAGGCTGTAACATAATGTTTAGGCTGTGATGTAATGTAGAGGACTGTAATATGGAGTCTGCAATATAATGTGGAGGCCGGTAATTTAACATGGAGACTGTAATGTAGAGGCCGTTAATACGGAGGCTGTAATATAACATGGAGGCTGGTAATATTTAGGCTGTAAAATAATGTGGAGGCTATAATCTAATGTAGAGGCTGTAATATGTTGTTGAGGTTGATAATATAATATAGAGGCTGGAATATAATTTGAGGGCTGTAATGTAATGCAGAGGCTGGTAATATGAAGGCTGTAATATAATGTGGAGGCTGTTAGTATGGAGGCTGTAATGTAATGTTTAGGATGTGATGTAATGTAGAGGACGGTAATATGGAGTCTGTAATATAATGTGGTGGCTGGTAATGTAACACGGAGACTGTAATGTAGAGGATGGTAATACGGAGGCTGTAATATAATGTGGAGGCCGGTAATGTAACATGGAGGCTGTAATGTAATGTGGAGGCTGGTAATTTTTAGGCTATAATGTAATGTAGAGGCTGTAATATGTTGTTGAGGTTGATAATATAATATGGAGGCTGTAATACATTGTGGAGGCTGTAATATAATATGGAGGCTGGAATATAATGTGGAAGCTGTAATATTATATGGAGGCTGTAATGTAATGTAGAGGCTGTAATGTAATGTAGAGGCTGGTAGTATGGAGGCTGTAATGTAATGTAGTGGCTGGTAATATGGAGGCTGTAATGTAATGTAATATGGAGGCTGTAATATAATGTAATATGGAGGCTGTACTAGAAACATAGATGTAATATGGATTCTGTAATATAAGGTGGAGGCTATAATGCAGAGGCTGTAATATAATGTGGAGGCCGGTAATGTAACATGGAGGCTGTAATGTAATGTGGAGGCTGGTAATATAATGTGGAGGCTATAATGTAATGTAGAGGCTGTAATATGTTGTTGAGGTTGATAATATAATATGGAGGCTGTGATGTAATGTGGAGGCCATTAATATGGAGGCTGTAATATAATGTAGATGCTGTAAATATGGAGACTGTAATATAATGTTAAGGATGATAATATAGAGGCTGTAATATAATGTTGAGGTTGATAATATAATATGGAGGCTGTAATATCATGTGGAGGCTGGAATATAATGTGGAAGCTGTAATATTATATGTAGGCTGGTAATGTAATGTGGAGGCTGGTAATGTAATGTGGAGGCTGTAATGTAATGTAGAGGCTGGTAGTAGGGAGGCTGGTAATATGGAGGCTGTAATATAATGTAATATGGAGGCTGTAATAGAAACATAGATGTAATATGGAGGCTTTAATATAAGGTGGAGGCTATAATGCAGAGGCTGTACTAGAATGTGGAGGCTGTAATGTAATGTAGAGGCTGGTAGTATAATATAGAGACTTTATTTTAATGCGAAGGATATGATGTAATTTACAGGCTGGTAACATGGAGGCTGGAAAATGAAAACCACCAGCACTTCTGAGCTCAGCCAATCAGAGGTGGAGGGCGGGGCCTGGAGTTCAGGAACAGCCCCGCCCCCAGTTCTCTTTCAGGTCCGCCCATGCTCCATATAAAGGAGGGCTCTGGGCTGAACAGTCACTGCTCTCTGCTCCTCACACCTAGAAGATGTCTGGTCGCGGTAAAGGAGGGAAAGGGCTCGGGAAAGGCGGCGCCAAGCGGCACAGGAAGGTGCTCCGTGATAACATCCAGGGCATCACCAAGCCTGCCATCCGCCGCCTAGCTCGCAGGGGAGGCGTCAAGCGCCTCTCCGGCCTCATCTATGAGGAGACTCGCGGGGTGCTGAAAGTCTTCCTGGAGAACGTCATCCGGGACGCCGTCACCTACACCGAGCACGCCAAGAGGAAGACCGTCACCGCCATGGACGTGGTCTACGCGCTCAAGCGCCAGGGCCGCACTCTCTACGGCTTCGGGGGTTAATGCTGCCGCCGCCTCCTCCGTCCTCACAGCACAAAGGCTCTTCTCAGAGCCGCCCACATCTTCCCGGGGAGGAGGAGCTACAATTCCACTGAGGGGTTAACACCGCCCGCACGTCAGGAGATCAGCGGCGCCCTGTGCTCAGTACAGCCGGAGGTCTACATTACAGAAACCCCCCAATAATCTGTAAATCCCGAGCCCCGGGTGTTCTCCACCGCAGCTACGAGACGAGCTGTGCTCGGAGACTGAGGGGTTAATCCGTCCCGCCAATGAGCGGCTCCTCCTGTAAATCAGCAGCTCAACTATAGGCGGGAAATTCAAACGAGGGACGAGATGCTGAGCTCTCCCAGCCAATAGCAGAGCTCTGGACCCCGCAGCCGTTATGTGCCCGTAGGAGCCTCGTCCTCCTGTCCTGCACTGAGCGGCCGCACAGCCTCTCTCCAGGGAGCGCCACACTGAGGAGGATGATGGGAGTAGTGATCGGACATGGAGGATGAGGATGAGGGGAGCTTGCACTGTAACTTCCGATAGCGTTACCGCATCTCATCTAGCTGACAGGGAGGAAAACCGCAGCCACTGTGAGAACAACGGGGAGACCCGGGAGCAGCTCCGCTGGAGACAGGGTGGGGGCTCTGAGAAGAGCCTTTGGGTCCGGAGAGCGGCGCTCACTTGGCGCTGGTGTACTTGGTGACGGCCTTGGTGCCCTCGGAGACGGCGTGCTTGGCCAGCTCTCCGGGCAGCAGCAGGCGCACGGCGGTCTGGATCTCCCGGGAGGTGATGGTGGAGCGCTTGTTGTAGTGAGCCAGGCGGGAGGCTTCCCCTGCGATGCGCTCGAAGATGTCGTTGACGAAGGAGTTCATGATGCCCATGGCCTTGGAGGAGATGCCGGTGTCGGGGTGGACCTGCTTCAGCACCTTGTAGACGTAGATGGCATAGCTCTCCTTCCTGCTCTTCCTCCGCTTCTTGCCGTCCTTCTTCTGAACCTTGGTGACGGCTTTCTTGGAGCCCTTCTTGGGCGCTGGGGCGGACTTGGCTGGCTCGGGCATTCTGACTGAAGACAAAATCTCGTCTGTTCTCCTCCTGCCACCGCGGCGGTATTTATACACGGGCCATGCAAATGAGCTGCTGCTGACTGCGCGCCGATCTACTGGAGGAGAGGGTCACGTGGTGTCTCCGCTTCTCCCAATTGGCAGCCTCACATCCATCCGGCTGAGCAGGGGGCGGAGCAAATAGAGAGGCGTGGCTCACATCCATCTATTCAGCAGAGCCGGGGGCGGAGCAACAGGAGAGGCGTGGCTCACATCCAGCTGAGCCGGGGGCGGCGCGGGGCTCACATCCATCAATTCAGCAGAGCCGGGGGCGGAGCAGCAAGAAGGGAGGGGCTCACCTTCATTCAGCTGGGCAGGAGGGGTGGTGCTCTCAGCCATCCATTCTGCTAAACCGGGGGGCGGAACTCACATCCATCCATTCAGCTGAGCCGGGGGCGGAGCAACAGGAGAGGCGTGGCTCACATCCATCCAGCTGAGCCGGGGGCGGAGCAAATAGAGAGGCGTGGCTCACATCCATCTATTCAGCAGAGCCGGGGGCGGAGCAACAGGAGAGGCGTGGCTCACATCCAGCTGAGCCGGGGGCGGCGCGGGGCTCACATCCATCAATTCAGCAGAGCCGGGGGCGGAGCAGAAAGAAGGGAGGGGCTCACCTTCATTCAGCTGGGCAGGAGGGGTGGTGCTCTCAGCCATCCATTCTGCTAAACCGGGGGGCGGAACTCACATCCATCCATTCAGATGAGCCGGGGGCGGAGCAGCAGGGGAGGCAGGGCTCACATCCATTAATTTAGCTGAGCCGGGGGGCGGAGAGGCGGGGCTAACATCTCTCTTCTATCAGGGCCTCGCTGCTCGGCTGATAACCGCCCCCTGCTGGTAGTGATGCCGCCGCTGAGTGTACTGTGCGTGCAGGGGGGTCGTGCGCTCTATCCCTGGACACCAGCGCAGCGATGGAGCCAGCTCTTCTCCGCACAGTGAATACGGGACTGTTCTCCCCTTCTCCGGTGGGGGGCGGGAGAAGGCGGCCACTGACGGGTTAATACTGAGCAGGCTATGGGGGCGGGGCTATAGAACTAGTACCATGGTTTTGAAATTCCCGCTCAATTACCGTCCGGTAAGAATTCAGCTGCCGTGGAGAAGCTCCGCCCCCGGCTCAGAGAATGAATAGCTATGAGCCCCGCCCCTCCTGCTGCTCCGTCCCCCGGGCTTCTCAGAGCCCCCACCTTCTCTAGGACGGAGCTGCCGCATTGTGTGAATACATGGAAGCCTCCTGTCCGAGGCGGATTATTCCCTCCTTATAGACCACTGATCGGGAGGATGAGGGGAGTAGTGATCAGACAGAGAGGAGGATGGGGGAGTAGTGATCAGACAGTGAGGAGGATGGGGGGGAGGAATGATCGGCCAGAGAGAAGTTGGGCGATGAGGAGAATGAGTGAAGTAGTTATATGGTATTGAGGATGATTAGGGGAGTAGTGGTCAGCCAGTGAGGAGGATGAGGGAAGTAGTGGTCAGCCAGTGAGGAGGATGAGGGCAGTAGTGATCTGCTAATGGATGGATGTGAGCCCCGCCGTGCGCTCTATCCCCGGACACCAGCGCAGAGAAGGGGGCGGAGCTATAGAACAAGTGCTTTACAGTGATTGGCTGATCTCTGGCTTTTGAAATTCCCGCTCAATTACAGTCCGGTCAGAATCCAGCGGCCGTGGAGAAGCAGTCCATTACACACAGGGGCACTGATGGTCCGGGCGTCACACAGGGACACTTACCGCTCCTGACCTGCCGCGAGAACGGGCAGACATTACTGCTGTAGAGGGTTCGTCCCCTGTGTGTAATGGACTGCTCCTCCACGGCCGCTGAGCGGGAATTTCAAAAGCCAGAGATCAGCCAATCACTGTAACGTACTAGTTCTATAGTCCCGCCCCCATAGCCTGCTCGGTATTAACCCGTCAGTGGCCGCCTTCTCCCGCTCCCCACCGGAGAAGGGGAGAACAGTCCCGTATTCACTGTGCGGAGAAGAGCGGCTCCATCGCTGCGCTGGTGTCCAGGGATAGAGCGCACGACCCCCCTGCACGCACAGTACACTCAGCGGCGGCATCACTACCAGCAGGGGGCGGTTATCAGCCGAGCAGCGAGGCCCTGATAGAAGAGAGATGTTAGCCCCGCCTCTCCGCCCCCCGGCTCAGCTAAATTAATGGATGTGAGCCCTGCCTCCCCTGCTGCTCCGCCCCCGGCTCATCTGAATGGATGGATGTGAGTTCCGCCCCCCGGTTTAGCAGAATGGATGGCTGAGAGCACCACCCCTCCTGCCCAGCTGAATGAAGGTGAGCCCCTCCCTTCTTTCTGCTCCGCCCCCGGCTCTGCTGAATTGATGGATGTGAGCCCCGCGCCGCCCCCGGCTCAGCTGGATGGATGTGAGCCACGCCTCTCCTGTTGCTCCGCCCCCGGCTCAGCTGAATGGATGAATGTGAGCCCCGCCCCTCTTTTTGCTCCGCCCCCCGGCTCAGCTGGATGGATGTGAGGCTGCCAATTAGGAGCAGTGGAGACACCACGTGACCCTCTCCTCCAGTAGATCGGCGCGCAGTCAGCAGCAGCTCATTTGCATGGCCCGTGTATAAATACCGCCGCGGTGGCAGGAGGAGAACAGACGAGATTTTGTCCTCAGTCAGAATGCCCGATCCAGCCAAGTCCGCCCCAGCGCCCAAGAAGGGCTCCAAGAAAGCCGTCACCAAGGTCCAGAAGAAGGACGGCAAGAAGCGGAGGAAGAGCAGGAAGGAGAGCTATGCCATCTACGTCTACAAGGTGCTGAAGCAGGTCCACCCCGACACCGGCATCTCCTCCAAGGCCATGGGCATCATGAACTCCTTCGTCAACGACATCTTCGAGCGCATCGCAGGGGAAGCCTCCCGCCTGGCTCACTACAACAAGCGCTCCACCATCACCTCCCGGGAGATCCAGACCGCCGTGCGCCTGCTGCTGCCCGGAGAGCTGGCCAAGCACGCCGTCTCCGAGGGCACCAAGGCCGTCACCAAGTACACCAGCGCCAAGTGAGCGCCGCCCCCGCTCTCCGGACCCAAAGGCTCTTCTCAGAGCCCCCACCCTGTCTCCAGCGGAGCTGCTCCCGGGTCTCCCCGTTGTTCTCACAGTGGCTGCGGTTTTCCTCCCTGTCAGCTAGATGAGATGCGGTAACGCTATCGGAAGTTACAATACAAGCTCCCCTCATCCTCCTCCTCCATGCCCGATCACTACTCCCATCATCCTTCTCAGTGTGGCGCTCCCTGGGGAGAGGCTGTGCGGCCGCTCAGTGCAGGACAGGAGGACGAGGCTCCTACGGGCACATAACGGCTGCGGGGTCCAGAGCTCTGCTATTGGCTGGGAGAGATCAGCATCTCGTCGCTCATTGGCTCATTTCAATTTCCCGCCTATAGTTGAGCTGCTGATTTACAGGAGGAGCCGGTCATGTGACCTGTACCAGCGCCACTCATTGGCGGGACGGATTAACCCCTCAGTCTCCGAGCACAGCTCGTCTCGTAGCTGCGGTGGAGAACACCCGGGGCTCGGGATTTACAGATTATTGGGGGGTTTCTGTAATGTAGACCTCCGGCTGTACTGAGCACAGGGCGCCGCTGATCTCCTGATGTGCGGGCGGTGTTAACCCCTCAGTGGAATTGTAGCTCCTCCTCCCCGGGAAGATGTGGGCGGCTCTGAGAAGAGCCTTTGTGCTGTGAGGACGGAGGCGGCAGCATTAACCCCCGAAGCCGTAGAGAGTGCGGCCCTGGCGCTTGAGCGCGTAGACCACGTCCATGGCGGTGACGGTCTTCCTCTTGGCGTGCTCGGTGTAGGTGACGGCGTCCCGGATGACGTTCTCCAGGAAGACTTTCAGCACCCCGCGAGTCTCCTCATAGATGAGGCCGGAGATGCGCTTGACGCCTCCCCTGCGAGCTAGGCGGCGGATGGCAGGCTTGGTGATGCCCTGGATGTTATCACGGAGCACCTTCCTGTGCCGCTTGGCGCCGCCTTTCCCGAGCCCTTTCCCTCCTTTACCGCGACCAGACATCTTCTAGGTGTGAGGAGGAGCAGAGAGCAGTGACTGCTCAGCCCAGAGCCCTCCTTTATATGGAGCATGGGCGGACCTGAAAGAGAACTGGGGGCGGGGCTGTTCCTGAACTCCAGACCCCGCCCTCCAGCTCTGATTGGCTGAGCTCAGAAGTGCTGGTGGTTTTCATTTTCCAGCCTCCATGTTACCAGCCTGTAAATTACATCATATCCTTCGCATTCAAATAAAGTCTCTAAATTATATTATCAACCTCCACATTATATTACAGCCTCCATACTACCAGCCTCCACATTGTATTATAGCCTCTACATTACATTACAGCCTCCATACTATCAGCCTCTACATTACATTACAGCCTCCACATTCTAGTACAGCCTCCACATTATATTACAGCCTCCATATTACCAGCCTCTACATTACATTACAGCCTCCATATTACCAGCCTCTACATTATATTACAGCCTCCATATTTACAGCATCTACATTATATTACAGCTTCCATATTAACGGCCTCCATATTATATTATCAACCTCAACAACATATTACAGCCTCTACATTACATTATAGCCTCCACATTATATTACAGCCTCCATACTACCAGCCTCCACATTCTATTACAGCCTCTGCATTACATTATCTTCCTCCACCTTATATTACAGCCTCCATATTACATCTGTTTCTATTACAGCCTCCATATTACATTACCTTCCTCTACATTATATTACAGCCTCCATACTACCAGCCTCTACATTACATTACAGCCTACATATAATATTACAGCTTCTACATTATATTCCAGCCTCCACATGATATTACAGCCTCCATATTATATTATCAACCTCAACATTATATTACAGCCTCCATATTTAAAGCCTCCACATTACATTATAGCCTTCATATTATTTTATAGCCTCCACATTACATTATAGCCTCCATATTATATTACAGCCTCCATATTACATTATAGCCTTCATATTATTTTATAGCCTCCACATTATATTACAGCCTCCACTTTACATTATAGCCTCCATATTATATTACAGCTTCTACATTATATTACAGCCTCCATATTACTAGGCTCCACATTACATTACAGCCTCCATATTACCAGGCTTCACATTAAATCACAGGCTTTATATTACCAGGCTCCACATTATATTATAGCCTCCATATTACCAGGCTCCACATTATATTGCAGCCTCCACATTAAATTACAGCCTCCATATTACCAGTCTCCACATGATTTTACAGCCTCCACATGATATTACAGCATATTATATTACAGCCTCCATATTATAGCCTTCACATTACATTACAGCCTCCATATTATATTACAGCCTCCACATTATATTACAGCCTTCACATTATATTACAGCCTCCACATTATATTACAGCCTCCATATTATAGCCTTCACATTACATTACAGCCTCCATATTATATTACAGCCTCCACATTATATTACAGCCTTCACATTATATTACAGCCTCCACATTATATTACAGCCTCCATATTATAGCCTTCACATTACATTACAGCCTCCATATTATATTACAGCCTCCACATTATATTACAGCCTTCACATTATATTACAGCCTCCACATTATATTACAGCCTCCATATTATAGCCTTCACATTACATTACAGCCTCCACATTATATTACAGCCTCCAGATTATATTACAGCCTTCACATTATATTACAGCCTTCACATTATATTACAGCCTCCACATTATATTACAGCCTCCACATTATATTACAGCCTCCATATTATAGCCTTCACATTACATTACAGCCTCCATATTATATTACAGCCTCCATATTATATTACAGCCTCCACATTATATTACAGCCTTCACATTATATTACAGCCTACAGATTTCAGCTTTTACACTATATTACAGTCTCCATATTGCCAGGCTCCAAATTATATTACAGCCTCCACATTTCATTATAGCCTCCATAATATATTACAGCTTCCACATTATATTACAGCCTCCACATTACATTATAGCCTTCACATTATATTACAGCCTCCATATTATATTACAGCCTCCACATTACATTACAGCCTCCATATTACCAGTCTCCACATGATATTACAGCCTCCACATTACAGCCTCCATATTACCAGTCTCCACATGATATTACAGCCTCCACATTATAATACAGCCTACAGATTTCAGCCTTCACACTATAGTACAGCCTCCATATTACCAGGCGGTCCTCGTTAAGGTCTTACTGGGGGGGCTGTTGTGTGTGGGGGTGGGGGGGGATAGAAGCATCACCAGCATCATATGCATCAACTTCCGTCTATAATGAGCAGCTTTCTTCAGCCGCCCTCTGAAGAAACCGCCCAGCTCCAGCAGCAGGACATCCAGCAGAACCTGAACCAGCAGGCGGTGACATACTTGGACTGCACCCTGTAACCCATGATCCAAGATCTCCTGGACTTCTGGGCATGCAAACTTCATGTGTGGCCCCAACTGGGCGAGTTTTCCATGGACATGCTTTCCTGCCCGGCCAGAGCGGGTGCTCGGTGCGGCGGGGGGCACAGATACCCCTGAGAGAACTCGCCTTTCCTTCCAAAATGTTTAGTGACAAATAGAGTTGAGCGGACACCTGGATGTTCGAGTTCGGCCGAACTTCACAAAAAAGTTCGAGTTCGGGACCCGAACTTGACCCCGAACCCAAACCCCATTGAAGTCAATGGGGACAATGAATGCCACCAGCAGCGCGTCTACCAGCGTGCGCTTGTACTCGCGCATCTCACGATCACGCTCCAGTGAGGGAATTAAGGACGGTACGTTGTCCGTGTAACGGGGATCCAGCAGCGTGGCCACCCAGGAATCAGCACAAGTTAGAATGTGGGCACCTCGGCGGTCGTTGCGGAGACACTGCGGCATGTAGTCGCTCATGTGTGCCAGGCAGTGGCGTAACTAGAGTGTTATGGGCCCCAGTGCAAACTTTGTATCGGGGCCCCCCTACCCCCCGATTTTTATAAAGAAGCGGCAGATTTTCTTACTAATGGCTTTCCCGTGTGGCTAGTCCGCTGCGTGAATGAGGGCCAAGCCCCATTCCGGACAGCAGAGACACGGAGCAGTAACACGATTGATAATGCTCTCTGCCTCTCTGTGACCTTTTTACTAAAAAATCACAGGGAGATAAAGTGGTCACCGTGATTTTGTAGCAAAACGATCATAGAGAGGCATGGAGCATTATCAATCATGTTACTGCTCGGTGTCTCTGCTGTCCGGAGCGGGGCTTGGCTCTCTTTCACACAGCAGATTAGCCACACGGGATCCGCTCGTGTGAAAGAGCCCAATGCATGGCTACACTCACCCAATCCTAATAAAATCTGGTCCTACCTCATCCAGGGTGTCGCTGGCGTCGGTGTGATGTCCGCTGGATCCAGAACAAGGTCCCTGTGGTGATAGAAAAAAAAAGAATAATCACATAAGGAAGGGATGGTGACTACCCCTGTGAAACTACCAGCTGGGGGCGCTCTGCTGGCCTGGTAGACTGAGCTATGCCAATGTATAGCAGGGAAATTTAGGACATTTCCCCTAAGTGCTACCACACAGTACTAATGCCCACATTGTGGCCCCTCACAGTAGTAATGCCCATCTTGTGGCCTTTCACAGTAATTAAGCCCACCTTGTGGTCCCTTCACAAAAGTTATGTCCTTCTTGTGGCCCCTCACAGCAGTTATGCCCACCTTTGTTCCTGTCACAGTAGTTATGCCCAGATATGTGCCCCTCACAGTAGTTATGCCAAATATGTGCCCCCTAACAGTAGTTATGCCAAATATATGCCCCCTCACGGTATTTATGCCAGATATGTGCCCCTCACAGTGGATATGCCCAGATATGTGCCCCTCACAGTGGATATGCCCAGATATGTGCCCGCTCACAGTGGTTATGCCCAGATATGTGCCCACTCACAGTAGTTATGCCCAGATATGTGCCCCTCACAGTGGATATGGCCAGATATGTTCCCCCTCACAGTAGTTATGCCAGACTATGTGCCCCTCACAGTAGTTATGACCAGATATGTGCCCCCTACAGTGGTTATGCCATATTATGTGCCCCTCACATTAAATATGCCCACATATGTGCCCCTCACAGTGGTTATGCCAGATTATGTGCCCCCCTCACAGTAGTTATGCCTTTATATGTGCCATCTCATAGTTATGCCTTTATATGTGCCCCCCTCACAGTAGTTATGACAGATATGTGCCCCCCTACAGTGGTTATGCCAGATTATGTGCCCCTCACATTAGATATGCCCACATATGTGCCCCTCACAGTGGTTATGCCAGATTATGTGCCCCCCTCACAGTAGTTATGGCAGATTAGGTGCCCCCTCAGTAGAGATGCCCACTTTTGTGCCCCCTCACTCTAGTTGTGCCCATCAACCCCCCCCCCCCTTCCCCTTTGCCCCCAGTCTGCAGTGTTAGGAAAATAAAAAAAAAACACATACTTACCCTCTTCCCTGATGTTTCACTGCCACACTCACATCGCGCTGCTGGCTGTACTAAAGGCAGTTTCCCGGGCCTTCAGAGCTCCTCCCACAGCCAGCAGCCCGATGTGCGGCAAGCAGAGGGAGCGCTAGAGCTCCTGCTTCACTGATGATCTGGAGACAGCCCGGCAGTGACAAGAACTGCCGGGCCGAGTGTATGTGAGTGAGTGCGCGCGTCCTCCCTCTTCCTCCTCCCCCTCTCTGCGCAAACCTCCCCCACCTTGCCTCATATTAAACATGTAATGGAGCCAGTGGCGTAGCGTGGGTAACAAGCACCCGGGGCAAGCCAAGTATTGCGCCCCCCCCCCCCAACCTGTGACCACGCCCCTTTTTTAAACAAATAATGTAATAGATGTCACCTGCAGTCCTATGTAACACCACAGATAACTCAGTGATAACTCTGAGTACAGATAATGTAGTAGATGTCACCTGCAGTCCTATGTAACACCACAGATAACACGGTGATAACTCTGAGTACAGATAATGTAGTAGATGTCACCTGCAGTCCTATGTAACACCACAGATAACTCAGTGATAACTCTGAGTACAGATAATGTAGTAGATGTCACCTGCAGTCCTATGTAACACCACAGATAACACAGTGATATCTCTCTGAGTACAGATAATGTAGTAGATGTCACCTGCAGTCCTATGTAACACCACAGATAACTCAGTGATAACTCTGAGTACAGATAATGTAGTAGATGGGTGTGAGGCCCCAGAATTCAGAACACACACAGTGTGACCTCAAGTCTGGGGCCAGGCTGAGGCAGTGTGGGACAAATTCTATATACCCCCTCCCCCCTACCGTGAAACAGATATTTGGATGGACATAACATACATTGCTATGAAATATACAGGAGAATACCGCACCATACCTGTTACATCCAGTGACATCTCCTGTGATGTAGACTTTCATCAACGTCCTCATTCGGAGATAGGACCATCATGACACCTTCTTTCAGCCATGTCTCGTCTCTGCAAGTTTTGCAGAAAATGTTTTAGATTCCTCACTTTACTATCATCCTCAGATAACAGAAGTCCCCTTCCCCTGTAGTGCCCATAAGTATAGTGCCCTCTGTATAATTATAATATATAATGGCCCCCTCTGTATTATTATTATAATGACCACCTCTGTAGTATTATAGTAATAATTATGGCCCCCTTCAGCCCCTCCAGCATACAGTCCTGTGTAAGATACAACACTCCCCCTGCCTTTAGTCCTTCTTGCAAACAGTCCCATGTAAAACACATCACTCTCCCTTCAGCTCCTCCAGCATACAGTCCCATGTAAGATACAACCCCCAGAGGATGCTATCTGCCCATCTCTCCTGTCCATATACCAGGCCTACCAGTATTACCCCTTCATATACCGCCTTGTCCCCCCACACCTAACAGTCTGAGTCACTTGTCTCCGTGAGTGTTAGGTGGGGTGACCAGGCAGGCAGGTGGTATATCAATGGCTAATGCTGGTAGACCTGGTATATGGACAGCAGAGATGGGCAGATGGCATCCTCTGGGCAGTACTGTCTCTCTGGTCTTCCTTCACCAGCACCCGGACTGCCACGGTCCTGCTTGGCCTGGCTCTCATGGCACTTCACTGCCTCATGCTTGGCTATCAGCGCTGAGTGACTCAGTCAATGTTGCAGTGTGACTGAGTCACTCAGCGCTGATAGCCAAGCACGAGGCAGTGAAGTGCCATGAGAGCCAGGCCAAGCAGGACCGTGGCAGTCAGGGTGCTGGTGAAGGATGACCAGAGAGACAGTACTGCCCAGAGGATGCCATCTGCCCATCTCTGCTGTCCATATACCAGGGTAGGCCTGGTATATGGACAGCAGAGATGGGCAGATGGCATCCCAGAGAGGCAGTACTGTCTCAGTGTCCCTGGTCATCCTTCACCAGCACTCTGACTGCAGTGCCATGGTGCCATCTGCTTGGCAGCCTTGGCCTGGCTCTCATGACACTTACTGGCACTTAACTCATATAATCATATATTACCCCTAAAGCCTGCCTGCCCTCAGCCAATGCCAACAAAGTAAACTACTGACCTAATTACACACTCAGGGTGGGACTTTGGGACTCTGGGACAGTGACACTGACTGTCACTCACTCTGTCTCAGGGTCGCTTGAATCCAGGGCCGGCGCCACCTTTAAGCAGAGTAGGCCACCGCGCAGAGCGCACTCTGCCTGGGAGCGCCGGTGCTCTCGAGTCCGAATCCCGACTAGCCGCCGCCCGCTCCACGCCCCCTACTTGTGATCCATCCATCTAAGTTCTAACATCTTCTCCTGATTCCTACCTGGCTGTCATCGATCTGACTCCTCCTGTTTGGCTGTTCCTGTACTTGCTGGCCGGCCGGATAATGGTGGATTGTGCTGCACTGCTGCCCCTGCGAGGGCATGCATTTGTTCAGCCACTTAGTATTACTTAGTGGGGGCACTGGGGGGAAAATTACGTAATGGGCACTGCCCATTAAGTAATTTGCCCCCCAGTGCCCCAACAAAGTAATACTGCCCCCACAGACAGTGCACAACTCACTGCGCACTGCCCATTACGTAATTTGCCCCCCAGTGGCCCACTAAGTAATACTGCCACAACTGTGCACTGTCTGTGGGGCACTATTACTTAGTGGGGGCACTGGGGGGCAAATTACGTAATGGGCAGTGTGCAGTGAGTTGTGCACTGTCTGTGGGGGCAGTTAGTATTACTTAGTGGGGGCACTGGGGGGCAAATTACGTAATGGGCAGTGTGCAGTGAGTTGTGCACTGTCTGTGGGGGCAGTTAGTATTACTTAGTGGGGGCACTGGGGGGCAAATTACGTAATGGGCACTGCCCATTACGTAATTTGCGCCCCAGGGCCCCAACAAAGTAATACTGTCCCCACAGACAGTGCACAATGCCCCCACTAAGTAATTCAAGTTGAATCACTGTCTCTAGGCTCATGGCTGGACTACAGTCTCCTACTGATTCAGCTGCAGCCATGATCTTCTGCTTCTTCTTGCTGCCTCCGGCTCCTGGCTCTGCAGTCTGCACTGTACTTCCCGCCTGGAAGGTGGGCGGAGCCTATCGGGAACTGCCGTGCATGCCCCGCCCCCTCTCGCCTCCTCACTCTGCTCTGCAGCCGAACGCTGTGTGAAGAAAAAAAAACACAGCGTCGGCGATTTAACTTGTGCCAGCCCCGCAGACGGCGCCCCCTGCAGAGTGGCGCCCGGGGCGACGGCCCCCCCCGGCCCCCCCCCCACGCTACGCCTCTGAATGGAGCGCCCTGACGGGGCCCGGCATTGTCACTGTACTTCATGCCGGGCCCCTTCACAGCGCTTCATTACATGTTAGTACAGCGGGCCCCCTCCCCCCGCCGGGCCCGGTCGCAGTCGCACTCCCTGCGACCGCGATCGTTACGCCCCTGGTGCCAGGCTGCCCAGAGGCAACGACAAGCTGTCCTCTGTGGGAGGTGTATCGTCTGTGTCCTCTGTATCCCCCCAGCCACGCACCAGTGATGGCCATGAGCTGGTCTGGGTGCCACCCTGCTGTGAACATGGTTCCTCCTCCTCCTCCATCTCCTCATCCTCCTCCTCCACCTCCTCATCCTCCAGAACTGTGCCCTGGCTGGACAATTGTGTACCTTGGGTTTGTGGGTGCAGGAACCCACCCTCGGAGCCACTTGGGAATGACTGGCCGGAAACCCTATGAAATGATCCCTCTTCCTCCTCTTCCTCCTCCTGTACCACATCCTCTTCCATCATCGCCTGCAGCGTTTTTTCAAGGAGGCATAGAAGTGGGATAGTGACGCTGAGAACGGCGTTATCGGCACTGGCCATGTTGGTGGAGTACTCGAAACAGCGCAACAAGGCACACAGGTCTCGCATGGAGGCCCAGTCATTGGTGGTGAAGTGTTGCTGTTCCGCAGAGCGACTCACCCGTGCGTGCTGCAGCTGAAACTCCACTATGGCCTGCTGCTGCTCGCACAGTCTGTCCAGCATATGCAAGGTGGAGTTCCACCTGGTGGGCACATCGCATATGAGGCGGTGAGCGGGAAGGCCGAAGTTACGCTGCAGCGCTGACAGGCGAGCAGCAGCAGGGTGAGAACGCCGGAAGCGCGAACAGACGGCCCGCACTTTATGCAGCAGCTCTGACATATCAGGGTAATGTTTAAGGAATCTCTGCACCACTAAATTCAGCGCATGCGCCAGGCAAGGGATGTGCGTCAAACCGGCTAGTCCCAGAGCTGCTACGAGATTTCGCCCATTATCGCACACCACCAGGCCGGGCTTGAGGCTGACTGGCACCAACCACTCATCGGTCTGTTGTTCAAGGCCCGTCCACAGCTCCTGCGCGGTGAGGGGTTTGTCCCCCAAACAGATACGTTATAAAACTGCCTGCTGTCGTTTCCCCCTGGCTGTGCTGAAGTTGGTGGTGAAGGGGTTACGCTGACCGGATGAGGAGCCGGTAGAGGATGAGGAAGCGGAGTAGGAGGAGGAAGCAACAGGAGGCAAACTGAAGCGCCCTGCAATCCTTGGTGGTGGAAGGACATGCGCCAAACTGCTATCCGCCTCAGGCCCAGCCGCCACTGCATTTACCCAGTGTGCTGTTATGGAGATATAGCGGCCCTGACCGTGCTTACTGGTCCACGTATCCGTAGTCAGGTGCACCTTGCCACAGATGGCGTTGCGCAGTGCACACCTGATTTTGTCCCCTACTTGGTTGTGCAGGGAAGGGATGGCTCTCCTGGAAAAGTAGTGGCGGCTGGGCACGACGTACTGTGGGACAGCCACCGCCATAAGGCCTTTATAACTCTCCGTCTCCACCAGACGGAATGACAGCATTTCAAAGGCCAGTAATTTAGAAATGCTGGCTGTGGCGGAACCCGCCTCGCCACTGGGCATTGGAGAGGCCTGGCTTCCCGCCTCCTACCTGCTGACTATGGCCCCTGGTGATTTAGTACGTTTGAATGCAATATTTGGGCATGTGGTATTTTATATTGCTGCTACTGGCCCTTTAATGGCCATGTTATGACTTTTAGGAACAATGCCCCTTTAAGACTGTGTAGCAGATTGCATTCAGGCTGTCTTAAATACTATGTATGTTATTATGTGTTCGGTTAAATTGTATATGTGCATGCCAGGGTTCAAGTTAGTCCATTACCTTTGGTAATTGTATTTTGTGGATTGCGTCTCAGACAATGCCAGTGTGTTAGTTAATTACATCTCAGACAATGCTCATTGTGTTTTGTTTATTGCGTTACAGATAGAGGGAAGGGGATTTTGTGTACAATTTCTGGGAAGGTTTAAATACTGTAGATACATATGATTGGCTGTTTTTGCAGAGCCTGTGGGTGGTACCTTGTTGGAAGATGTGTATAAATCAATGCTTGTGTTAAAATAAAGGGAGTTCCTTTTTTAACCCTCAAGGTGAAGTGTCGTCTCATTCTTGGGGGAGGATTTATTGCATGCTGTCCCAGTTTGACTGCTAGGAGTGAAAACCTATTCGTATGGTTCCTATTCAACTGTCTACAGCATTCATATGCTTGAAGAGGATTCATCTGCTTCTTCGGTTCGGTGATTGTGCTGTCTGCCAGAGTGCTTGGAAGCCTCAGGAAACGCTAGGCGCATCCGTAAACGGAGGTACTCAGTCGGGGTGCCAGGTGATCCGTTACATTGGTGTGGTGGCAAGCAGTGGGATGGCGTCCTGGTGTGAGAGGAACAACACCCTGGAGACACAGGAATTATTATGGAGCGGCATAGAACCAGCGAGTCCCTGGACGACGCTCGAGGTAGAAAAGGAATGGAACCGGAGGTTACAGAACCTCTTGGCACCACTTGTCAAGCCAATAGGAGAGGCAACCAGGTTGGACTGCAGAGAGAGCGCCCGACAAGAGATGTGGGAAGAAACCCTAGAAGGTGTCCAGCGTTGGCGAGGTGAGCGTCTTCCCAGCAAGGAGCAGCGGTTACAAGCCAGAGTGGCCCTAGGGATACCTATGCTGGGAGAACAGGCC
Source organism: Bufo bufo (assembly GCF_905171765.1). Classification (NCBI taxonomy): domain Eukaryota; kingdom Metazoa; phylum Chordata; class Amphibia; order Anura; family Bufonidae; genus Bufo; species Bufo bufo. Next base: position 194,976 of record NC_053393.1, read on the forward strand.
CAGGAGGAATTGGTGAGGCAACTTAATTCACTGGCATGGAGGGAACTGGGTCTCGATGATGCATTCCAAGCGCTACGTTGGTACGCGGTTCAGCGGGTTCCCGGAATGGCCAAATTTGACAAACCCGAGGGCAAGGATTATAATGGCCCTGGCTTATTATGGGGGGCCTTTGCAGAACCGGAATTTGGGAGTGCGGCAGAGTCATGGCTTTGGGACATTTTTGACTACAGAGAGGCCGTGCTGGATCTCCCTATGGCCGAAGACCTAAGGCCAGACCTGATTGAACTGGCTGTCCAGGAATGGGAACTGGAGCAGGATTACCAGCACCTGGTCAGCTCCAGTCAGTCACTCTATACCCTGCAAGTACCACCAGAGCAGTGGGAGATCAAACAGAATTATGCGGACTTATATGATCAAGTGACACCGCCTGTCTCTAACCTGATGGGGCTTATGGACTGTACACCATTGGGAGCGTTGAGTTTCGTTCCCCCTCCCCAACAACTAAGCCCGTCATCAGGAGACCTGCATTCGGTACCTCCTACTCCCCAACCAGCCCCAGAAATGAGGGACCTTATCGACTGGTCCTGGGAAGACCCACAGATGGCAGGTGGAGATGGGACCGAGATCTCTCTACCGGCCCTACAGGGGTACTGGGCAGCAGGCCCAGATCTCCAACTCCAGCAGCAGTACCAGGAGGAGGAGGTAAGCAACCCCTCCCCTCCACAGCCAACTCCAAACCAGGTACTGGGGTCAGTAGAGGAGTCGTTAGCCCCCTCTGGCCCCCTCCCAGCAGAAGAGCTGGCATCTGGGCAGAGCGCCGCTGGCCTCTGCCCTACTTGTCCCCTTACTACCCAGCAGGACTGTACTCCAGTCCCTCCAGCAGAAGAGCTGGCATCAGGGCAGAGAGCCGCTAGCCTCTGCTCCACCGACCCCCTTGTTACAGGGCTGGCTTGTACCCCCCCTTACCCCAGCAGAATTGCTGGCATCAGTGCAGAACACCGCTGGCCGCTGTTCCCCAAGTAGCCCCAGCGGTTTGCCTAGCACACCAAGGGGAGACAGTAAGCCCCAAAACAGTGCAGATGGGACCGTAGTCTCTGTACCTGCACCACTGGAGATATGGACAGTCTGTCCTGGTCCACAACAACAGGACAATGTATTGGAAGGAGAGGCAGTCTGTTTTCCCCTACAACAAGGGAGGGTGTCGCAGAGAGAGGAGCCTGTTACCCCTTCCCCCCAGCAACAGCTTTGTTCAACCAGGGGAGAGGGCACCCTGGTTACCTTCCCCCCAAGTCATGGATCTACAACTGGGCACAAGTGGCAGGGGGCCATAGGGACAACTACACCCTTGGAGAAAGGCCGGCTGACTATCAGAGCCCCAGACCGCATGGAGGTCTGGAGTCTGGATAGTCTAAATGGGAAAGGGGAGAAATGTGGCGGAACCCGCCTCACCACTGGGCATTGGAGAGGCCTGGCTGCCCGCCTCCTACCTGCTGACTATGGCCCCTGGTGATTTGGTATGTTTGAATGCAATATTTGGGCATGTGGTATTTTATATTGCTGCTACTGGCCCTTTAATGGCCATCCGTGGACATGTTATGACTTTTAGGAACAATGCCCCTTTAAGACTGTGTAGCAGATTGCATTCAGGCTGTCTTAAATACTATGTATGTTATTATGTGTTCGGTTAAATTGTATATGTGCATGCCAGGGTTCAAGTTAGTCCATTACGTTTGGTAATTGTATTTTGTGGATTGCGTCTGAGACAATGCTTATTGTGTTGGTTAATTACATCTCAGACAATGCTCATTGTGTTTTGTTTATTGCGTTACAGATAGAGGGAAGGGGATTTTGTGTACAATTGCTGGGAAGGTTTAAATACTGTAGATACATATGATTGGCTGTTTTTGCAGAGCCTGTGGGTGGTACCTTGTTGGAAGATGTGTATAAATCAATGCTTGTGTTAAAATAAAGGGAGTTCCTGTTTTAACCCTCAAGGTGAAGTGTCGTCTCATTCTTGGGGGAGGATTTATTGCATGCTGTCTGACTGCTAGGAGTGAAAACCTATTTGTATGGTTTCCTATTCAACTGTCTACAGCATTCACATGTTTGAAGAGGATTCATCTGCTTCTTCGGTTCGGTGATTGTGCTGTCTGCCAGAGTGCTTGAAAGCCTCAGGAAACGCTAGGCGCATCCATAAACGGAGGTACTCAGTCGGGGTGCCAGGTGATCCGTTACACTGCCATTCAGGGCCAGGGATCGCAGGTGGGTAGGGGGGTACTTCCTCTACCTCTCCAGCGTTTGGGATATGGAGAGCTGAACGCTTCCGTGGGACATTGTGGAGATGCTTGGTGACCCAGGTGGTGGTGTTGCTGGCAGATCCTCTGCGGGGTGGAAGGTGGCACTGTCACTTCAGAGGTGGATGAAGAGGCCGCGACTGCAGCAGAAGAGGAAGCAGGAGGAGCCAGAGACCTTTCTTGGTTTTTGAGGTGTCTTCTCCACTGCAGCTCGTGCTTTGCACTTAAATGCCTGGTCAAGAAAGGCTGGACGCTGGAGGTAGGCCTGCATGAGGGGTTTTGGGCTCCGGGCCGAGGAGTGGCTAGGAGGGGTTAGGATAGTGAGGGGGTGGAGTGGCGTCCCATCTTCGAACGGGACTTAGTCTCTGGAGCTGAAAGTTCCGTATGGAAGAAGGTAAGGGTCAGCGGTGTTCGTGTATTTGCGCATCCGATTTTAGTTCCACAGAATCTTTAGTATACACCGCTGACCGCCTTCGGTCGGCATAGTTCTGTTACACTGTTCTTGAAGGGTAATATGTCCCGGGGCCATAGTCGTAGGGCAAGAGGCTGATAAACAGGCCTCTCCAAAACCCAGTGGCGAGGTTGGTTTCGCCACACATCTCCCCCTCCCAGGGAAGACTAACCAGATACCTGACCTCACGGTCAGTACCTGAGTTTGTCTGGCAGTCAAACCACAACCTAATACTGGACCTGTTGAATCTTGGGGCCTGGCTCTGTTCTGTATGTCCCCAGCTGTTGAGTGGGCATCTGCTACTCCTTGCTTCCTTGTGGTTCTCCAGCTTGGAGCTGTAGGTACTTGGTGGGGAGAGGCCGACTGCACTCTGCCCAGATGCCAGCTCTTCCGCTGGGGTAGCCTGTGGAAAGTCAGCCTCTGGAGAAGAGGATAGAGGAGGGCAGAGGCCGACTGCGCTCTGCCCAGATGCCAGCGCTTCCACTGGGGGTAGCCTGTGGAAAGTCAGCCTCTGGAGAAGAGGATGTGGTCAGGGAATGTGGTCAGGGAATCCTATCCCCAGGACCTTGTTGCAGATCGGCTATAGAGAGGAGAAATCGCTTACCTCCTCCTCTGGATACCCCATCTGCCGCTGGGGAGAGAGACCAACTGTCTCCTCTCCCTGTAGAGTATACTGCCGCTGGGTAGTGAGACCGGCTGTCTCCACTACCAGTGATTCTGGTTGTTGCAGAGATGAGGGACCGACGATCTCCTCTCCCTGTACTCCCAGTGGCAGTTGGGGATCTGGGCCGCCTGCCCAGCCACCCTGTTGGGACGGTGGAGTGACTACGGTCCCATCTCCACCTGCCGACTGGGGTTCCTCCCAGTACCAGTCTATGAAGTCCCCTACTTCCACAGTTGGTGAGGAAGTAGGGGATACTTCAGCTGTGACTTGCCAGGGGTAGGGGCTGCAGGTCTGGGCCTGGTATCCAACTGTCTTGTATCTTGCGCTGGGCTTGAATGGAGTGAAACAACTGTTGATAATCTTGCTCCAGCTCCCACTCCCTTTGGACCAGAAAGGTCAGATCTGCCCTCACCCCACTAGTTGTAGGCCAATTGTGCAAGTCCCACCTGTAGTCAGTAATGTCCCAAAATCTAGACTCTTCTGTGCTCCCAAAGTCAATGTCTTCAAAAGACTCCCACAATAACCCAGGGCAATTATATTCCTCACTAGTGATGTCGCGAACATAAAATTTTCAGTTCGCGAACAGCGAACGCGAACTTCCGCAAATGTTCGTGAACTGGCGAACCGGGCGAACCGCCATAGACTTCAATAGACAGGCGAATTTTAAAACCCACAGGGACTCTTTCTGGCCACAATAGTGATGAGAAAGTTGTTTCAAGGGGTCTAACACCTGGACTGTGGCATGCCGGAGGGGGATCTATGGCAAAACTCCCATGGAAAATTACGTAGTGGACGCAGAGTCGGGTTTTAATCCATAAAGGGCATAAATCAACTAACATTCCTAAATTGTTTGGAATAACGTGCTTTAAAACATCCAGTGTGTGTATACGATCAGGTATGATGTTGTATCGATCAGGTAGTGTAAGGGTTACGCCCGCATCACAGACATTGACAGACCAAACTCCCCTTTTAATGCACCGCAAACAGTTCATTTGCACAACCGCAAACTCCCCATTTGCACAAGGTTGGATACCAAGCTAGCCACGTCCCGGTGATGTCATTGAAGGTTTCTTCCTCCACCCAGCCACGTACAACACCAAGGGTCCCGGAAAGGTCAATTGAATTGATTTTTCGAACGGGGAGATGGTTAAAAAAACGCTGGCTCCCTCCCCTTTGTTTTTATCCACGGTGACTGCGTCTGCGCCGTGCAATTTACTGTCACACCCGATATGAGTGGTATTTTCTGTAGTACTATTCTCATCAGTTTAATCCCTCTAACGTCCCCGACTCCCCAATCTGGGGGCCATTTATTAAACAGATTTTTCGGACGGGGAGATGGTTAAAAAAACGCTGGCTCCCTCCACTCTGTTTTAATCCACGGTGACTGCGTCTGCGCCGTGCAATTTACTGTCACACCCGATATGAGTGGTATTTTCTGTAGTACTATTCTCATCAGTTTAATCCCTCTAACGTCCCCAATCTGGGTGCCATTTATTGAATAGATTTTTCGAACGGGGAGATGGTTAAAAAAAACCTGGCTCCCTCCACTCTGTTTTAAACCACGGTGACTGCGTCTGCGCCGTGCAATTTACTGTCACACCCGATATGAGTGGTATTTTCTGTAGTACTATTCTCATCAGTTTAATCCCTCTAACGTCCCCAATCTGGGTGCCATTTATTGAATAGATTTTTCGAACGGGGAGATGGTTAAAAAAACGCTGGCTCCCTCCACTCTGTTTTAAACCACGGTGACTGCATCTGCGCCGTGCAATTTACTGTCACACCCGATATGAGTGGTATTTTCTGTAGTACTATTCTCATCAGTTTAATCCCTCTAACATCCCCAATCTGGGGGCCATTTATTAAATAGATTTTTTGAACGGGGAGATGGTTAAAAAAACGCTGGCTCCCTCCACCGATATGAGTGGTATTTTCTGTAGTATTATTCTCATCAGTTTAATCCCTGTTACGTCCCATATCAGGAATTGCCTTTTATGAAAAAAAATTTAGGCCGGGTACCTTCGACTGCCTTCACAGTGACAGACCAAACTCTCATACACTAAACTGAATTGATTTCAGGAACCGGGAGATGGAAAAAGCAGCTTGGTCGGTCCTCTTACTCCCAAATTGGGGCACTGCGCGTGCACAGAGCAATGTGCTGTGACACCCTATATGAGTGGTGTCTTAACTAGTACTATTGCTATCAGTTTAATCCCTGTTACGGACCCTATCCGGTCGAATTGATTAACCATTGTCGAATCCCCCATTGACATCCCCCTTATAAGCTGTGTAAAGCATATTTTTTAGTTTGGTTTTGAACTGCTGCATCCTTTCCGACTTTTGGTAATTTGGTAACATTTCTGCCACTTTCTGCTTATACCGGGGGTCTAGTAGCGTGGCCACCCGATCGCTTTTGGTCTGACCATAATGAAGCAACGGCCTTATCATCTGGGGTGTGGCAACATTGCCAACACACTTTTATAGAGGTGATGATGATTGCTTCATTGTGATACGCAAGCCCCTTCACCACAACAAGGTAACGATCACGAAGGGGAATTGACACTTGTATGTGCCTTTTTTTTTTGGTTTGTTTTTGCAGCCACAGTGCTGCACCATAGGACAGAAAAATTAGGCATGTACACATGCCTGAAAAATAATGGCACTGTTGCAGACGCTATTGTAGCAGCGGCCGGAAAAATTTATGTTTTCCAGGCAGAAAAGTGACTAAAACATTACGGCTTGAACCCTAGTTGGTGGTGGAGAATTCACGAAAGTCATCCGGTATGCAGACATTAAATACAGCAGCGTGGGGACCATTTTGAGGCCAAGGCATGTAATCAGGCCTTTTGTTAGTCAAACGTATCCCCCACTGTCAGTCCCTTCGGGATCCATGCCTCATTCATCTTTATGAAGGTGAGGTAATCAACACTTTTTTGACCGAGGCGACTTCTCTTGTCAGTGACAATGCCTCCTGCTGCACTGAAGCTCCTTTCTGACAGGACACTTGAAGCAGGGCAGGCCAGAAGTTCTATCGCAAACTGGGATAGCTCAGGCCACAGGTCAAGCCTGCACACCCAGTAGTGAAGGGGTTCATTGCTCCTCAGAGTGTCGATATCTGCAGTTAAGGCGAGGTAGTCTGCTACCTGTCGGTCGAGTCATTCTCTAAGGCTGGATCCCGAAGGGCTGTGGCGATGAGTAGGACTGAAAAAGCTCCGCATGTCCTCCATCAACAACACATCTGTAAATCGTCCAGTCCTTGCCGCCGTGGTAGGAGGAGGATTACACTCACCTCTTCCCCTGTTAGATTCCCGTTGTGCTGTGACATCTCCCTTATAAGCTGTGTAAAGCATATTTTTTAGTTTGGTTTTGAACTGCTGCATCCTTTCCGACTTTCGGTAATTTGGTAACATTTCTGCCACTTTCTGCTTATACCGGGGGTCTAGTAGCGTGGCCACCCAGTACAGATCGTTCTCCTTTATCCTTTTTATACGTGGGTCCCTCAACAGACATGACAGCATGAAAGACCCCATTTGAACAAGGTTGGATGCAGAGCTTCTCATTTCCCGTTCCTCGTCCTCACTGATGTCATTGACGGTCTGTTCTTCCCCCCAGCCACGTACAACACCATGGGTCCCAGATAGGTGACAACAACGAGCACCCTGGGGTGCCTGCTGTGGTTGGTCTTCCTCCTCCTCAAAGCCGCCACATTCCTCCTCTGACTCCTCTTCCTCATACTCCTCTTCCAGCGTTGCTGCAGGTCCGGCAAGCGATGATGACAAGGCTGTTTCTGGTGGTGATGGTGACCACAACTCTTCCTCTTCCTCTTCACGCTCATCTACAGCCTGATCCAGAACTCTTCGCAGGGCACGCTCCAGGAAGAAAACAAATGGGATGAGGTCGCTGATGGTGCCTTCGGTGCGACTGACTAGGTTTGTCACCTCCTCAAAAGGACGCATAAGCCTACAGGCATTGCGCATGAGTGTCCAGTAACGTGGCAAAAAGATTCCCAGCTCCGCAGAGGCTGTCCTAGCACCCCGGTCATACAAATACTCGTTGACGGCTTTTTCTTGTTGGAGCAGGCGGTCGAACATTAGGAGTGTTGAATTCCAACGTGTCGGGCTGTCGCATATCAAGCGCCTCACTGGCATGTTGTTTCGCCGCTGAATATCGGAAAAGTGCGCCATGGCCGTGTAGGAACGCCTGAAATGGCCACACACCTTCCTGGCCTGCTTGAGGACGTCCTGTAAGCCTGGGTACTTAGACACAAAACGTTGTACGATGAGATTCAACACATGTGCCATGCACGGCACATGTGACAACTTGCCCAAATTTAATGCCGCCAACAGATTGCTTCCATTGTCACACACCACTTTGCCGATCTCCAGTTGGTGCGGGGTCAGCCACTGATCCACCTGTGCGTTCAGGGCGGACAGGAGTGCTGGTCCTGTGTGGCTCTCTGCTTTCAGGCAAGTCAACCCCAAGATAGCGTTACACTGTCGTATCCGGGATGTGGAATAGCCCCTGGGGAGCTGGGGGGAATCAGTTGATGTGCAGCCAGACGCCGCAGCAGAAGAGGACTCAGCCGAGGAGGAAATTAAAGAGGATGGAGTAGGAGTAGAGGAGGTGGCAGTAGGTCTGCCTGCAAGTCGTGGTGGTGTCACCAACTCCGCTGCAGAGCCACGCATTCCATGCTTGTCAGCCGTCAGCAGGTTGACCCAATGCGCAGTATACGTGATATACCTGCCCTGACCGTGCTTTGCAGACCAGGTATCAGTGGTCAGATGGACCCTTGCCCCAACACTGTATGCCAGAGATGCCATGACTTCCTTTTCAATGACATGGTAGAGGTTTGGGATTGCCTTTTTTGAAAAAAAATTTCGTCCGGGTACCTTCCACTGTGGTGTCCCAATAGCGACAAATTTTTTGAAGGCCTCAGACTCTACCAGCTGGTATGGTAAAAGCTGGCGGGCTAAGAGTTCCGTCAAGCCAGCTGTCAGTCGCCGGGCAAGGGGGTGACTTTGTGACATTGGCTTCTTATGCTCAAACATGTCCTTGACAGACACCTGACTGTGGGCAGATGAGCAGGAACTGCTGAAGGTGAGAGATGGAGTGGCGGGTGGTTGAGAGGGGGCAGGGAGGACAGCAGTGGTTGACGTGGCTGAAGATGCAGGACCAGGAGGAGCATGGTGGCTTTGAGTTTGTGTGCTGCTTGTACTCATGTGTTGATCCCATAGGCGTTTGTGATGTGAGATCATGTGCCTTCGCAAAGCAGTTGTACCAAGGTGGGTGTTGGACTTCCCACGACTCAGTTTCTTTTGGCACAGGTTGCAAATGGCATTGCTTTTATCAGAGGCAGACACACAAAAAAAATGCCACACTGCTGAGCTTTGCAATGACGGCATTCTAGTGGTGGCAACAGCATGCGTTGACTGGCGTGCTGTCTGGCTGACCCCAGGTGCCGATACATGCTGTCTGACTGTGCCACTAACTCCTTGCGACGACCTCCCCCTGCTTCCAACTCGTCTCCTCATTCTCTCTGTCTCCCCTTCAGAACTTTCCCCCTCTTCTTCTCTTCGAGCAGGCACCCACGTGGCATCCGTGGACACATCGTCATCATCAACCGCTTCACTTGTATCTGACAACTCAGCAAAGGAAGCAGCAGCGGGTACAACATCATCATCATCACACCGTACGTCCATGTGTGTAATGCTGCTGACTGAGACATATCCCTGTTATCTACATCCTCTGGCAATAATGGTTGTGCATCACTCATTTCATCCAACTGATGTGTAAATAACTCCTCTGACGGATCAAGTGAAGCGGCTGTGGTGGCTGTGGTGGTAGTGGCGACGGGCGGGTGCGTGGTAACTTGAGAGCAGGTGACCGAAGCTGAGTTGGAGGAGGATGGTGCGTCAAGGTTCTTAGCGGAAGCTGTTGAAGATTGGGTGTCCTGTCTAAGCCAGTCAACTACGTCCTCTGAATTTTTCGGGTTCAGGGTACGTGGCCTCTGAAAACTGGGCATTATTCCAGGGACAGTGGAAATCACAGCACCACGACCACGACGGCCCCTGCGGGGTGGCCTGCCTCTGCCTGTCATTTTTTTTTTAGATAAGTGGTACTACGCGTGCTAGGTACTGTGCCACCCGGTATGAGTGGTTGGCACTGGCAGTGGGCACACTACAGTCAGTGGAAGCGGGCCTGACACACACTGGCAGCAGGCAAGCAACTGAATTTAGACTACTGTCTAAAAATTAAATGCCTTATTTATCGGCAAGCTACTGTGCCACCCGGTATCAGTGGTTGGCACTGGCAGTGGGCACACTACAGTCAGTGGAAGAGGGCCTGACACACACTGGCAGCAGGCAAGCAACTGAAATTACACTAAAGTGTAAAAATTAAATGCCTTATTTATCGGCAAGCTACTGTGCCACCCGGTATGAATGGTTGGCACTGGCAGTGGGCACACTACAGTCAGTGGAAGAGGGCCTGACACACACTGGCAGCAGGCAAGCAACTGAATTTAGACTACTGTCTAAAAATTAAATGCCTTATTTATCGGCAAGCTACTGTGCCACCCGGTATCAGTGGTTGGCACTGGCAGTGGGCACACTACAGTCAGTAGAAGCGGGCCTGACACACACTGGCAGCAGGCAAGCAACTGAAATTACACTAAAGTGTAAAAATTAAATGCCTTATTTATCGACAAGCTACTGTGCCACCCGGTATCAGTGGTTGGCACTGGCAGTGGGCACACTACAGTCAGTGGAAGCGGGCCTGACACACACTGGCAGCAGGCAAGCAACTGAATTTAGACTACTGTCTAAAAATTAAATGCCTTATTTATCGGCAAGCTACTGTGCCACCCGGTATCAGTGGTTGGCACTGGCAGTGGGCACACTACAGTCAGTAGAAGCGGGCCTGACACACACTGGCAGCAGGCAAGCAACTGAAATTACACTAAAGTGTAAAAATTAAATGCCTTATTTATCGGCAAGCTACTGTGCCACCCGGTATCAGTGGTTGGCACTGGCAGTGGGCACACTACAGTCAGTGGAAGAGGGCCTGACACACTGACTGGCAGCAGGCAAGCAACTGAATTTAGACTACTGTCTAAAAATTAAATGCCTTATTTATCGGCAAGCTACTGTGCCACCCGGTATCAGTGGTTGGCACTGGCAGTGGGCACACTACAGTCAGTGGAAGCGGGCCTGACACACACTGGCAGCAGGCAAGCAACTGAAATTACACTAAAGTGTAAAAATTAAATGCCTTATTTATCGGCAAGCTACTGTGCCACCCGGTATCAGTGGTTGGCACTGGCAGTGGGCACACTACAGTCAGTAGAAGCGGGCCTGACACACACTGGCAGCAGGCAAGCAACTGAAATTACACTAAAGTGTAAAAATTAAATGCCTTATTTATCGGCAAGCTACTGTGCCACCCGGTATGAGTGGTTGGCACTGGCAGTGGGCACACTACAGTCAGTGGAAGAGGGCCTGACACACTGACTGGCAGCAGGCAAGCAACTGAATTTAGACTACTGTCTAAAAATTAAATGCCTTATTTATCGGCAAGCTACTGTGCCACCCGGTATCAGTGGTTGGCACTGGCAGTGGGCACACTACAGTCAGTGGAAGCGGGCCTGACACACACTGGCAGCAGGCAAGCAACTGAAATTACACTAAAGTGTAAAAATTAAATGCCTTATTTATCGGCAAGCTACTGTGCCACCCGGTATCAGTGGTTGGCACTGGCAGTGGGCACACTACAGTCAGTAGAAGCGGGCCTGACACACACTGGCAGCAGGCAAGCAACTGAAATTACACTAAAGTGTAAAAATTAAATGCCTTATTTATCGGCAAGCTACTGTGCCACCCGGTATGAGTGGTTGGCACTGGCAGTGGGCACACTACAGTCAGTGGAAGAGGGCCTGACACACTGACTGGCAGCAGGCAAGCAACTGAATTTAGACTACTGTCTAAAAATTAAATGCCTTATTTATCGGCAAGCTACTGTGCCACCCGGTATCAGTGGTTGGCACTGGCAGTGGGCACACTACAGTCAGTGGAAGCGGGCCTGACACACACTGGCAGCAGGCAAGCAACTGAATTTAGACTACTGTCTAAAAATTAAATGCCTTATTTATCGGCAAGCTACTGTGCCACCCGGTATCAGTGGTTGGCACTGGCAGTGGGCACACTACAGTCAGTTGAAGTCGGCCTGACACACACTAGCAGCAGGCAAGCAGCTGAAATTACACTAAAGTGTAAAAATTAAATGCCTTTTTTATGCAAAGTCCTGTGCCAGCCGGTATGAGTGGTGGGCACTGGCAGTGGGCACACTACAGTCAGTGGAAGTCAGCCTGACACACACTGGCAGGCAACTAACCTTAGATTAAAGTGTAAAAATTAAGTGCCTATTTTTTAAGCAAAGTCCTGTGCCACTCGGTATGACAGGGGTGGGCACTGGCAGTGGGCACACTACAGTCAGTTGAAGTCGGCCTGACACACACTAGCAGCAGGCAAGCAGCTGAAATTACATTAAAGTGTAAAAATTAAATGCCTTTTTTAAGCAAAGTCCTGTGCCAGCCGGTATGAGTGGTGGGCACTGGCAGTGGGCACACTACAGTCAGTGGAAGTCAGCCTGACACACACTGGCAGGCAACTAACCTTAGATTAAAGTGTAAAAATTAAGTGCCTATTTTTTAAGCAAAGTCCTGTGCCACTCGGTATGACAGGGGTGGGCACTGGCAGTGGGCACACTACAGTCAGTTGAAGTCGGCCTGACACACACTAGCAGCAGGCAAGCAGCTGAAATTACACTAAAGTGTAAAAATTAAATGCCTTTTTTAAGCAAAGTCCTGTGCCAGCCGGTATGAGTGGTGGGCACTGGCAGTGGGCACACTACAGTCAGTGGAAGTCAGCCTGACACACACTGGCAGGCAACTAACCTTAGATTAAAGTGTAAAAATTAAGTGCCTATTTTTTAAGCAAAGTCCTGTGCCACTCGGTATGACAGGGGTGGGCACTGGCAGTGGGCACACTACAGTCAGTTGAAGTCGGCCTGACACACACTAGCAGCAGGCAAGCAGCTGAAATTACACTAAAGTGTAAAAATTAAATGCCTTTTTTATGCAAAGTCCTGTGCCAGCCGGTATGAGTGGTGGGCACTGGCAGTGGGCACACTACAGTCAGTGGAAGTCAGCCTGACACACACTGGCAGGCAACTAACCTTAGATTAAAGTGTAAAAATTAAGTGCCTTTTTTTAAGCAAAGTCCTGTGCCACACGGAATGACAGGGGTGGGCACTGGCAGTGGGCACACTACAGTCTGTGGGCCTGCAGCTCCTCACACACAGGCAGGCCAGGCAACTGCAATATGTATATAAAGGAAAAAAAAAAAGCAGACTAATGTTGCAGCCCTAAAAAGGGCTTTTTGGGGTGCTGTCAGGACGCTGTCCTTACAGCAGAGATCAGATGAGTCTTTCAGGACTGGAGTGGACACTGAATTCACTAGCCTAGCTATCGATTTCCCAATTAAATCAGCAGCAGTTACAGTCTCCCTCCTCTCACTAAGACTGCAGCTTCAGAATGAATCTAAAATGGATGCTGTGCAGGAGGTGGGAGGGTCTGGGAGGGAGGGTATGCTGCTGATTGGCTGGAATGTGTCTGCTGACTGTGAGGTACAGGGTCAAAGTTTGCTCAATGATGATGTATAGGGGGCGGACCGAACATCGCATGTGTTCGCCCGGCAGAGGCGAACGCGAACAAGCTATGTTCGCCGGGAACTGTTCGCCGTCGGATAGTTCGGGCCATCTCTATTCCTCACCTTCGGGCTTGGCGTACTCCGCCTTTCATGGAGACTGTCGTACTGTGTCCCACCATAGTGCTTGGTAATCGTCATCCAGCCAGGTTTCCTGCCATACCAGTGTCTCAAGCTCTGACACCCACTCCGTCAATGGTTGCTCTCCCAGTAGAGGTAGTCGCAGCGCCAATCACATTCACAATCTCTGCTCCTCACTGGGAAGACTCTCACCCCTCCGACGCTGCACGTCCTCCAGGGCCTGGTGCCATACGCCTTTCCGCTCTGCATCCCTGTAATCCAGGTGATCTTCCTCATGGAATGCTGTGCAGGAACCAACGGCATCCATATTGCTGTAGCCAGGGGCGCTGTATGGATACTAGCGTTGCCCTCAATATACTCCACGAACTGTGTCTCCGAGCTGCTTCTCCTCACACTAGGACGCCATCCCACTGCTTGCCACCAATGTAATGGAACGCCTAGCACCCCGACCGGGTACCTCCGTCGATAGATGCTCCTAGTGCTTCCAGAGGACTCCAAGCACTCCACTTAACACCATCAGCGCTGCAGACCCCACGAACCGCCGAAGCTTGGTGGAGGTCTCACCGTCTCCTACCCACCCTGGACCTATGACAAGGCTCCAGGCTCCAGTGGGTGAACCTCTCCTAAATCCAGAGACAGGAACCAGGAGCAAGCTCTTACAAGAGCTTATACTCAGGGGAGTATTATGATATAGCAATCCCCAAGAGTGTAGTTATCCCATCCCCCAAACATGAGCCAAGACTTCATGAAGGTATAAAACAGGAACTGACTGTACTTCACGTACAGCCTCTTTTATTCACAAACCAAAAACATAGTACTGCCCACAGGGTTTTGAAATACAACCAATCAATATGTTACAACACATCCCCACAATGCATCATGGTTTCCTCCTCTCTGTCCTGGAGACAACCGGGGAGTAATCCAATTATCTCTCAGGACAAAGGGAAATCGCCAATACACATGTGGAACAACAGGACAGGAATCACCACCCAAACACACAAAATCCTCCCTTCTGTCTGTGATATAATTATGGATTAACATAACTATCACAGACAGTAAAAATACAGTTTTTAAACATACACTGTAACACTGTAACTTTAAAACCATACATTCCATCTCCATAAAAATTACATATTTAAACTCAGCATACATCAAACATAAACACTTCCAAAAATCACACAAATCCCTCCAGCGGATCAAAAGTTAAGTAAAAGTCCTTTATGACCGACCGCAAGCACAATTTCCTGCCCAAAACAGTTCCATAGATTTGGGCTGTGCGGTCGGTCAATTTCATGCAGAAAAACGACTAAGTCCCATCTTCGAACGGGACTTAGTCTCTGGAGCTGAAAGTTCCGTATGGAAGAAGGTAAGGGTCAGCGGTGTTCGTGTATTTGCGCATCCGATTTTAGTTCCACAGAATCTTTAGTATACACTGCTGACCGGGTTCGGTCGGCATAGTTCTGTTACACTGTTCTTGAAGGGTAATATGTCCCGGGGCCATAGTCGTAGGGCAGGGATGGCCAACCTGAGGCTCTCCAGCTGTTGCAAAACTATAACTCCCAGCATGCCCAGTCTGCCTACAGCTATCAACCTACAGCAGGGCATGGTGGGAGTTGTAGTTTTGCAACAGCTGGAAAGCCTCAGGTTGGCCATCCCTGTCGTAGGGCAAGAGGCTGGTAAACAGGCCTCTCCAAAACCCAGTGGCGAGGTTGGTTTCGCCACAGTGTATATGTCAGTTTTTTATTATTTCATTAAAACTTCCACCTGTCCTAACCAGTCCACAGGGGCAGAATGCCCCATCTGTGCCACTGTTAGGACTAAGGGAAAACAAATTATCGTTAGAAATTAACGATTTTATATACACAGCTGAGATGGTTATGCAGTTTTATTACTGAATGTTATTATCACTTTAGAACACGATTGGGTGAATATGTAAGGGGGGGATGTGACCTTTCTGGGGGACAACCCCTCAACCAATCCGGATTGAATGTTACACCTATATAAGTATTGAGCTTCACTTGTAAACCACATGTAGCTGAGAAAGACCTGGGTGTCCAGACGTTGCTGTATCCTTTCAGTGTGATTAACCCCCTCAGCCCCTATGGCTTAAACCCCCTTAATGACCAGGCCACTTTTTACAGTTCTGACCTACACCACTTTAACCGTTTATTGCTCGGTCATGCAACTTACCACCCAAATGAATTTTACCTCCTTTTCTTCTCACTAATAGAGCTTTCATTTGGTGGCATTTCGTTGCTGCTGACATTTTTACTTTTTTTGTTATTAATCGAAATTTAACAATTTTTTTGTAAAAAAATGAAATTTTTCACTTTCAGTTGTAAAATTTAGCAAAAAAACGAGATCCATATATAAATTTTTCTCTAAATTTATTGTTCTACATGTCTTTGATAAAAAAAAAATGTTTGGGTAAAAAAAAAATGGTTTGGGTAAAAGTTATAGCGTTTAAAAAATATGGTACTAAAATGTGAATTTCCGCTTTTTGAAGCAGCTCTGACTTTCTGAGCACCTGTCATGTTTCCTGAGGTTCTACAATGGCCAGACAGTACAAACACCCCACA
This sequence comes from Bufo bufo, assembly GCF_905171765.1. Taxonomy (NCBI): domain Eukaryota; kingdom Metazoa; phylum Chordata; class Amphibia; order Anura; family Bufonidae; genus Bufo; species Bufo bufo. The sequence continues at coordinate 210,806 of NC_053393.1, forward strand.
AATGACCCCATTTCGGAAAGTAGACACCCTAAGGTATTCGCTGATGGGCATAGTGAGTTCATAAAACTTTTTATTTTTTGTCACAAGTTAGCGGAAAATGATGATTTATTTTTTTATTTTCTTACAAAGTCTCATATTCCACTAACTTGTGACAAAAAATAAAAACTTTCATGAACTCACTATGCCCATCATGAAATACCTTGGGGTGTCTTCTTTCCAAAATGGGGTCACTTGTGGGGTAGTTATACTGCCCTGGCATTCTAGGGGCCATAATGTGTGAGAAGTAGTTTGAAATCAAAATCTGTAAAAAAAATGGCCGTTGAAATCCGAAAGGTGCTCTTTGGAATGTGGGCCCCTTTGCCCACCTAGGCTGCAAAAAAGTGTCACACATGTGGTATCTCCGTACTCAGGAGAAGTTGGGCAATGTGTTTTGGGGTGTCATTTTACATATACCCATGCTGGGTGAGAGAAATATCTTGGCAAAAGACAACTTTTCCCATTTTTTTATACAAAGTTGGCATTTGACCGCGATATTTATCTCACCCAGCATGGGTATGTGTAAAATGACACCCCAAAACACATTGCCCAACTTCTCCTGAGTACGGCGATACCACATGTGTGACACTTTTTTGCAGCCTAGGTGGGCAAAGGGGCCCACATTCCAAAGAGCACCTTTAGGATTTCACCGGCCATTTTTTACAGATTCTGATTTCAAACTACTTACCACACATTAGGGCCCCTAGAATGCCAGGGCAGTATAACTACCCCACAAGTGACCCCATTTTGGAAAGAAGACACCCCAAGGTATTCCGTGAGGGGCATGGCGAGTTCCTAGAATTTTTTATTTTTTGTCACAAGTTTGTAAGAAAAAAAAAAAACAACAACATCATTTTCCGCTAACTTGTGACAAAAAATAAAAAATTCTAGGAACTCGCCATGCCCCTCACGGAATACCTTGGGGTGTCTTCTTTCCAAAATGGGGTCACTTGTGGGGTAGTTATACTGCCCTGCCATTCTAGGGGCCCTAATGTGTGGTAAGTAGGTAAATGACCTGTGAAATCCTAAAGGTGCTCTTTGGAATATGGGCCCCTTTGCGCACCTAGGCTGCAAAAAAGTGTCACACATCTGGTATCGCCGTATTCAGGAGAAGTTGGGCAATGTGTTTTGGGGTGTCATTTTACATATACCCATGCTGGGTGAGAGAAATATCTCGGCAAAAGACAACTTTTCCCATTTTTTATACAAAGTTGGCATTTGACCAAGATATTTATCTCACCCAGCATGGGTATATGTAAAATGACACCCCAAAACACATTGCCCAACTTCTCCTGAGTACGGCGATACCAGATGTGTGACACTTTTTTGCAGCCTAGATGCGCAAAGGGGCCCACATTCCTTTTATGAGGGCATTTTTAGACATTTGGATCCCAGACTTCTTCTCACACTTTAGGGCCCCTAAAATGCCTGGGCAATATAAATACCCCACATGTGACCCCATTTTGGAAAGAAGACACCCCAAGGTATTCAATGAGGGGCATGGCGAGTTCATAGAATTTTTTTTTTTTTTGGCACAAGTTAGCGGAAATTGATTTTTTATTTTTTTTTCTCACAAAGTCTCCCTTTCCGCTAACTTGGGACAAAAAATGATGATTACACTTACCGCTAATCGGATTTTCCTGACCCCACGACAGCACCACTGAGAGATGGCTCCGCCTCCAAGGACAGGAAACCTGTAGCATAAAAAAGGTGGAGCCACTCTCCCACCTCAGTGGGTTTACAGAGTATGAGAGGGACTTCCCTTTTGGTTAATACCATATCTAAATACTTTTTTTTTTTTTTTGCATATCACCACGTGAAATCTTAACACCAACCACCACCTTAGGGAGGGAATTAGACGGGTGCTGTCGTGGGGTCAGGAAAATCCGATTACCGGTAAGTGTAATTATCATTTTTCCTCTCCCCCACGACAGCACCACTGAGAGAGATTTCATAGAATCTAAGGGTGGGTACCAACTTCTAACACCTTTGTACCGAAAAGGAGGTCAGAGATAGAGTCGAGTTGTAATCTATAGTGCCTATAGAAGGTAGATGGAGAAGCCCAGGTGGCAGCTCTACAGATCTGGTCAATTGATACACTGGACCTTTCTGCCCAGGAGGTAGATACCGCTCTGGTAGAGTGAGCTTTCAAGGATAGCGGAGGAGAAACCCCAGAATAAGAGTATGCTAAAGAAATTAGCTCTCGGATCCACCTAGCGATGGTACTCTTAGAGGCAGCATTACCTCTCCTAGCCCCCGCATGCAGGATCAACAAAGATGAGGATTTTCTCCAGTCCCTGGTTTTTTCTAGGTACTGGATCAGGCACCTTCTTACATCCAGGAGATGCCATTTCTCTCTCCAGGGACAGGAAACCTCACTGAGGTGGGAGAGTGGCTCCACCTTTTTTATGCTACAGGTTTCCTGTCCTTGGAGGCGGAGCCATCTCTCAGTGGTGCTGTCGTGGGGGAGGGGAAAATTTCAATCTTTCATGGACTCAATATGCCCCTCACGGAATACCTTGGGGTGTCTTCTTTCCGAAATGGGGTCACATGTGGGGTATTTATACTGCCCTGGTATTCTAGGGGCCCTAAAGCGTGAGAAGAAGTCTGGAATATAAATGTCTAAAAAATTTTACGCATTTGGATTCCGTGAGGGGTATGGTGAGTTCATGTGAGATTTTATTTTTTGACACAAGTTAGTGGAATATGAGACTTTGTAAGAAAAAAATATATATTTCCGCTAACTTGGGCCAAAAAATGTCTGAATGGAGCCTTACAGGGGGGTGATCAATGACAGCGGGGTGATCAATGACAGGGGGTTGATCAATGACAGCGGGGTGATCAATGACAGGGGGGGTGATCAGGGAGTCTATATGGGGTGATCAATGACTGTGGTGATCACCCCATATAGACTCCCTGATCACCCCCCTGTCATTGATCACCCCCCTGTCATTGATCACCCCCCTGTAAGGCTCCATTCAGATGTCCGTATGTGTTTTGCGGATCCGATCCATGTATCCGTAAAAAACATATGGACATCTGAATGTGGCCTTACAGGGGGGGTGATCAATGAAAGGGGGGTGATCAGGGGGTCTATATGGGGTGATCACCCCCGTCATTGATCACCCCCCTGTAAGGCTCCATTCAGACGTCCGTATGTTTTTTACGGATCCGATCCATGTATCAGTGGATCCGTAAAAATCATACGGACATCTGAATGGAGCCTTACAAGGGGGTGATCAATGACAGGGGGGTGATCAGGGAGTCTATATGGGGTGATCAGGGGTGAATAAGGGGTTAATAAGTGACAGGGGGGGTGTAGTGTAGTGGTGTTTGGTGCTACATATTACTGAGCTGCCTGTGTCCTCTGGTGGTCGATCCAAACAAAAGGGACCACCAGAGGACCAGGTAGCAGGTATATTAGACGCTGTTAGGGGTTAACCTGTTAGGGGTTAAAAAAAATCACATCTCCAGCCTGCCAGTGAACGATCGCCGCTGGCAGGCTAGAGATCCACTCGCTTACCTTCCGATCCTGTGTGCGCGCGTTCACAGGAAATCTCGCGAGATGACGCATATATGCGTGACTGTGCACAGCGCCGCCGCCTCCGAAACGCGATCCTGCGTTAGGCGGTCCGGAGGTGGTTAAACGCTAAGCTTTGATTCAAGAACAAGAGGGCCGCGACTTTTCTGACGTTTTTTCTACGTTTGAGGGGCCCCTGAGGCCGGGAGCTGACGCCACGAGCAGCACCGCCATACCACGGACTATGTGTTCCAGGAAGTGGTGCTGTCCTATTCCATTTATTATGTGGAGCCCTCGGGAAGCACTAGGAGCATCCATCAACGGAGGAACCCAGTCAGGTACTATACTATGCTGTACTGTACTATAATATACTGTACTGTACTATACTATGCTGCACTATACTATGCTGTACTGTACTATACTATACTGTGCTGTACTATAATATACTGTACTATACTATACTGTGCTGTACTATACTGTGCTGTACTATACTGTACTATGCTGTACTATACTGTGCTATAATATACTGTACTATACTATACTGTGCTGTACTATACTGTACTGTACTATACTATGCTGCACTATACTATGCTGTACTATACTATGCTGTACTGTGCTGTACTATACTATACTGTGCTGTACTATAATATACTGTACTATACTATACTGTGCTGTACTATACTGTGCTGTACTATACTGTGCTATACTATACTATACTGTGCTGTACTATACTGTGCTGTACTATAATATACTGTACTATACTATACTGTGCTGTACTATACTGTGCTATAATATACTGTACTATACTATACTATACTGTGCTGTACTATACTGTGCTGTACTATAATATACTGTACTATACTATACTGTGCTGTACTATAATATACTGCACAATACTGTGCTGTACTATACTATGCTGCACTATACTGTACTATACTATGCTGCACAATACTGTGCTGTACTATACTATGCTGTACTATACTATGCTGTACTGTACTATAATATACTGTGCTGTACTATACTATGCTGTACTATACTATGCTGTACTGTACTATAATATACTGTGCTGTACTATACTGTGCTGTACTATACTGTGCTGTACTATACTATAATATACTGTACTATACTGTGCTGTACTATACTATGCTGTGCTGTATTATACTATGCTGCACTATACTATGCTGTACTGTACTGTGCTGTACTATAATATACTGTACTATACTGTGCTGTACTAAAATGTACTATAATATACTGTACTATACTATGCTGCACAATACTGTGCTGTACTATACTATGCTGCACTATACTGTGCTATACTATACTATGCTGTGCTGTACTATACTATGCTGTACTATAATATACTGTGCTGTACTAGACTATGCTGTAATGTACTATACTATGCTGTACTGTGCTGTACTATACTATACTGTACTATACTATGCTGTGCTATACTGTGCTGTACTATACTATACTGTGCTGTACTATAATATACTGTGCTATACTATACTGTGCTGTACTATAATGTACTATAATATACTGTACTATACTATGCTGCACAATACTGTGCTGAACTATACTATGCTGCACTATACTGTACTATACTATGCTGCACAATACTGTGCTGTACTGTACTATGCTGTACTATAATATACTGTGCTGTACTATACTGTGCTGTACTATACTATGCTGCACTATACTATGCTGTACTATACTATGCTGTACTATACTATGCTGTACTGTGCTGTACTATACTATACTGTGCTGTACTATAATATACTGTACTATAATATACTGTACTATACTATACTGTGCTGTACTATAATATACTGTACTATACTATGCTGCACAATACTGTGCTGCACTATACTATGCTGCACTATACTGTGCTATACTATACTATGCTGTGCTGTACTATACTATGCTGTACTATAATATACTGTGCTGTACTAGACTATGCTGTGCTGTACTATACTATGCTGCACAATACTGTGCTGTACTGTACTATGCTGTACTGTACTATAATATACTGTGCTGTACTATACTGTGCTGTACTATAATATACTGTACTATACTATACCGTGCTGTACTATGCTGCACTATACTATGCTGTACTGTACTGTACTATACTATACTGTGCTGTACTATAATATACTGTACTATACTATACTGTGCTGTACTATAATATACTGTACTATACTATGCTGTACTGTGCTGTACTATACTATACTGTGCTGTACTATAATATACTGTACTATAATATACTGTACTATACTATACTGTGCTGTACTATAATATACTGTACTATACTATGCTGCACAATACTGTGCTGCACTATACTATGCTGCACTATACTATGCTGTGCTGTACTATACTATGCTGTACTATAATATACTGTGCTGTACTAGACTATGCTGTGCTGTACTATACTATGCTGCACAATACTGTGCTGTACTGTACTATGCTGTACTGTACTATAATATACTGTGCTGTACTATACTGTGCTGTACTATACTATGCTGCACTATACTATGCTGTACTGTACTGTGCTGTACTATACTATACTGTGCTGTACTATAATATACTGTACTATACTATACTGTGCTGTACTATAATATACTGTGCTGTACTAAAATGTACTATAATATACTGTACTATACTATGCTGCACAATACTGTGCTGTACTATACTATGCTGCACTATACTGTGCTATACTATACTATGCTGTGCTGTACTATACTATGCTGTACTATAATATACTGTGCTGTACTAGACTATGCTGTGCTGTACTATACTATGCTGTACTGTGCTGTACTATACTATACTGTACTATACTATAATATACTGTGCTATACTATACTGTGCTGTACTATAATGTACTATAATATACTGTACTATACTATGCTGCACAATACTGTGCTGAACTATACTATGCTGCACTATACTGTACTATACTATGCTGCACAATACTGTGCTGTACTGTACTATGCTGTACTGTACTATAATATACTGTGCTGTACTATACTGTGCTGTACTATACTATGCTGCACTATACTATGCTGTACTATACTATGCTGTACTATACTATGCTGTACTGTGCTGTACTATACTATACTGTGCTGTACTATAATATACTGTACTATAATATACTGTACTATACTATACTGTGCTGTACTATAATATACTGTACTATACTATGCTGCACAATACTGTGCTGCACTATACTATGCTGCACTATACTGTGCTATACTATACTATGCTGTGCTGTACTATACTATGCTGTACTATAATATACTGTGCTGTACTAGACTATGCTGTGCTGTACTATACTATGCTGCACAATACTGTGCTGTACTGTACTATGCTGTACTGTACTATAATATACTGTGCTGTACTATACTGTGCTGTACTATACTATACTGTGCTGTACTATAATATACTGTACTATACTATACCGTGCTGTACTATACTGTGCTGTACTATACTATGCTGCACTATACTATGCTGCACTATACTATGCTGTACTGTACTGTGCTGTACTATACTGTGCTGTGCTATAATATACTGTACTATACTATACTGTGCTGTACTATAATATACTGTACTATACTATGCTGCACAATACTGTGCTGCACTATACTATGCTGCACTATACTGTGCTATACTATACTATGCTGTGCTGTACTATACTATGCTGTACTATAATATACTGTGCTGTACTAGACTATGCTGTACTATACTATGCTGCACAATACTGTGCTGTACTGTACTATGCTGTACTGTACTATAATATACTGTGCTGTACTATACTGTGCTGTACTATACTATGCTGCACTATACTATGCTGTACTGTGCTGTACTATACTATACTGTGCTGTACTATAATATACTGTACTATACTATACTGTGCTGTACTATAATATACTGTACTATACTATGCTGCACAATACTGTGCTGCACTATACTATGCTGCACTATACTGTGCTATATGAAACACAGAGAGGAAATGCACCAAACAGAAATGCTACTGACTATACTGGGAAGTCATACATGCAGGTATTAAAAGCTGAGACTTTCGCCAATATGTTCCAGTCAGGAAGATATCGGAGCCCATCAATGCACCACGTCACGGTCACTCAGCATGGCAAAGGGTCCTAGCCGCTACTCTAACTATGGTGTGAACATGGTCTGGGGGTGATATAATTCAGCACACAGCCAAGCCTCCACACAAAGGCCCAGCATGAATACTGTGGTAGTACAATGTGAATGAGGCCAGGCCGTGAGCCACACCTATGCCAGACCATGTGATGGAAGTTACCAGGTGCAACAGAGTGTCCATACTGTGCTATACTATACTATGCTGTGCTGTACTATACTATGCTGTACTATAATATACTGTGCTGTACTAGACTATGCTGTGCTGTACTATACTGTGCTGTACTATACTATGCTGTACTGTGCTGTACTATACTATACTGTACTATACTATGCTGTGCTGTACTATACTATACTGTGCTGTACTATAATATACTGTACTATACTATGCTGTACTATACTATGCTGTGCTGTACTATACTATAATATACTGTACTATACTGTACTATGCTGTGCTGTACTATACTATAATATACTGTACTATACTATGCTGCACTATACTATGCTGTACTATACTATACTATACTATGCTGTACTGTACTATACTATACTATACTGTACTATACTGTACTATACTATGCTGCACTATACTATGCTGTACTATAATATACTGTACTATACTATACTGTGCTGTACTATACTGTGCTGTACTATACTGTGCTATACTATACTGTGCTGTACTATACTGTGCTGTACTATAATGTACTATAATATACTGTACTATACTATGCTGTGCTATAATATATTGTACTATACTGTACTATAATATACTGTACTATACTGTGCTGTACTATAATATACTGTACTATAATATACTGTGCTGTACTAGACTATGCTGTGCTGTACTATACTGTGCTGTACTATACTATGCTGTACTGTGCTGTACTATACTATACTGTACTATACTATGCTGTGCTGTACTATACTATACTGTGCTGTACTATAATATACTGTACTATACTATGCTGTACTATACTATGCTGTGCTGTACTATACTATAATATACTGTACTATACTATGCTGTGCTATAATATATTGTACTATACTGTACTATAATATACTGTACTATACTGTGCTGTACTATAATATACTGTACTATACTATGCTGTACTGTGCTGTACTATACTATGCTGTGCTGCACTATACTATGCTGTACTATACTATGCTGTACTGTGCTGTACTATACTATACTGTACTATACTATGCTGTGCTGTACTATACTGTGCTGTACTATACTGTACTATACTGTGCTGTACTATACTATACTGTACTATGCTGTACTATACTATGCTGTACTATACTATGCTGCACTATACTATGCTGTACTATACTATGCTGTACTATACTATGCTGTACTATACTATGCTGTACTATACTATGCTGTACTGTGCTGTACTATACTGTACTATACTATGCTGTACTATACTATGCTGTACTATACTATGCTGTACTATACTATGCTGTACTATACTGTACTATACTATACTATACTATGCTGTACTATACTATGCTGTACTATACTATACTATACTGTGCTGTACTATACTGTACTATACTATGCTGCACTATACTATGCTGTACTATAATATACTGTGCTGTACTATACTGTGCTGTACTATACTGTGCTGTACTATACTGTGCTGTACTATAATGTACTATAATATACTGTACTATACTATGCTGTGCTATAATATATTGTACTATACTGTACTATAATATACTGTACTATACTGTGCTGTACTATAATATACTGTACTATACTATGCTGTACTGTGCTGTACTATACTATGCTGTGCTGTACTATAATATACTGTACTATACTATGCTATAATATATTGTACTATACTATACTGTACTGTACTATAATATACTGTACTATACTGTGCCGTACTATAATATACTGTACTATACTATGCTGTACTATATTGTGCTATAATATACTGTACTATACTATACTGTACTATACTATGCTGTGCTATAATATATTGTACTATACTGTTCTATAATATACTGTACTATACTATGCTGTGCTGCACTATACTATACTGTACTATACTATGCTGTGCTGCACTATACTATACTGTACTATTATATACTGTACTATACTATGTTGTACTATATTTTAATATAATATACTGTACTATACTGTGCTATAATATACTATACTGCACTATACTATGCTGTGCTGCACTATACTGTACTATCCTATACTGTACTATAATATACTGCACTATACTATGCTGTGCTGCACTATACTGTACTATCCTATACTGTACTATAATATACTGCACTATACTATGCTGCACTATACTGTGCTGTACTATACTATACTGTGCTGTACTATACTGTACTATAATATACTGTACTATACTATGCTGCACAATACTGTGCTGTACTATACTGTACTATAATATACTGTACTATACTATGCTGCACTATACTGTGCTATACTATACTATGCTGTGCTGTACTATACTGTACTATAATATACTGTACTATACTATGCTGCACAATACTGTGCTGTACTATACTATGCTGCACTATACTGTGCTATACTATAATATACTGTGCTGTACTAGACTATGCTGTACTATACTATGCTGTGCTGTACTATACTATACTGTGCTGTACTATAATATACTGTACTATACTATGCTGTACAATACTATGCTGTACTGTGCTGTACTATACTGTACTATGCTGTGCTGTACTATACTCTACTGTGCTGTACTATAATGTACTATAATATACTGTACTATACTATGCTGCACTATACTATGCTGTGCTATAATATACTGTACTATACTATACCGTGCTGTACTATACTATACTGTGCTGTACTATACTGTGCTGTACTATACTGTGCTGTACTATACTGTACTATACTATAATGTACTATAATATACTGTACTATACTATGCTGTGCTATAATATATTGTACTATACTGTACTATAATATACTGTACTATACTATGCTGTACTATATTGTGCTATAATATACTGTACTATACTATACTGTGCTGTACTATGCTGTGCTATAATATACTGTACTATACTATGCTGTGCTGCACTATACTATACTGTACTATACTATGTTGTACTATATTGTAATATAATATACTGTACTATACTGTGCTATAATATACTATACTGTACTATACTGCACTATACTGTACTATCCTATACTGTACTATAATATACTGCACTATACTATGCTGTGCTGTACTATACTATACTGTACTATACTATACTGTACTATACTATAATATACTGTACTGTGCTGTACTATACTGTAATATACTGTACTATTATATACTATACTATAATATACTGTACTATACTTTGCACCTCCGTAATCTCAGTACAATACGGCAATGGAGGGGATTATAGGGGCAGTTTTCTCTACTTTTCTTACTCCCCAGAATGTTTCCGGGGGTCAGTAAAGCGGGGTCCACACTTCTGGGGGGCGGGGCCATACTCTGCCCCATTGTACCGGAACCCCCACTGCTGCAGCCAGGAGCCCAGGAGAGAAGTCCTCTGTCATCTGCGGAGCCCTGACCACAAGACGCATCTCTGCTCCCTGAGAGCCCTGTACACACATGAGGCGGCATCACTGCGGCGGGGAATGTGCGGGGACACGGAGCACTGGAGCCGGCAGGGAGCGGAGGCCGCCGCCTGTGTTACCCTCCCGGGCTCTCCGCGGCTCCAGCTCCTCCCCGCAGCGTCCAAGCAGCTTCCTGCGGCCCCACCTTGTGGGAAAGAGCCCTGGGATGGGGACGGGGGCCGGGAAGAGAGGGAACGAGCCCCCGCAGCGGAGCCATCGGGCCGGATCCAGCCGGATGTGCAGAACGGCAGGCAGAGCGGGAGGACTGTGGCGGAGATCCCGGGGCCTGCTCCCGCCTCCTCCGCCACAGACGGCGACACACGGTGAGGGGGGATGTCCGGGAGGAGGAAGGCGCGGAGAAGGCGGCCTCTCCTGTCCGGTTCTAGCCGCTAAAGGGCTCTTCTCCCGGGCAGGGAAGCACAAGGGGAGAGCGGAGCTGCAGCCGGGCTGAGAGGGGTGAAGGCGGGGCCTGCGTCCAGTGTCAGCCAATAGACGCGCAGGAGGGCGGAGCTCGGCAGCCAATCACTGCGCAGCGCTCTACATATAAGAGGCGGTCCCGGCTCCGGCCTCAGTGTATTCTCCAGGAGAAGTCTTTGTGTTTTCTCCCCACGTCTCACACGATGGCAGAGACCGCGCCAGCAGCCGCCGCTCCTCCTCCCGCCGAAGCGGCCGCCAAGTCCAAGAAGCAGCCGAGGAAATCCGCCGCGGCAGGGGCCGCCAAGAAAAGCAAGAAGCCGTCCGGTCCCAGCGTGTCCGAGCTCCTGGTCACAGCCGTGTCCGCCTCCAAGGAGCGCAGCGGGGTGTCTCTGGCCGCCCTGAAGAAGGCTCTGGCTGCCGGAGGATGCGATGTAGAGAAGAACAATAGCCGCATCAAGGTGGCCATCAGGGCTCTGGTCACCAAAGGGACCCTCACCCAGGTGAAGGGCAGCGGCGCCTCCGGCTCCTTCAAGCTCAACAAGAAGCAGCAGGAGACCAAGGACAAGGCGGCCAAGAAGAAGAAGCCGGCGGCCAAGAAGCCTGCAGCTACTGCGGCCAAGAAACCCGCTAAATCCCCGAAGAAGCCCAAGAAGGCTCCGGCCAAGAGCCCGAAAAAGGCTAAGAAACCAGCCGCGGCCAAGAAAGCAGCCAAGAGCCCCAAGAAGCCGAAGGCTGCCCCCAAGAAGCTGGCCAAGAGTCCGGCTAAGAAGGCGGCCAAACCCAAGGCTGCCAAGAGTCCGGCTAAGAAAGCGGCGAAAGCCAAGAAGAGCGCGGCCAAGAAGTAACCGGCGCCGCCCGCACCTCTCCCCCAAAGGCTCTTCTCAGAGCCACCACCTCCTCCTCAGACGAGCTCCACTCCGCCCTTCTGCCCTCGTTCTCCGCTCACAGCGGGCGGGGGCTCCGGCTCCTCTGCGGGCAGGAATAGGGGGCGGGTTAACCCTGTCAGCGCCGCTCTCTTCAGTCTACCAGGGCCTCGCTGCTCGGCTGATAACCGCCCCTCACTGCGCCCCGCCCTCTGCTGGTAGTGATGCCGCCGCTCAGTGTACTGTGCCCGCAGGGGGGTCGTGCGCTCTATCCCTGGACACCAGCGCAGCGATGGAGCCGCTCTTCTCTGCACAGTGAATACGGGACTGTTCTCCCCTTCTCCGGTGGGAGAAGGCGGCCACTGACGGGTTAATACTGAGCAGGCTATGGGGGCGGGGCTATAGAACTAGTACCTTGACTTTTGAAATTCCCGCTCAATTACTGTCCGGATAGAATTCAGCGGCCGTGGAGAAGCTCCGCCCTCGGCTCAGCTGAATGGATGATGTGAGCCCCTACCCTCCTGCTCCGCCCCCCCTGAATGAATGTAAATGAGCTCCACCCCCCCGGCTTTGCTGAACAGATGGTTGTGAGCTCCGCCCCCCGCTCCTGCTGTCTCCTCCCCCTTGCCCTTCTCAGAGCCCCCACCTTCTCTAGGACGGAGCTGCCGCATTGTGTGAATACATGGAAGCCTCATGTCCGAGGCGGTGTTATTCCCTCATTATAGAACACTGATCGGGAGGATGAGGGGAGTAGTGATCGTATACTCGGGAGGATGAGGGGAGTAGTGATCAGCCAGAGAGAAGGATGGGGGGAGTAGTGATCGTATACTCGGGAGGATGAGGGGAGTAGTGATCGGCCAGAGAGAAGGATGGGGGGAGTAGTGATCAGACAGTGAGGAGGATGGGGGGGGAGTAGTGATCAGACAGTGAGGAGGATGGGGGGGGAGTAGTGATCAGACAGTGAGGAGGATGGGGGAGTAGGGATCGGGCACTTTAGGAGGAGGTAGTGAAGGACGAGCGGCTGGATAGGTACACAGAGCCGGGCACTCGGTGCTATGGGGGCGGGGATAGGATTGGAGCTCAGGACATGGCGGAGAATGCGGGGACGTCTGTGACAGAGACGGAAGGGAAGAGCAGGAAGTCCGGGCAGACATTGCTGCTGTAGAGGGTTTGTCCGCTGAATTCTGACCGGACTGTAATTGAGCGGGAGTTTCAAAAGCCAGAGATCAGCCAATCACTGTAAAGCACTTGTCCTATAGCTCCGCCCCCAGCAGCGCTGAGTGGAGATGGCGGGGGGCAGGGAGGATGGAGGCGGTTATCGGTCACGTTCAGCGAGTCCCTGATAGACGGGGGGAGATACAGAGAGCGCTTTTAGAATAAAGGAACTGCTCTTACTAATTAGAGCGCTGAAAGGGTTAACCCGCCTCCTGTGAGCAGAGGTGGAGGATGAAGGGCGGAGTGGAGCTCGTCTCTGGAGGAGGTGGTGGCTCTGAGAAGAGCCTTTGTTGGGTGCGGGGCGCAGATCTAAGCCCTCTCCCCTCGGATCCTGCGGGCCAGCTGGATATCCTTGGGCATGATGGTGACCCGCTTGGCGTGGATGGCGCAGAGGTTGGTGTCCTCGAAGAGCCCGACCAGGTAAGCCTCGCTGGCCTCCTGCAGGGCCATGACGGCCGAGCTCTGGAAGCGAAGGTCGGTCTTGAAGTCCTGGGCGATCTCTCTCACCAGGCGCTGGAAGGGCAGCTTCCGGATGAGCAGCTCGGTGGACTTCTGGTAGCGCCGGATTTCCCGGAGAGCGACGGTCCCGGGCCGGTAGCGGTGAGGCTTCTTGACTCCGCCAGTGGCGGGGGCGCTCTTCCTGGCGGCCTTAGTGGCCAGCTGCTTGCGGGGAGCTTTCCCGCCGGTGGACTTACGGGCTGTCTGCTTGGTTCTGGCCATGGCTCTGCAGAGATCTGTACACAGCAAGAGAGTGAGGCGAGGAACGGACCGTGCAGATCATTTATACTCCCGGCCTCGTCCTCATTGGCTCATGTAAACCACACCCCTACATCCCTATTGGTTTATTCGTACAGTGACGTGCCCGAAAAAAACTTCCGTTACCAATCATCGTTCACAAGAGGCGGAGCCCAAGCGGAAGAAGAGGGTGGAGCTACAGAATAAGTATGTTACAGTGATTGGCGGATCTCTGGCTTTTGAAATTCCCGCTCAGCGGCCGTGGAGGAGCAGTCCATTACACACAGGGGACGAACCCGCTAAAACAGCAATGTCTGCCCGTTCTCGCAGCAGGTCAGGAGCGGCAAGTGCCCCTGTGTGTAATGGACTGCTCCTCCACGGCCGCTGAATTCTGACCCGACTGTAATTGAGCGGGAATTTCAAAATTATATTACAGCCTCTACATTACATTATAGCCTCCACATTATTTTACAGCCTAAATATTACCAGCCTCCATGTTATATTACACCAGCCTCCATGTTATATTACAGCCTCCGTATTAACGGCCTCTACATTAGTCTCCAAGTTAAATTACCGGCCTCCACATTATATTACAGACTCCATATTACCGGCCTCTACATTACATCAGGGCCTAAACATTACATCACAGCCTCCACATTATATGACAGCCTCCATATTACTAGCCTCTACATTACAGCCTCCATACTACCAGCCAACATTACATTATATTATATTACAGCCTCCATATTATATCACAGCCTTAATATTACCGTCCTCTACATTACATCACAGCCTAAACATTGTTACAGCCTCCATATATTCAGTCTCCAGATTACATCACAGCCTCCATATAACTAGCCTCTACATTACATTACAGCCTCCATATTAGCGGCCTCTACATTACATCACAGCTTAAACATTGTTACAGCCTCCATATTAATTGACAGCCTGCGTATTACCAGCCTCCATTTTGTATTATCAATCTCAACATTATATTACAGCCTTCATATTTACAGCCTCCACATTACATTATAGCCTCCACATTATATTACCACTACTTTCCTTATCCTCCCCAGTGCTCAATCATCACTACCCTCATTAATAGCAGATCACTACTGCCCTCATTCTCCTCACTGGCTGACCACTACTCCCCTCATCATCCTCAATACCATATAACTACTTCACTCATTCTCCTTATTGCCCGATCACTACTCCCCTCATCATCCTCAATACCATATGACTACTCCCCTCATACTTAGTGCCCGATCACTACTCCCCTCATCCTCCTCAATACCATATAACTACTTCACTCATTCTCCTTATTGCCCAATCACTACTCCCCTCATCATCCTCAATACCATATAACTACTTCCCCCATCCTCCTTATTGCCCAATCACTACTCCCCTCATCATCCTCAGTACCATATAACTACTCCCCTCATCCTTAGTGCCCGATCACTACTCCCCTCATCCTCCTCTCTGGCAGATCACTGCTCCCCTTATACACTTCAGCTTAGCTCTGCTCCCGCTATGAATGGCTGCGGATCAGCGAGCTGTGCGGCTGCTCAGTGCAGGGCGGGAGGACGAGGCTCCGCTCCTACGGGCACATAACGGCTGAGGGGGTCCAGAGCTCTGCTCCTATTGGCTGGGAAAGCTCAGGATCTCGTCGCTCATTTGAATTTCCCGCCTATAGTCCCCAACTGCAAATGAGCTGCTGATCTACAGGAGGAGCCGGTCATGTGACCTGTACTCGCGTCATAAGCCACGCCCCGCGCCTCTCATTGGCTTCTCCACGAGTCTTGTCTCCGTTGGAGGCTTCTAATCCACCCAATGAGCGGCGCTGGGGGCGGAGCAGCAGCCTATAAAAGGCGGCAGGAGGCGGCTCCTCCGGATCACACACATCAGAGTCTTCCTCACTGTTCTGTGCTGTAGAGAACGATGTCTGGACGCGGCAAACAAGGAGGCAAAGTCCGGGCTAAGGCCAAGACCCGCTCCTCCCGGGCAGGGCTCCAGTTCCCGGTCGGCCGAGTGCACAGGCTCCTCCGCAAGGGCAACTACGCCCAGAGGGTGGGCGCCGGCGCTCCCGTCTACTTGGCCGCTGTGCTCGAGTATCTCACCGCCGAGATCCTGGAGCTGGCCGGCAATGCCGCCCGCGACAACAAGAAGACCCGCATCATCCCCCGCCACCTGCAGCTGGCCGTGCGCAACGACGAGGAGCTCAACAAGCTGCTGGGCGGCGTCACCATCGCCCAGGGAGGCGTCCTGCCCAACATCCAGGCCGTGCTGCTGCCCAAGAAGACCGAGAGCACCAAGTCGGCCAAGAGCAAGTGAGCCCGGCTCTGCTGCTGCTGCTGTGCCCCCCGGAACCAAAGGCTCTTCTAAGAGCCCCCCACATGCTCTGTACGACTGAGCTGGCGATGCCGCTGATCTGCGCTGTGGAGGAGGCGTCACTCAGGGGCACTTACCGCTCCTGACCTGCTGCGAGTACGGGCAGACATTGCTGCTGTAGAGGGTTCGTCCCCTGTGTGGAATGGACTGCTCCTCCACGGCCGCTGGATTCTGACCGGACTGTAATTGAGCGGGAATTTCAAAAGCCAGAGATCAGCCAATCACTGTAAAGCACTTGTCCTATAGCTCCGCCCCCTTCTCCAGCTCTCTGCGCTGGTGTCCGGGGATAGAGCGCACGGCGGGGCTCACATCCATCCATTAGCAGATCACTACTGCCCTCATCCTCCTCACTGGCTGACCACTACTCCCCTAATCATCCTCAGTACCATATAACTACTTCACTCATTCTTCTCATTGCCCAACTGCTCTCTGGCCGATCATTCCTCCCCCATCCTCAGTGTCTGATCACTACTCCCCTCATCCTCCCGATCAGTGGTCTATAATGAGGGAATAATCCGCCTCGGACATGAGGCTTCCATGTGTTCACACAATGCGGCAGCTCCGTCCTAGAGAAAGTGGGGCCTCTGAGAAGAGCAGGAGCGGGGGGCGGAGCAGCAGGAGGGGCGGGTCTCACATCCATCCATCCATTCAGATGAGCCGGGGGCGGAGCTTGTCCACGGCCGCTGAATGGATGGATGTGAGCCCCGCCTCTCCTGTTGCTCCGTCCCCCGGCTCTGCTGAATGGATGTATGTGAGCCCCGCCCCTCTATTTGCTCCGCCCCCGGCTCAGCTGAATGGATGT
The DNA here is from genome assembly GCF_905171765.1 of Bufo bufo. Lineage (NCBI taxonomy): Eukaryota > Metazoa > Chordata > Amphibia > Anura > Bufonidae > Bufo > Bufo bufo. The sequence goes on from NC_053393.1 coordinate 228,538, forward strand.
GAGGCTGCCAATTAGGAGAAGTGGAGACACCACGTGACCCTCTCCTCCAGTAGATCGGCGCGCAGTCAGCAGCAGCAGCTCATTTGCATGGCCCGTGTATAAATACCGCCGCGGTGGCAGGAGGAGAACAGACGAGATCTTGTCCTCAGTCAGAATGCCCGATCCCGCCAAGTCCGCCCCAGCGCCCAAGAAGGGCTCCAAGAAAGCCGTCACCAAGGTCCAGAAGAAGGACGGCAAGAAGCGGAGGAAGAGCAGGAAGGAGAGCTATGCCATCTACGTCTACAAGGTGCTGAAGCAGGTCCACCCCGACACCGGCATCTCCTCCAAGGCCATGGGCATCATGAACTCCTTCGTCAACGACATCTTCGAGCGCATCGCAGGGGAAGCCTCCCGCCTGGCTCACTACAACAAGCGCTCCACCATCACCTCCCGGGAGATCCAGACCGCCGTGCGCCTGCTGCTGCCCGGAGAGCTGGCCAAGCACGCCGTCTCCGAGGGCACCAAGGCCGTCACCAAGTACACCAGCGCCAAGTGAGCGCCGCCCCCCGCTCTCCGGACCCAAAGGCTCTTCTCAGAGCCCCCACCCTGTCTCCAGCGGAGCTGCTCCCGGGTCTCCCCGTTGTTCTCAGTGGCTGCGGTTTTCCTCCCTGTCAGCTAGATGAGATGCGGTAACGCTATCGGAAGTTACAGTACAAGCTCCCCTCATCCTCCTCCTCCATGCCCGATCACTACTCCCATCATCCTTCTCAGTGTGGCGCTCCCTGGAGAGAGGCTGTGCGGCCGCTCAGTGCAGGACAGGAGGACGAGGCTCCTACGGGCACATAACGGCTGCGGGGTCCAGAGCTCTGCTATTGGCTGGGAGAGCTCAGCATCTCGTCCCTCGTTTGAATTTCCCGCCTATAGTTGAGCTGCTGATTTTCAGGTGGAGCCGGTCATGTGACCTGTACCAGCGCCGCTCATTGGCGGGACGGATTAACCCCTCAGTCTCCGAGCACAGCTCGTCTCGTAGCTGCGGTGGAGAACACCCGGGGCTCGGGATTTACAGATTATTGGGGGGTTTCTGTAATGTAGACCTCAGGCTGTACTGAGCACAGGGCGCCGCTGATCTCCTGATGTGCGGGCGGTGTTAACCCCTCAGTGGAATTGTAGCTCCTCCCCGGGAAGATGTGGGCGGCTCTGAGAAGAGCCTTTGTGCTGTGAGGACGGGGGCGGCGGCGGCAGCATTAACCCCCGAAGCCGTAGAGAGTGCGGCCCTGGCGCTTGAGCGCGTAGACCACGTCCATGGCGGTGACGGTCTTCCTCTTGGCGTGCTCGGTGTAGGTGACGGCGTCCCGGATGACGTTCTCCAGGAAGACTTTCAGCACCCCGCGAGTCTCCTCATAGATGAGGCCGGAGATGCGCTTGACGCCTCCCCTGCGAGCTAGGCGGCGGATGGCAGGCTTGGTGATGCCCTGGATGTTATCACGGAGCACCTTCCTGTGCCGCTTGGCGCCGCCTTTCCCGAGCCCTTTCCCTCCTTTACCGCGACCAGACATCTTCTAGGTGTGAGGAGCAGAGAGCAGTGACTGCTCAGCCCAGAGCCCTCCTTTATATGGAGCATGGGCGGACCTGAAAGAGAACTGGGGGCGGGGCTGTTCCTGAACTCCAGGCCCCGCCCTCCACCTCTGATTGGCTGAACTCAGAAGTGCTGGTGGTTTTCATTTTCCAGCCTCCATGTTACCAGCCTGTAAATTACATCATATCCTTCGCATTAAAATAAAGTCTCTATATTATATTATCAACCTCCACATTATATTACAGCCTCCATACTACCAGCCTCCACATTCCATTATAGCCTCTACATTACATTACAGCCTCCATACTATCAGCCTCTACATTACATTACAGCCTCCACATTCTAGTACAGCCTCTGCATTATAGCCTCCACATTATATTACAGCCTCCATACTACCAGCCTCCACATTCCATTATAGCCTCTACATTACATTACAGCCTCCATACTATCAGCCTCTACATTACATTACAGCCTCCACATTCTAGTACAGCCTCTGCATTATAGCCTCCACATTATATTACAGCCTCCATATTACCAGCCTCTACATTACAGCCTTCCTACTACCAGCCTCTACATTACATCACAGCCTCCATATTACCAGCCTCTACATTACAGCCTCCATATTACCAGCCTCTACATTATATTACAGCCTCCATATTTACAGCATCTACATTATATTACAGCTTCCATATTAACGGCCTCCATATTATATTATCAACCTCAACAACATATTACAGCCTCTACATTACATTATAGCCTCCACATTATATTACAGCCTAAAAATTACCAGCCTCCACATTACATTACAGCCTCCATATTACATCTATGTTTCTATTACAGCCTCCATATTACATTATATTACAGCCTCCATATTACCAGTCTCTACATTACATTACAGCCTCCATACTACCAGCCTCTACATTACATTACAGCCTCTGCATTACATTACAGCTTCCCCATGATATTACAGCCTCTATATTAGATTACAGCCTCAATATTATATTACAGCTTCCACAATATATTACAGCCTCCATATTATATTATCAACCTCAACATTATATTACAGCCTCCATATTTAAAGCCTCCACATTACATTATAGTCTCCACATTACTTCACAGCCTCTATATTATCATCCTCAACATTATATTACAGTCTCCATATTTACAGCATCTACATTATATTACAGCCTCCATATTACATCACAGCCTCCATATTATATTATCAACCTCAACAACATATTACAGCCTCTACATTACATTATAGCCTCCACATTATATTACAGCCTAAAAATTACCAGCCTCCATGTTACATTACCGGCCTCCACATTATATTACAGCCTCCGTATTACCATCCTCTACATTACAGTCTCCGTGTTACATTACCAGCCTCCACATTATATTACAGACTCCATATTACCGTCCTCTACATTACATCACATCCTAAACATTACATTACAGCCTCCATACTAACAGCCTCCACATTACATCACAGCCTCTACATTATATTACAGCCTCCATATTATATTATCAACCTCAACATTATATTACAGCCTCCATATTTAAAGCCTCCACATTACATTATAGCCTTCATATTATTTTATAGCCTCCACATTATATTACAGCCTCCACATTACATTATAGCCTCCATATTATATTACAGCCTCCATGTTACATTATAGCCTTCATATTATTTTATAGCCTCCACATTATATTACAGCCTCCACTTTACATTTTAGCCTCCATATTATATTACAGCTTCTACATTATATTACAGCCTCCATATTACCAGGCTCCACATTATATTACAGCCTCCATATTACTAGGCTCAACATTACATTACAGCCTCCATATTACCAGGCTCCACATTATATTATAGCCTCCATATTACCAGGCTCCACATTATATTGCAGCCTCCACATTAAATTACAGCCTCCATATTACCAGTCTCCACATGATTTTACAGCCTCCACATGATATTACAGCATATTATATTACAGCCTCCACATTATATTACAGCCTCCAAATTATAGCCTTCACATTACATTACAGCCTCCATATTATATTACAGCCTCCACATTATATTACAGCCTTCACATTATATTACAGCCTCCACATTATATTACAGCCTCCATATTATAGCCTTCACATTACATTACAGCTTCCATATTATATTACAGCCTCCACATTATATTACAGCCTTCACATTATATTACAGCCTCCACATTATATTACAGCCTCCACATTATATTACAGCCTCCATATTATAGCCTTCACATTACATTACAGCCTCCATATTATATTACAGCCTCCATATTATATTACAGCCTCCACATTATATTACAGCCTCCATATTATAGCCTTCACATTACATTACAGCCTCCATATTATATTACAGCCTCCACATTATATTACAGCCTTCACATTATATTACAGCCTACAGATTTCAGCTTTTACACTATATTACAGTCTCCATATTGCCAGGCTCCAAATTATATTACAGCCTCCACATTTCATTATAGCCTCCATAATATATTACAGCTTCCACATTATATTACAGCCTCCACATTACATTATAGCCTTCACATTATATTACAGCCTCCATATTATATTATAGCCTTCACATTACATTATAGCCTCCATATTATATTACAGCCTCCATATTACCAGCCTCCACATGATATTACAGCCTCCACATGATATTACAGCCTACAGATTTCAGTCTTCACACTATAGTACAGCCTCCATATTACCAGGCGGTCCTCGTTAAGGTCTTACTAGGGGGGGCTGTTGTGTGTGGGGGGGATGGGGGGGGATAGAAGCATCACCAGCATCATATGCATCAACTTCCGTCTATAATGAGCAGCTTTCTTCAGCCGCCCTCTGAAGAAACCACCCAGCTCCAGCAGCAGGACATCCAGCAGAACCTGAACCAGCAGGCGGTGACATACTTGGACTGCACCCTGTAACCCATGATCCAAGATCTCCTGGACTTCTGGGCATTAGAGATGGCCCGAACTATCCGACGGCGAACAGTTCCCGGCGAACATAGCTTGTTCGCGTTCGCCTCTGCCGGGCGAACACATGCGATGTTCGGTCCGCCCCCTATACATCATCATTGAGCAAACTTTGACCCTGTACCTCACAGTCAGCAGACACATTCCAGCCAATCAGCAGCAGACCCTCCCTCCCAGACCCTCCCACCTCCTGCACAGCATCCATTTTAGATTCATTCTGAAGCTGCAGTCTTAGTGAGAGGAGGGAGACTGTAACTGCTGCTGATTTAATTGGGAAATCGATAGCTAGGCTAGTGAATTCAGTGTCCACTCCAGTCCTGAAAGACTCATCTGATCTCTGCTGTAAGGACAGCGTCCTGACAGCACCCCAAAAAGCCCTTTTTAGGGCTGCAACATTAGTCTGCTTTTTTTTTTTCCTTTATATACATATTGCAGTTGCCTGGCCTGCCTGTGTGTGAGGAGCTGCAGGCCCACAGACTGTAGTGTGCCCACTGCCAGTGCTCACCCCTGTCATTCCGTGTGGCACAGGACTTTGCTTAAAAAAAGGCACTTAATTTTTACACTTTAATCTAAGGTTAGTTGCCTGCCAGTGTGTGTCAGGCTGACTTCCACTGACTGTAGTGTGCCCACTGCCAGTGCCCACCACTCATACCGGCTGGCACAGGACTTTGCATAAAAAAGGCATTTAATTTTTACACTTTAGTGTAATTTCAGCTGCTTGCCTGCTGCTAGTGTGTGTCAGGCCGACTTCAACTGACTGTAGTGTGCCCACTGCCAGTGCCCACCCCTGTCATCCCGTGTGGCACAGGACTTTGCTTAAAAAAAAGGCACTTCATTTTTACACTTTAATCTAAGGTTAGTTGCCTGCCAGTGTGTGTCAGGCCGACTTCAACTGACTGTAGTGTGCCCACTGCCAGTGCCCACCCCTGTCATCCCGTGTGGCACAGGACTTTGCTTAAAAAAAAGGCACTTCATTTTTACACTTTAATCTAAGGTTAGTTGCCTGCCAGTGTGTGTCAGGCTGACTTCCACTGACTGTAGTGTGCCCACTGCCAGTGCCCACCACTCATACCGGGTGGCACAGGACTTTGCTTAAAAAAGGCATTTAATTTTTACACTTTAATGTAATTTCAGCTGCTTGCCTGCTGCTAGTGTGTGTCAGGCCGACTTCAACTGACTGTAGTGTGCCCACTGCCAGTGCCAACCACTGATACCGGGTGGCACAGTAGCTTGCCGATAAATAAGGCATTTAATTTTTAGACAGTAGTCTAAATTCAGTTGCTTGCCTGCTGCCAGTGTGTGTCAGGCCCGCTTCCACTGACTGTAGTGTGCCCACTGCCAGTGCCAACCACTGATACCGGGTGGCACAGTAGCTTGCCGATAAATAAGGCATTTAATTTTTAGACAGTAGTCTAAATTCAGTTGCTTGCCTGCTGCCAGTGTGTGTCAGGCCCGCTTCCACTGACTGTAGTGTGCCCACTGCCAGTGCCAACCACTGATACCGGGTGGCACAGTAGCTTGCCGATAAATAAGGCATTTAATTTTTAGACAGTAGTCTAAATTCAGTTGCTTGCCTGCTGCCAGTGTGTGTCAGGCCCTCTTCCACTGACTGTAGTGTGCCCACTGCCAGTGCCAACCACTCATACCGGGTGGCACAGTAGCTTGCCGATAAATAAGGCATTTAATTTTTACACTTTAGTGTAATTTCAGTTGCTTGCCTGCTGCCAGTGTGTGTCAGGCCCGCTTCTACTGACTGTAGTGTGCCCACTGCCAGTGCCAACCACTGATACCATCTCCCCGTTCGAAAAATCTATTCAATAAATGGCACCCAGATTGGGGACGTTAGAGGGATTAAACTGATGAGAATAGTACTACAGAAAATACCACTCATATCGGGTGTGACAGTAAATTGCACGGCGCAGACGCAGTCACCGTGGATTAAAACAGAGTGGAGGGAGCCAGCGTTTTTTTAACCATCTCCCCGTCCGAAAAATCTGTTTAATAAATGGCCCCCAGATTGGGGAGTCGGGGACGTTAGAGGGATTAAACTGATGAGAATAGTACTACAGAAAATACCACTCATATCGGGTGTGACAGTAAATTGCACGGCGCAGACGCAGTCACCGTGGATAAAAACAAAGGGGAGGGAGCCAGCGTTTTTTTAACCATCTCCCCGTTCGAAAAATCAATTCAATTGACCTTTCGGGGACCCTTGGTGTTGTACGTGGCTGGGTGGAGGAAGAAACCTTCAATGACATCACCGGGACGTGGCTAGCTTGGTATCCAACCTTGTGCAAATGGGGAGTTTGCGGTTGTTTGCGGTGCATTAAAAGGGGAGTTTGGTCTGTCAATGTCTGTGATGCGGGCGTAACCCTTACACTACCTGATCGATACAACATCATACCTGATCGTATACACACACTGGATGTTTTAAAGCACGTTATTCCAAACAATTTAGGAATGTTAGTTGATTTATGCCCTTTATGGATTAAAACCCGACTCTGCGTCCACTACGTAATTTTCCATGGGAGTTTTGCCATAGATCCCCCTCCGGCATGCCACAGTCCAGGTGTTAGACCCCTTGAAACAACTTTCTCATCACTATTGTGGCCAGAAAGAGTCCCTGTGGGTTTTAAAATTCGCCTGTCTATTGAAGTCTATGGCGGTTCGCCCGGTTCGCCAGTTCGCGAACATTTGCGGAAGTTCGCGTTCGCTGTTCGCGAACTGAAAATTTTATGTTCGCGACATCACTACTGGGCATGCAAACTTCATGTGTGGCCCCAACTGGGCGAGTTTTCCATGGACATGCTTTCCTGCCCGGCCAGAGCGGGTGCTCGGTGCGGCGGGGGGCACAGATACCCCTGAGAGAACTCGCCTTTCCTTCCAAAATGTTTAGTGACAAATAGAGTTGAGCGGACACCTGGATGTTCGAGTTCGGCCGAACTTCACAAAAAAGTTCGAGTTCGGGACCCGAACTTGACCCCGAACCCAAACCCCATTGAAGTCAATGGGGACAATGAATGCCACCAGCAGCGCGTCTACCAGCGTGCGCTTGTACTCGCCCATCTTACGATCACGCTCCAGTGAGGGAATTAAGGACGGTACGTTGTCCGTGTAACGGGGATCCAGCAGCGCGGCCACCCAGGAATCAGCACAAGTTAGAATGTGGGCACCTCGGCGGTCGTTGTGGAGACACTGCAGCATCTAATCGCTCATGTGTGCCAGGCTGCCCAGAGGCAACGACAAGCTGTCCTCTGTGGGAGGTGTATCGTCTGTGTCCTCTGTATCCCCCCAGCCACGCACCAGTGATGGCCATGAGCTGGTCTGGGTGCCACCCTGCTGTGAACATGGTTCCTCCTCCTCCATCTCCTCATCCTCCTCCTCCACCTCCTCATCCTCCAGAACTGTGCCCTGGCTGGACAATTGTGTACCTTGGGTTTGTGGGTGCAGGAACCCACCCTCGGAGCCACTTGGGAATGACTGGCCGGAAACCCTATGAAATGATCCCTCTTCCTCCTCTTCCTCCTCCTGTACCACATCCTCTTCCATCATCGCCTGCAGCGTTTTTTCAAGGAGACATAGAAGTGGGATAGTAACGCTGAGAACGGCGTCATCGGCACTGGCCATGTTGGTGGAGTACTCGAAACAGCGCAACAAGGCACACAGGTCTCGCATGGAGGCCCAGTCATTGGTGGTGAAGTGTTGCTGTTCCGCAGAGCGACTCACCCGTGCGTGCTGCAGCTGAAACTCCACTATGGCCTGCTGCTGCTCGCACAGTCTGTCCAGCATGTGCAAGGTGGAGTTCCACCTGGTGGGCACGTCGCATATGAGGCGGTGAGCGGGAAGGCCAAAGTTGCGCTGCAGCGCTGACAGGCGAGCAGCAGAAGGGTGAGAACGCCGGAAGCGTGCACAGACGGCCCGCACTTTATGCAGCAGCTCTGACATGTCGGGGTAATGTTTAAGGAATCTCTGCACCACTAAATTCAGCGCATGCGCCAGGCAAGGGATGTGCGTCAAACCGGCTAGTCCCAGAGCTGCTACGAGATTTCGCCCATTATCGCACACCACCAGGCCGGGCTTGAGGCTGACTGGCACCAACCACTCATCGCTCTGTTGTTCAAGGCCCGTCCACAGCTCCTGCGCGGTGTGGGGTTTGTCCCCCAAACAGATACGTTATAACACTGCCTGCTGTCGTTTCCCCCTGGCTGTGCTGAAGTTGGTGGTGAAGGGGTTACGCTGACCTGATGGGGAGCCGGTAGAGGATGAGGAAGCGGAGTAGGAGGAGGAAGCAACAGGAGGCAAACTGAAGCGCCCTGCGATCCTCGGTGGTGGAAGGACATGCGCCAAACTGCTATCCGCCTCAGGCCCAGCCGCCACTGCATTTACCCAGTGTGCTGTTATGGAGATATAGCGGCCCTGACCGTGCTTACTGGTCCACGGATCCGTAGTCAGGTGCACCTTGCCACAGATGGCGTTGCGCAGTGCACACCTGATTTTGTCCCCCACTTGGTTGTGCAGGGAAGGGATGGCTCTCCTGGAAAAGTAGTGGCGGCTGGGCACGACGTACTGTGGGACAGCCACCGCCATAAGGCCTTTAAAACTCTCCGTCTCCACCAGACGGAATGACAGCATTTCAAAGGCCAGTAATTTAGAAATGCTGGCATTCAGGGCCAGGGATGGCGGGTGGGTAGGGGGTACTTCCTCTTCCTCTCCAGCGTTTGGGATATGGAGAGCTGTACGCTTCCATGGGACATTGTGGAGATGCTTGGTGACCCAGGTGGTGGTGTTGCCTGCAGATCCTCTGCGTGGTGGCAGGTGGCACTGTCACTCCAGAGGTGGATGAAGAGGCCACGACTGCAGCAGAAGAGGAAGCAGGAGGAGCCAGAGACCTTTCTTGGTTTTTGAGGTGTCTTCTCCACTGCAGCTCGTGCTTTGCACTTAGATGCCTGGTCATGCAGGTTGTGATCAGGTGGAGAACGTTTTTGCCTCGCTTCAGGCTCTGATGGCACAGCGTGCAAACCACTCGTGTCTTCTCATCAGCACATTGTCTGAAGAACTGCCACGCCAGGAAACTCCTTGGCGCTGGCTTTGGTGTGCTCGGTCCCTTGCTGCGGTGGGCAGTAGCAGGCGTACTGTCTAGGTCTGGAGGATGAGGAGAAGGATCCCCGTTCACAGCAGGGTGGCACCCAAATCAGATCACGGGCATCACTGGAGTGTTCTGCAGTGAACATTTTACAATTTCTGACATGAATAAACCCCTGCTCTGCATAGGTGACAGGGACTTACATTTCTAAAATTTGTCTTTAATTGGCCCTTTCATTCGATCCTTCTGCTTTAATAGCTTCTCCCACATTTCCGCTTCATCCCATTGCAGCCATTGACCTCCCTTGGATGTGGTCTCTCTTTCTCACGCTCCCTCTCTGGCGTGGAACCCTGATTCGCCGCTAACCGCGATCACCATGGTAGGTGCAGAAAAGAACATGGAAACTTGATAGAGCAGATATCCAAATGGATGGTGGACGTCACGGGGACGTGCAACATGGTGGAGCAGTAAGTGTGCACACGCCTACATGAACTGACTGACAGGGGTCAGCCCCTGCAACTTCTGGGTCTCCAAATTGGGCACATGGCCTGAGCTTGCCCTTTACCCCTTGGAGGTGCTGGCCTGCCCTGCAGCCGGTGTATTGTCTGAACGTGTGTTTAGCACGGCTGGAGGGCGTTATCACAGGTTATATTTCCCAATGTTTTGGGGTGTACCCTAATTAAAAAAATATATAAATAAATTTAAAACCAAAAAGCAGTGTAGGCTACCTCCTCCTCCTCCTCCTCCGCCGCTTCCACCTACACCGCCACATCCACCGCCTCCTCAACCTCCTACTCCATATGGACCTCGTCCTCCTAGATCAAGATTATTAGTTTTAATTGTTACGTATTTTATGTTATTTAAAGTCATTTCCCGATCCACATTTGTTTGCAGCGCACTTGCCATGCTCTTAACCACATTTTGATGCCATTTTCAGCCCTCTAGCCCTTTCCATAACATTTTTACAGCCATCCTGTTCCTTGTTCCTGTGGTGGTTACGGTGTCGAGCGGAGTGCTTGGAGTCCTCGGGAAGCACTAGGAGCACCCATCAACGGAGGTACCCAGTCAGGGTGCCAGGAGATCCGTTACAGTGGTGGCAGCAGTGGGATGGTGTCCTAGTGCGAGGAGGAGCAGCTCGGAGACACAGTTCGTGGAGTATATGGAGGGCAACGCTAGTATCCGTACAGCGCCCCTGGATACAGCAGGATGGAATCAGCTAGTCTTCGGACAGTGTTCCATGGCGAGGATGCGGCCGCGGACTACAGGGATGCAGACAGAAAGGAAGTCTGGTATGATATCCTGGAAAATGCCCAGTGGCGGCGAGGTGAGAGTCTCCCCAGTTATGATCAGCGGCTACAGAAGCGTGTGGCGATGCGGATGGGTCTCTTGGGAGAGCACCCCCTGGATGAGTGGGTAACAGAACTCCAGAGCCTGGTATGTAAGGAGCTTTGGCTAGAGGACACTTACCGGGCCCTAAGGCGGCATGTCATTCAACATCCCCCCTGGACGGCCGAGCACGACTTACCTGAAGGGAAGGATTATGATGGACCTGGGTTACTATGAGAGGCCTTGGAGGAGGACATTGATCTCGGCAGCATGGAGAAGTCTAGGTTTTGGGACATCTATGACTACCGGATGGGCATGCATGTTTATGCTGGTGGATGGGAGGTGAGCAAAGACATGACCCACCTGGTAACAAGGGAGTGGGAGCTGGAGCAGGCCTACCAACACCTGCTCAGCTCCGTTCATCCCCAACCTACCCGACAAGCAGAGCCAGATCTGCCCCCCTACAACTGGAAAGACTTGACGGCGATACCCCCTGCTTTCCTACCAACTCCCAAAGTAGGGAACTTCATCGACTGGTTCTGGGAAGACCTCCCGACGGCAGGTAGAGATGGGACCGAAGTCTCTTCACCGGCCCTACAGGGATGCTGGGCAGCCGGCCCAGATCCCCAACTACAGCCAGCTCCCCATCGGCAGCTTACTGTCACGGCGGGGAGCGGGGAAAACCCCCCACCGTGCAATGGAAGTGGCTGCAAAGCAAGATAGCAGGGCACAAGGAGCTGGTCACCACCTAAAGTAACCCTGAGCTCTCCCTGGACTACTAGCGCATGAGCCGCCTCAGATGGTAAGGGGGCTCATGCTCACGAACCTAGGACCCTACTATCCCTGTAATGCCCTAGGCCAAACGACAGGGCAGACACCACCCATTCATCCTACACCACGGATGAAAAGGTGTCTCCAGAGACCCAGTGGCAGACAGGAAGCAAGACCATGGGATAAACAGTACGGCAGGTAAGTTACACAGCAACATAACTATGCAATCCACACTTACCTGCCGTAGCCAAGATGGAATGAGGCTCCAGGCTGGGAAACCCACAGTCTTGTCTTCGCTTAAACCCCTCCGGGAATGCACGCCCCTTGTGGAGCCCAGACACCACCAGAAAACCTCCATACACCAACCACACCAATACAACATACACCAGGTGGGGGAGGAAAACAGAGACACACCGGAGGGGACACACAGCCATGGCAAGGAATCAATATAATAAATAAGGGTGACTCACACAGACACAAAGACATACCGCCAGGGAGCAGAGCTCCTACTCAGGCAGACAACTAAATAAGACTGACCACAGGCTCCAACACACCATCATATAAAGAGGCCTGAGGTCACACCCACCACACCTAGCAGACACACCTAAATTAACCCCGTGACCACCAAAACGGGGAATGCACCAAATAAAGGAAAGTGTACGTGCAAACAGAAAACTACACGTTGCCCCCGGGAACCAGTCTGCACGCAACAGCGTCACGGTCAACATAAATTGGCCGTGACACTTACCTTACAGGGAGAGATGACAGCCGGTCTCTCTCCCCAGCGGCAGACAGGATCACAGGGAGAGGAGATTGTCGGCCCCCCGTCCCTGCAGCAACCAGCATTACTAGGAGTGGAGATGGTCGCACCCACTACCCAGCACCAGGCAGCGTTACCGAGAGTCGAGACAGTCGGTCTGACTCCCCAGTAGCAGTGGGTTGTAAAGGGAGAAGAGACAACCGGTCTCTCTCCCCAACCACAGGGGGCAGCACCCCTAACTCCGATGGTGTAGATGGGACCACGGTCTCTGCACCAGACCTACCGGGATGCTGGACGGCCGGTACAGATCCCCCACCAACCCCGCAGGAATGTCAGGAGGAGGAGGAGGATGTAAGCGATTCCTCCTCTCCACAGCCGATCTGCAACAAGGTCCTGGGGGTAGGATTCCCTGACCACATCCCAGTGGAAGAGCTGGCATCTGGGCAGAGCGCAGTCTGCCTCTGCCCTCACCTACCCTCTTGTCCAGAGCCTGACTCCCCACAGACTACCCCAGCGGAAGAGCTGGCATCTGGGCAGAGCGCAGTCTGCCTCTGCCCTCCTCTATCCTCTTGTCCAGAGGCTGACTTCCCACAGACTACCCCAGCGGAAGAGCTGGCATCTGGGCAGAGCGCAGTCTGCCTCTGCCCTCCTCTATCCTCTTGTCCAGAGCCTGACTCCCCACAGGCTACCCCAGCGAAAGAGCTGGCACCTGGGCAGAGCGCAGTCTGCCTCTGCCCTCCCCTATCCTCTTGTCCAGAGGCTGACTTCCCACAGACTACCCCAGCGGAAGAGCTGGCACCTGGGCAGAGTGCAGTCTGCCTCTGCCCTCCCCTATCCTCTTATCCAGAGGCTGACTTCCCACAGGCTACCCCAGCGAAAGAGCTGGCATCTGGGCAGAGCGCAGTCTGCCTCTGCCCTCCCCTATCCTCTTGTCCAGAGGCTGACTTCCCACAGGCTACCCCAGCGAAAGAGCTGGCACCTGGGCAGAGCGCAGTCTGCCTCTGCCCTCCCCTATCCTCTTGTCCAGAGGCTGACTTCCCACAGGCTACCCCAGCGAAAGAGCTGGCACCTGGGCAGAGCGCAGTCTGCCTCTGCCCTCCCCTATCCTCTTGTTCAGAGGCTGACTCCCCACAGGCTACCCCAGCGAAAGAGCTGGCATCTGGGCAGAGCGCAGTCTGCCTCTGCCCTCCCCTATCCTCTTGTTCAGAGGCTGACTTCCCACAGACTACCCCAGCGGAAGAGCTGGCATCTGGGCAGAGTACAGTCTGCCTCTGCCCTCCCCTATCCACTTGTCCAGAGGCTGACTTCCCACAGACTACCCCAGCGGAAGAGCTGGCATCTGGGCAGAGTACAGTCTGCCTCTGCCCTCCCCTATCCTCTTGTTCAGAGCCTGACTCCCCACAGGCTAGCCTAGCTGATGCGCTGGCACCAGGGCAGAGTACTGCTGATCCCTGCCCACAAAGCAACCTCCACTCCAAGCCAGGGAGCAACACAGAGACCGGGAGTACCAGTTACTAACACAACCTTGGTTGACAGAGACAGGCTACCGAATTTAACTGGTCCAGTATTTGGTTGTGGGTGGGCTTCCAGACTAACTCAGGTACCGACCGGCGTGAGGTCAGGTGTCTGGTTAGTCTTCCCTGGGAGAAGAGATGTGTTGCAAAAATAACCTCGCCACTGGGTTTTGGAGGGGCCTCTTGCCTCAGGATTATGGCCCATATACTAACTTTAAAAGAGAAGACAGACCGGCCGCACACCCTAAATCTATGGAACTGTTGTGGGCAGGAAAGCCATGCTTGCGTTCGGCCAAATGTGACTTCCATGGAATTCGGGAATACTATACTATTCTGTGCTATACTATACCGTGCTGTACTATACTATACTGTGCTGTACTATACTATACCGTGCTGCACTATAGTATACTGTACTATACTGTGCTGTACTATACCGTGCTATACTATACAGTGCTGTACTATACCGTGCTATGCTCTACTGTACTATACTATACAGTGCTGTACTATACTGTGCTATACTATACTGTACTATACTGTACTATACTATACTTTGCTGTACTATACTGTGCTATGCTATACTGTACTATAATATCCTTTGCTGTACTATACTGTGCTATGCTATACTGTACTATAATATACTGTGCTGTACTATACCGTGTTGTACTTTACTGTGCTATACTATACTGTGCTGTACTATACTGTGCTATACTATACCGTGCTGCACTATACTATACTGTACTATACTATACAGTGCTGTACTATACTATACTGTACTATACTATACAGTGCTGTACTATACCGTGCTATGCTCTACTGTACTATACTATACTGTGCTGTACTATACTGTACTATAATATACTGTGCTGTACTATACTGTGCTGCACTATACTGTACTATACTATACAGTGCTGTACTATACCATGCTATGCTCTACTGTACTATACTATATAGTGCTGTACTATACTGTACTATACTATACTTTGCTGTACTATACTGTGCTATACTATACTGTGCTGTACTATAATATACTGTACTATACTATACCGTGCTGTACTATACTGTGCTGCACTATACTGTGCTATACTATACCGTGCTACACTATACTATACAGTGCTGTACTATATCGTACTATACTGTGCTGTACTATACTGTGCTATACTATACTGTGTTATACTATACCGTGCTGCACTATACTGTACTATACAGTGCTGTACTATACCATGCTATACTACACTGTACTATACTATAATATACTATACTGTACGATACTATACTGTGCTGTACTATACAATACTGTACTATACCATGCTGTACTATACTATACTGTACTATACTGTACTGTAGTGTACTATACTATACTGTGCTGTACTATACTATACCGTGCTGCACTATACAATACTGTTCTATACTGTGCTATACTATACTGTGCTGCACTATACTATACTGTACTATACTGCACTGTTGAGTTTAAAGTAGGTGTGCTATGTCAAAATAAAGTCAGTTCCTCTTTTATCCCTCAAGGTGAAGTGTCGTCTCATTCTTGGGGGAGGATTTATTGCATGCTGTCCCAGTTTGACTGCTAGGAGTAAAAACCTATTTGTATGTGTAACGGACCGTTTCAGCAGACAAGGGGTTAAAATCTGTTTAGGCGATGTGCCCCTTTCTGAGAGACAGGCACAGCTACTGCAGGATACACCAAACCCCCGAACTGGAACCTCCCGAATAGCTGCTAGCAGACGAACAGGAATCAGCTTACACTCCTGGCAATCAGTCTCTAACAGCATACAGCGGATCCCCCCAATAACGAGACAAGGCTCCGTGTTGGTGGTCAAGCAGTGGTCTGAGGTCCTGGGACACCCAGCCTGGTTTTTATTACAGTTGTTGCAATTACAGGTCCGCCCACAGGGAGGTATAAAACAACCAAGCCCATCCGATGTACACGCCCGTAGGGGACCAGAATGAAGACTGTGACATAGGACAGATATAACATATCCCCACAATGCATCATGGTTCCCTCCTCTCTGTCCCGGAGACAACCTGAGGAGCAATCCAATTATCTCTCAAGACAAAGAGAAATCACCAATACACATGTGGATATAACAGGACAGACATCACCCTTTAAACACACAATGGGACAATGGCACAATAGAAACACACCCAGCATATTCCTCCCAAGCTGACAAGTTACACTTATTATAAATTGTTACAACTTTGTGAGTTTACATTGGCCATACATATAACTTACATCAATTTAAACAGTATAACTTGGGGACAAACCTATCCAAAATTCACTTTAATAGGTTCAGGGGTTTAAAAGTTAGTATGGGCCATAATCCTGAGGCAAGAGGCTGATAAACAGGCCCCTCCAAAACCCAGTGGCGAGGTTGGTTTCGCCACACATCTTCCCCCCCCAGGGAAGACTAACCAGATACCTGACCTCACGCCGGTCGGTACCTGAGTTAGTCTGGCAGCCCACCCACAACCCAATACTGGACCTGTTGCATTTGGTAGCCTGTCTCTGTCCAGTGAGTCCACCAAGGTAATGTTGGAAGCTGGTACTCCCGGTCTCTGTGTTGCTTCCTGGCTTAGAGTCTGGTTGTTGGAGGGGGAGACCGACTGTCTCTACCCCCTGTGCTGTAAGTGCAGAGACCACGGTCCCATCTGCACTGTTGTGGGGCTTACTGTCTCCCCATGGTGCGTTAAGCTGCCGCTGGGGAGAGGGGGTAACGAGCTCCTCTCCCATACATACTTCCAGCCGCTGGGGAGGGCGACCGACCGTCTCCGCTCCCAATACAGTGTCCTGCTGCTGGGGAAAGGAGACTGGGCTCTCTATTCCCTGCTGGACACTCTTCCGCTGGGGAATGGAGACTGGGATCCCAATTCCCAAAAAATCACTCTGCTGCTGGGGGGCAGGAACAACTACCTCTGCCCCCTGTAACTCAGCCTGCCGCTGGGGAGGGAGGACGCTGCTCTCCTCTCCCTGCACTTCACACTGCCTTCCCGGCATATCACTCTGCTGCTGGGGGGCAGGAACAACTACCTCTGCCCCCTGTAACTCAGCCTGCCGCTGGGGAGGGAGGACGCTGCTCTCCTCTCCCTGCATTTCACACTGCCTTCCCGGCATATCACTCTGCTGCTGGGGGGCAGGAACAACTACCTCTGCCCCCTGTAACTCAGCCTGCCGCTGGGGAGTGAGGACGCTGCTCTCCTCTCCCTGCATTTCACAGTGCCGCTGGGGAATGGAGACTGGGCTCCCAATTCCCTGCAATTCACACTGCCGCTGGGGAATGGAGACTGGGCTCCCGATTCCCTGCTGGACACTCTGCCGCTGGGGAGGGGAGACTGAGCTCTCTCTGTCCCGCAACTATAACTTCCGATGGAGGTCCACCCAACGTGGCAGCTGACCGTCACCTTCTGCCCAGTATAGTAGGGTCTTAAACACTAGACTCCTCACGAACTTCACGTATTTCTCAGCTGGATTGGGTCCGAAGAAGTTCAGCCGCAACCACATCATACGGTCAAATTCCTCAACAGAGTATCTGTACTCCACTGCTGGTTCCATCCTGGTGCTTTTAGGGTCGCTGTACTGAGACATGCGTTGCCCTTAATTTATAAAATCCAAAGAAATGGTGTCTCCTGTAGCTGTCCTTCTGGCTGTAGGAACGATCCCGCTGCTTGCCACCAATGTAACGGACCGTTTCAGCAGACAAGGGGTTAAAATCCGTTTAGGCGATGTGCCCCTTTCTGAGAGACAGGCACAGCTACTGCAGAACACCAAACCCCCGAACTGGATACAAAGTAGCACTCCAAACTGGAACCTCACGAATAGCTGCTAGCAGACAAACAGGAATCAGCTTACACTCCTGGCAATCGGTCTTCTAACAGCATACAGCGGATCCCCCCAATAACGAGACAAGGCTCCGTGTTGAGGGTCAAGCAGTGGTCTGAGGTCCTGGGACACCCAGCCTGTTTTTTATTACAGTTGTTGCGATTACAGGTCCGCCCACAGGGAGGTATAAAACAACCAAGCCCATCTGGTGTACACGCCCCTAGGGGACCAGAATGAAGACTTGTGACATAGGACAGATATGCAGCACTGTAGGATACACAGAGACAATACATCCCCACAATGCATCATGGTTTCCTCCTCTCTGCCCTGGAGACACCCGAGGCGTAATCCAATTATCTCTCAAGACAAAGAGAAATCACCAATACACATGTGCAGACAACAGGACAGACATCACCATTTAAACACACAATGGGACAATGGCACAATAGAAACACACCCAGCATATTCCTCCCAAGCTGACAAGTTACACTTATTATAAATTGTTACAACTTTGTGAGTTTATATTGGCCATACATATAACTTACATCAATTTAAACAGTTTAACTTGGGGACAATAGTAATAACAATAGATTGGGCACTCATATATCCAGTTCACAAGATAGGCATAGCGACTCAAGCAATATATTAATAATATATCAATTTATTAGTTTATTTAAGACAGTATAAAAGCGGATGGGTAGCGGTAATATTATAACCATACGCAATAAACAATGAGACCTAACCAGAGCTGTGTCCCCAATTCAAAATGTCTAAAATTCACATAAAATATATTAAAAAGGCAGTTTATCCACTGTTATAGCTAATAGAAACTGGATGTCCAGTCCGGCATATATGAAAGAACTAATATAATTCTGTTATCTAGAACAGTGGTGCAGCAGATATATCTCCAGATTATATCATTGAATAAATAAGCAATAAAAATGTGAATGTCAAAATTAATAGTGATAGTGCATGGTATAAAACATTAACATATAGTGAAATACCTAGAAGATAAATATATTAAATAAATAAATATATATAGTGTACAATTAATTAGTGAATATATATAATTAGTGAATATATATAATAAGTCTCTGGAGA
This sequence comes from Bufo bufo, assembly GCF_905171765.1. Classification (NCBI taxonomy): domain Eukaryota; kingdom Metazoa; phylum Chordata; class Amphibia; order Anura; family Bufonidae; genus Bufo; species Bufo bufo. The sequence continues at coordinate 247,491 of NC_053393.1, forward strand.
ATCAGCAATAATAGGTAACTTGTTGCATCCCACTGATGATTGTATTCCTAGAAAACAGTCTTTTACTATTGGAGCATAGAGCCTGGGAATCGGCTTGGTCCGCGCAATTTCCCAGGAGTATAATAGATTTCAACAGAGTCAGCCGCAACGAATGTGGCAAAATAATTGAGCAGCAATATAAATCACTATAGTATGTCCAGAGAAACCCGCAATTCAGTTGCTCCTGGAAACCGCAATAGAGTTGTCCTTTGGAAAGCGCTTTCTCAATCCAATGTGTAGTAAGAATTAAAGCCGGTATTTCATCAGGTCCAATTGCTCCTCACCAGACGCGTTTCGAAGGCTAGCTGGCAGGGAGATATATCTAGCTTCCACACCTTCTTAGAAGAAATCAATAGAAATCAATTTAATCTTAAATTTTCCTCTAATATTAATCAAGAATACACAGAATTCCTAGATATTCGGATCACTACCCAGATGGAACAATTTATTTGTACTACTTTCCAGAAAGAGGTAGCTAAGAACAGCTTCATCCTTTTTTCTAGCTGTCATTTGCCCTCTTGGTTATTGAATATACCTACAGGGCAGTTCCGTAGAATAAAGAGGAACTGCACAAATCAGACAGAATTTGAGGATGAAGCTGTCATTATGAAGAATACATTTCTGGAAAAGGAATATCCCGAGACAGTTGTCGAAAATGCCCTTTGTAAAGTGAGGAAAATGGATAGAAAAATGTTTTTTGAAACTAAACAGAAGAAAGATGATAAACCCATTGATGACAATAAATTCTGCAATCATCAGTGGGATGCAACAAGTTACCTATTATTGCTGATTCTCCAGAGACTTATTATATATATTCACTAATTAATTGTACACTATATATATTTATTTATTTAATATATTTATCTTCTAGGTATTTCACTATATGTTAATGTTTTATACCATGCACTATCACTATTAATTTTGACATTCACATTTTTATTGCTTATTTATTCAATGATATAATCTGGAGATATATCTGCTGCACCACTGTTCTAGATAACAGAATTATATTAGTTCTTTCATATATGCCGGACTGGACATCCAGTTTCTATTAGCTATAACAGTGGATAAACTGCCTTTTTAATATATTTTATGTGAAATTTAGACATTTTGAATTGGGGACACAGCTCTGGTTAGGTCTCATTGTTTATTGCGTATGGTTATAATATTACCGCTACCCATCCGCTTTTATACTGTCTTAAATAAACTAATAAATTGATATATTATTAATATATTGCTTGAGTCGCTTTGCCTATCTTGTGAACTGGATATATGAGTGCCCAATCTATTGTTATTACTATTGTTTTTTGGTGATTGGGTACAACACCTGTTTGGTGCACCTGGCCATCTTAAATCGGAGGTGAGCCGTCCTTAACCCTTTGTTTCAATAACTTGGGGACAAACCTATCCAAAATTCACTTGAATAGGTTCAGGGGTTTAAAAGTTAGTGTATGGCCCATAATCCTGAGGCAAGAGGCTGATAAACAGGCCTCTCCAAAACCCAGTGGCGAGGTTGGTTTCGCCACAGTATGGTTCCTATTCAACTGTCTACAGCATTCATAGGCTTGAAGAGGATTTATATGCTGCTTCGGTTCGGTGATTGTGGTGTCTGCCAGAGTGCTTGGGAACCTCAGGAAAACGCTAGGCGCATCCGTCAACGGAGGTACCCAGTCGGGGTGCCAGGCGATCCGTTACATTGGTGGCAAGCAGTGGGATGGCGTCCTAGTGCGAGGAGAAGCAGCTCAGAGACACCGGTAACGTGTCGAGTTACAAATTGAGGGCGACGCTAGCACTCGTGCAGCGCCCCTGGGAGCAGAGGTATCCAGCGACTTGGAGCAGACAAGTATGGAAAGCTCTGAAGATGACTGGCTGGCCGAGGTGAGGCAGCGAGTGGCCCAGTATGGAGATAATGTGTCCATGGATATATTCCAGGCCATCTGGAACCAGGTCACAGCCAAGCGACACGCAAGGATGGAACGCGAATTCCGACTGGCGAAAGAGAGAGAAATTGCCCAGCGGAAGGAGTGTTACAGCAGCCGAGCAGAGGCTGCATCCGAGGAGGTAAGCAGTCTCCCCTTGAGGCAGAGAGAGGAACCCGAAGTAGGGGTCCTCATAGACTGGTCCTGTGAGGAACCACAACAGGCAGGTGGAGACGGGACCGAGGGCTCTCCACCGGGATGCTGGGCAGCTGGCCCAGACCCTCAGCAGCAGTCGGAGTTGCCAGGTGTGGACGCAGGTAGTCCTTACTCGCAAATGTTGAGGGACCTCACAGACCGGTCCTGGGACGACCCACAGATGGCAGGTGGAGATGGGACCGAGATCTCTCTACCGTCCCTACAAGGATACTGGGCAGCCGGCCCAGACCTCCAACTCCAGATGGGGGAACTACAGGGAGAGAAGTGTGTCGTCCTTCCTTCCCAGCGGCAGAGTGCTTTACAGGGAGGGGAGACAGCCGGTCTCACTCCACAGCGGCAGTGTGAACTACAGGGAGGGGAGACAGCCGGTCTCACACCACAGCGGCAGTGTGCTTTACAGGGAGGGGAGACAGTCGGTCTCTCTCCCCAACAGCAGCCGTACCAGGAGGAGGAGGAGGTAAGCAACCCCTCCCCTCCACAGCCAACTCCAAACCAGGTCCTATGGTCAGTAGAGGAGTCGTTAGCCCCCTCCCAGCAGAAGAGCTGGCATCCGGGCAGAGCGCCGCTAGCCTCTGCTCCACCGACCCCCTTGTTACAGGACTAGCTTGTACCCCCGCTCCCCAGCGGCTGAAAGTGTGTAAGGGAGAGGAGTTTGTTACCCCCTCTCCCCAGCGGCAGCCTAGTACACCAAGGGGAGACAGTAAGCCCCACAACAGTGCAGATGGGACCGTAGTCTCTGTACCTGCACCACTGGAGATATGGACAGTCTGTCCTGGGCCACAACAACAGGACAATGTATTTGTTCAACCAGGGGAGAGGGCACCCTGGTTACCTTCCCCCCAAGCCATGGATCTACAACTGGGCACAAGCGGCAGGGGGCCATAGGGACAACTACACCCTTGGAGAAAGGCCGGCTGACTATCAGAGCCCCAGACCGCCTGGAGGTCTGAAGTCTGGATAGTCTCAATGGGAAAGGGGAGAAATGTGGCAGAACCCGCCTCGCCACTGGGCATTGGAGAGGCCTGGCTGCCCGCCTCCTACCTGCTGACTATGGCCCCTGGTAAATTTGTACGTTGAATGCAATTTGGGCATGTGGTATTTTGTATTGCTGTGTGTTGTGGACTGGCGTCTCCTCCTCCTTCCTCTGAATGCTGAAAATACCGGGGGCCACAGAGGACGAAAGGAGCGGCGCCCAGGAATAATAGTAAGTGCACTTAGATCCCTGGGCGCCGCTCTATGCAGCCTGCTGATAAGTTCTTATTCTTTGGACCCACGAAAGGTCCTCTTTTTAATTACATTCATTGGTGGCGCAGTGCGCCCCCCCCCCCCCCCCATTATCACTGGCCACAAGTCGTCGCCCCCCCCCCCCCCCTTCATTGTTATATGGTGGCCACAGGGTCCCATCCCCTCCAGTGGTGGCAGTGGCAGATTACACTGCTGGGGCTCAGATCGTTACCATGGCAGCCAGGACGCTACTGAAGCCCTGGCTGCCATGGTCCACTCCCTGCTGCTGTGTGCACTGTGCCCAGGGCAGCAGGGAGAGTGTAAGGTCCTATTCACCCTGATAGAGATCTATCAGGGTTAATAGCACAAGGGATGAAAAGATACAGGTTCTAGTCCCTAAGGGAAGAAATGGTTATTAAATAAAAAGTAAAAAAAAAACACCAAAATACTAAAAGTTTAAATGGCCCCCTTCCCAGTTTTACATATAAAATTTACAAACAATAAAGAATAAACCTATTACATATCGCCACGTCCCAAAAAGTGTGAGCTATTAAAATATTAAAAAATATTCCCGCTCGGTGAAGGCCGTAACAGGAAAAAAAAACTCTAAACCACGCAATTCGCCATTTTTAGTCCCCTTGTCCCCCAGAAGATGTCCCTGGATGTGAGAGGCATGTGGTGCTGTATTATCCGATATGTAGTGCTGGCTCTCTACTGTCACCTGCGTCTCATCTTCTCAAAGTCCTTTTTTTTAAAATTATATACATTTTAAATTTGGCGACTAATAAATGTAATTTGGCTCCTAAATTTTTTAGTTTAGGAGCCAATGGCTCCTGGTCATTTTTTTTGGTCTGGAGCACTGCACATGTAGCGCTCCTCCTCTCCTGCACACTCTGGTACGTGCAGGAGGCGGAGCTTACCGGCGCACTTCTTCCTGCCCCAGGGGCGCAGTGAGACAGGGCTCCCTCCACATGTAGCGCTCCTCCTCTCCTGCACACTCTGGTACGTGCAGGGGGAGGAGCTTACCGGCGCACTTCTTCCTGCCCCAGGGGCGCAGTGAGACAGGCCGGCTCCCTCCACATGTAGCGCTCCTCCTCCTGCACACTCTGGTACGTGCAGGAGGAGGAGCTTACCGGCGCACTTCTTCCTCCTGCCCCAGGGGCGCATTGAGACAGGGCTCCCTCCACATGTAGCGCTCCTCCTCTCCTGCACACTCTGGTACGTGCAGGAGGAGGAGCTTACCGGCGCACTTCTTCCTCCTGCCCCAGGGGCGCATTGAGACAGGGCTCCCTCCACATGTAGCGCTCCTCCTCTCCTGCACACTCTGGTACGTGCAGGAGGAGGAGCTTACCGGCGCACTTCCTCCTGCCCCAGGGGCGCAGTGAGACAGGGCTCCCTCCACATGTAGCGCTCCTCCTCCTGCACACTCTGGTACGTGCAGGAGGAGGAGCTTACTGGCGCACTTCTTCCTCCTGCCCCAGGGGCGCATTGAGACAGGCCGGCTCCCTCCACATGTAGCGCTCCTCCTCTCCTGCACACTCTGGTACGTGCAGGAGGAGGAGCTTACCGGCGCACTTCCTCCTGCCCCAGGGGCGCAGTGAGACAGGGCTCCCTCCACATGTAGCGCTCCTCCTCCTGCACACTCTGGTACGTGCAGGAGGAGGAGCTTACCGGCGCACTTCTTCCTGCCCCAGGGGCGCAGTGAGACAGGGCTCCCTCCACATGTAGCGCTCCTCCTCTCCTGCACACTCTGGTACGTGCAGGAGGAGGAGCTTACCGGCGCACTTCTTCCTCCTTCCCAGGGGCGCAGTGAGACAGGGCTCCCTCCACATGTAGCGCTCCTCCTCTCCTGCACACTCTGGTACGTGCAGGAGGAGGAGCTTACCGGCGCACTTCTTCCTCCTTCCCAGGGGCGCAGTGAGACAGGGCTCCCTCCACATGTAGCGCTCCTCCTCTCCTGCACACTCTGGTACGTGCAGGAGGAGGAGCTTACCGGCGCACTTCTTCCTCCTTCCCAGGGGCGCAGTGAGACAGGGCTCCCTCCACATGTAGCGCTCCTCCTCTCCTGCACACTCTGGTACGTGCAGGGGGAGGAGTTTACCGGCGCACTTCCTCCTGCCCCAGGGGCGCAGTGAGACAGGGCTCCCTCCACATGTAGCGCTCCTCCTCCTGCACACTCTGGTACGTGCAGGAGGAGGAGCTTACCGGCGCACTTCCTCCTGCCCCAGGGGCGCAGTGAGACAGGGCTCCCTCCACATGTAGCGCTCCTCCTCCTGCACACTCTGGTACGTGCAGGAGGAGGAGCTTACTGGCGCACTTCCTCCTGCCCCAGGGGCGCAGTGAGACAGGGCTCCCTCCACATGTAGCGCTCCTCCTCCTGCACACTCTGGTACGTGCAGGAGGAGGAGCTTACCGGCGCACTTCCTCCTGCCCCAGGGGCGCAGTGAGACAGGGCTCCCTCCACATGTAGCGCTCCTCCTCTCCTGCACACTCTGGTACGTGCAGGAGGAGGAGCTTACCGGCGCACTTCTTCCTCCTTCCCAGGGGCGCAGTGAGAGACGGCTCCCTCCACATGTAGCGCTCCTCCTCCTGCACACTCTGGTACGTGCAGGAGGCGGAGCTTACCGGAGCACTTCTTCCTGCCCCAGGGGCGCAGTGAGACAGGCCGGCTCCCTCCACATGTAGCGCTCCTCCTCTCCTGCACACTCTGGTACGTGCAGGAGGAGGAGCTTACCGGCGCACTTCTTCCTGCCCCAGGGGCGCAGTGAGACAGGCCGGCTCCCTCCACATGTAGCGCTCCTCCTCTCCTGCACACTCTGGTACGTGCAGGGGGAGGAGCTTACCGGCGCACTTCTTCCTCCTGCCCCAGGGGCGCAGTGAGACAGGCCGGCTCCCTCCACATGTAGCGCTCCTCCTCTCCTGCACACTCTGGTACGTGCAGGGAGAGGAGCTTACCGGCGCACTTCCTCCTGCCCCAGGGGCGCAGTGAGACAGGGCTCCCTCCACATGTAGCGCTCCTCCTCTCCTGCACACTCTGGTACGTGCAGGAGGAGGAGCTTACCGGCGCACTTCTTCCTGCCCCAGGGGCGCAGTGAGACAGGGCTCCCTCCACATGTAGCGCTCCTCCTCTCCTGCACACTCTGGTACGTGCAGGAGGAGGAGCTTACCGGCGCACTTCTTCCTCCTTCCCAGGGGCGCAGTGAGACAGGGCTCCCTCCACATGTAGCGCTCCTCCTCCTGCACACTCTGGTACGTGCAGGAGGAGGAGCTTACCGGCGCACTTCTTCCTGCCCCAGGGGCGCAGTGAGACAGGGCTCCCTCCACATGTAGCGCTCCTCCTCCTGCACACTCTGGTACGTGCAGGAGGAGGAGCTTACCGGCGCACTTCCTCCTGCCCCAGGGGCGCAGTGAGACAGGGCTCCCTCCACATGTAGCGCTCCTCCTCTCCTGCACACTCTGGTACGTGCAGGAGGCGGAGCTTACCGGCGCACTTCTTCCTGCCCCAGGGGCGCAGTGAGACAGGCCGGCTCCCTCCACATGTAGCGCTCCTCCTCTCCTGCACACTCTGGTACGTGCAGGAGGAGGAGCTTACCGGCGCACTTCTTCCTCCTTCCCAGGGGCGCAGTGAGACAGGGCTCCCTCCACATGTAGCGCTCCTCCTCTCCTGCACACTCTGGTACGTGAAGGGGGAGGAGCTTACCGGCGCACTTCCTCCTGCCCCAGGGGCGCAGTGAGACAGGGCTCCCTCCACATGTAGCGCTCCTCCTCCTGCACACTCTGGTACGTGCAGGAGGAGGAGCTTACCGGCGCACTTCCTCCTGCCCCAGGGGCGCAGTGAGACAGGGCTCCCTCCACATGTAGCGCTCCTCCTCCTGCACACTCTGGTACGTGCAGGAGGAGGAGCTTACCGGCGCACTTCTTCCTGCTCCAGGGGCGCAGTGAGACAGGGCTCCCTCCACATGTAGCGCTCCTCCTCCTGCACACTCTGGTACGTGCAGGAGGAGGAGCTTACCGGCGCACTTCCTCCTGCCCCAGGGGCGCAGTGAGACAGGGCTCCCTCCACATGTAGCGCTCCTCCTCCTGCACACTCTGGTACGTGCAGGAGGAGGAGCTTACCGGCGCACTTCCTCCTGCCCCAGGGGCGCAGTGAGACAGGGCTCCCTCCACATGTAGCGCTCCTCCTCTCCTGCACACTCTGGTACGTGCAGGGGGCGGAGCTTACCGGCGCACTTCTTCCTGCCCCAGGGGCGCAGTGAGACAGGCCGGCTCCCTCCACATGTAGCGCTCCTCCTCTCCTGCACATTCTGGTACGTGCAGGAGGAGGAGCTTACCGGCGCACTTCTTCCTGCCCCAGGGGCGCAGTGAGACAGGGCTCCCTCCACATGTAGCGCTCCTCCTCCTGCACACTCTGGTACGTGCAGGAGGAGGAGCTTACCGGCGCACTTCCTCCTGCCCCAGGGGCGCAGTGAGACAGGCCGGCTCCCTCCACATGTAGCGCTCCTCCTCTCCTGCACACTCTGGTACGTGCAGGAGGAGGAGCTTACCGGCGCACTTCCTCCTGCCCCAGGGGCGCAGTGAGACAGGGCTCCCTCCACATGTAGCGCTCCTCCTCTCCTGCACACTCTGGTACGTGCAGGAGGCGGAGCTTACCGGCGCACTTCTTCCTGCCCCAGGGGCGCAGTGAGACAGGCCGGCTCCCTCCACATGTAGCGCTCCTCCTCTCCTGCACACTCTGGTACGTGCAGGAGGAGGAGCTTACCGGCGCACTTCTTCCTCCTTCCTAGGGGCGCAGTGAGACAGGGCTTCCTCCACATGTAGCGCTCCTCCTCTCCTGCACACTCTGGTACGTGCAGGAGGAGGAGCTTACCGGCGCACTTCTTCCTCCTTCCCTGGGGCGCAGTGAGACAGGGCTCCCTCCACATGTAGCGCTCCTCCTCTCCTGCACACTCTGGTACGTGCAGGAGGCGGAGCTTACCGGCGCACTTCTTCCTCCTTCCCAGGGGCGCAGTGAGACAGGGCTCCCTCCACATGTAGCGCTCCTCCTCTCCTGCACACTCTGGTACGTGCAGGAGGAGGAGCTTACCTGCGCACTTCCTCCTGCCCCAGGGGCGCAGTGAGACAGGCCGGCTCCCTCCACATGTAGCGCTCCTCCTCTCCTGCACACTCTGGTACGTGCAGGAGGAGGAGCTTACCGGCGCACTTCCTCCTGCCCCAGGGGCGCAGTGAGACAGGCCTCTCTCCACATGTAGCGCTCCTCCTCTCCTGCACACTCTGGTACGTGCAGGGGAAGAGCTTACTGGCGCACTTCTTCCTTCTGCCCAGGGGCGCAGTGAGACAGGGCTCCCTCCACATGTAGCGCTCCTCCTCTCCTGCACACTCTGGTACGTGCAGGGGAGGAGCTTACCGGCGCACTTCTTCCTCCTGCCCCAGGGGCGCAGTGAGACAGGCCGGCTCCCTCCACATGTAGCGCTCCTCCTCTCCTGCACACTCTGGTACGTGCAGGAGGAGGAGCTTACCGGCGCACTTCTTCCTGCCCCAGGGGCGCAGTGAGACAGGGCTCCCTCCACATGTAGCGCTCCTCCTCCTGCACACTCTGGTACGTGCAGGAGGAGGAGCTTACCGGCGCACTTCCTCCTGCCCCAGGGGCGCAGTGAGACAGGGCTCCCTCCACATGTAGCGCTCCTCCTCTCCTGCACACTCTGGTATGTGCAGGAGGCGGAGCTTACCGGCGCACTTCCTCCTGCCCCAGGGGCGCAGTGAGACAGGCCTCTCTCCACATGTAGCGCTCCTCCTCCTGCACACTCTGGTACGTGCAGGAGGAGGAGCTTACCGGCGCACTTCTTCCTGCCCCCGGGGCGCAGTGAGACAGGGCTCCCTCCACATGTAGCGCTCCTCCTCTCCTGCACACTCTGGTACGTGCAGGAGGAGGAGCTTACCGGCGCACTTCCTCCTGCCCCAGGGGCGCAGTGAGACAGGCCTCTCTCCACATGTAGCGCTCCTCCTCCTGCACACTCTGGTACGTGCAGGAGGAGGAGCTTACCGGCGCACTTCTTCCTCCTTCCCAGGGGCGCAGTGAGACAGGGCTTCCTCCACATGTAGCGCTCCTCCTCTCCTGCACACTCTGGTACGTGCAGGAGGAGGAGCTTACCGGCGCACTTCCTCCTGCCCCAGGGGCGCAGTGAGACAGGGCTCCCTCCACATGTAGCGCTCCTCCTCTCCTGCACACTCTGGTACGTGCAGGAGGCGGAGCTTACCGGCGCACTTCCTCCTGCCCCAGGGGCGCAGTGAGACAGGCCTCTCTCCACATGTAGCGCTCCTCCTCCTGCACACTCTGGTACGTGCAGGAGGAGGAGCTTACCGGCGCACTTCTTCCTGCCCCAGGGGCGCAGTGAGACAGGGCTCCCTCCACATGTAGCGCTCCTCCTCTCCTGCACACTCTGGTACGTGCAGGAGGAGGAGCTTACCGGCGCACTTCTTCCTCCTTCCTAGGGGCGCAGTGAGACAGGGCTTCCTCCACATGTAGCGCTCCTCCTCTCCTGCACACTCTGGTACGTGCAGGAGGAGGAGCTTACCGGCGCACTTCTTCCTCCTTCCCTGGGGCGCAGTGAGACAGGGCTCCCTCCACATGTAGCGCTCCTCCTCTCCTGCACACTCTGGTACGTGCAGGAGGCGGAGCTTACCGGCGCACTTCTTCCTCCTTCCCAGGGGCGCAGTGAGACAGGGCTCCCTCCACATGTAGCGCTCCTCCTCTCCTGCACACTCTGGTACGTGCAGGAGGAGGAGCTTACCTGCGCACTTCCTCCTGCCCCAGGGGCGCAGTGAGACAGGCCGGCTCCCTCCACATGTAGCGCTCCTCCTCTCCTGCACACTCTGGTACGTGCAGGAGGAGGAGCTTACCGGCGCACTTCCTCCTGCCCCAGGGGCGCAGTGAGACAGGCCTCTCTCCACATGTAGCGCTCCTCCTCTCCTGCACACTCTGGTACGTGCAGGGGAAGAGCTTACTGGCGCACTTCTTCCTTCTGCCCAGGGGCGCAGTGAGACAGGGCTCCCTCCACATGTAGCGCTCCTCCTCTCCTGCACACTCTGGTACGTGCAGGGGAGGAGCTTACCGGCGCACTTCTTCCTCCTGCCCCAGGGGCGCAGTGAGACAGGCCGGCTCCCTCCACATGTAGCGCTCCTCCTCTCCTGCACACTCTGGTACGTGCAGGAGGAGGAGCTTACCGGCGCACTTCTTCCTGCCCCAGGGGCGCAGTGAGACAGGGCTCCCTCCACATGTAGCGCTCCTCCTCCTGCACACTCTGGTACGTGCAGGAGGAGGAGCTTACCGGCGCACTTCCTCCTGCCCCAGGGGCGCAGTGAGACAGGGCTCCCTCCACATGTAGCGCTCCTCCTCTCCTGCACACTCTGGTACGTGCAGGAGGCGGAGCTTACCGGCGCACTTCCTCCTGCCCCAGGGGCGCAGTGAGACAGGCCTCTCTCCACATGTAGCGCTCCTCCTCCTGCACACTCTGGTACGTGCAGGAGGAGGAGCTTACCGGCGCACTTCTTCCTGCCCCCGGGGCGCAGTGAGACAGGGCTCCCTCCACATGTAGCGCTCCTCCTCTCCTGCACACTCTGGTACGTGCAGGAGGAGGAGCTTACCGGCGCACTTCCTCCTGCCCCAGGGGCGCAGTGAGACAGGCCTCTCTTCACATGTAGCGCTCCTCCTCCTGCACACTCTGGTACGTGCAGGAGGAGGAGCTTACCGGCGCACTTCTTCCTCCTTCCCAGGGGCGCAGTGAGACAGGGCTTCCTCCACATGTAGCGCTCCTCCTCTCCTGCACACTCTGGTACGTGCAGGAGGAGGAGCTTACCGGCGCACTTCCTCCTGCCCCAGGGGCGCAGTGAGACAGGGCTCCCTCCACATGTAGCGCTCCTCCTCTCCTGCACACTCTGGTACGTGCAGGAGGCGGAGCTTACCGGCGCACTTCCTCCTGCCCCAGGGGCGCAGTGAGACAGGCCTCTCTCCACATGTAGCGCTCCTCCTCCTGCACACTCTGGTACGTGCAGGAGGAGGAGCTTACCGGCGCACTTCTTCCTGCCCCAGGGGCGCAGTGAGACAGGGCTCCCTCCACATGTAGCGCTCCTCCTCTCCTGCACACTCTGGTACGTGCAGGAGGCGGAGCTTACCGGCGCACTTCTTCCTCCTTCCCAGGGGCGCAGTGAGACAGGGCTCCCTCCACATGTAGCGCTCCTCCTCTCCTGCACACTCTGGTACGTGCAGGAGGAGGAGCTTACCTGCGCACTTCCTCCTGCCCCAGGGGCGCAGTGAGACAGGCCGGCTCCCTCCACATGTAGCGCTCCTCCTCTCCTGCACACTCTGGTACGTGCAGGAGGAGGAGCTTACCGGCGCACTTCCTCCTGCCCCAGGGGCGCAGTGAGACAGGCCGGCTCCCTCCACATGTAGCGCTCCTCCTCTCCTGCACACTCTGGTACGTGCAGGGGAAGAGCTTACTGGCGCACTTCTTCCTTCTGCCCAGGGGCGCAGTGAGACAGGGCTCCCTCCACATGTAGCGCTCCTCCTCTCCTGCACACTCTGGTACGTGCAGGAGGAGGAGCTTACCGGCGCACTTCTTCCTCCTTCCCAGGGGCGCAGTGAGACAGGGCTCCCTCCACATGTAGCGCTCCTCCTCCTGCACACTCTGGTACGTGCAGGAGGAGGAGCTTACCGGCGCACTTCTTCCTGCCCCAGGGGCGCAGTGAGACAGGGCTCCCTCCACATGTAGCGCTCCTCCTCCTGCACACTCTGGTACGTGCAGGAGGAGGAGCTTACCGGCGCACTTCCTCCTGCCCCAGGGGCGCAGTGAGACAGGGCTCCCTCCACATGTAGCGCTCCTCCTCTCCTGCACACTCTGGTACGTGCAGGAGGCGGAGCTTACCGGCGCACTTCCTCCTGCCCCAGGGGCGCAGTGAGACAGGCCTCTCTCCACATGTAGCGCTCCTCCTCCTGCACACTCTGGTACGTGCAGGAGGAGGAGCTTACCGGCGCACTTCTTCCTGCCCCAGGGGCGCAGTGAGACAGGGCTCCCTCCACATGTAGCGCTCCTCCTCTCCTGCACACTCTGGTACGTGCAGGAGGAGGAGCTTACCGGCGCACTTCCTCCTGCCCCAGGGGCGCAGTGAGACAGGCCTCTCTCCACATGTAGCGCTCCTCCTCCTGCACACTCTGGTACGTGCAGGAGGAGGAGCTTACCGGCGCACTTCTTCCTCCTTCCCAGGGGCGCAGTGAGACAGGGCTTCCTCCACATGTAGCGCTCCTCCTCTCCTGCACACTCTGGTACGTGCAGGAGGAGGAGCTTACCGGCGCACTTCCTCCTGCCCCAGGGGCGCAGTGAGACAGGGCTCCCTCCACATGTAGCGCTCCTCCTCTCCTGCACACTCTGGTACGTGCAGGAGGCGGAGCTTACCGGCGCACTTCCTCCTGCCCCAGGGGCGCAGTGAGACAGGGCTCTCTCCACATGTAGCGCTCCTCCTCCTGCACACTCTGGTACGTGCAGGAGGAGGAGCTTACCGGCGCACTTCTTCCTGCCCCAGGGGCGCAGTGAGACAGGGCTCCCTCCACATGTAGCGCTCCTCCTCTCCTGCACACTCTGGTACGTGCAGGAGGAGGAGCTTACCGGCGCACTTCTTCCTTCTGCCCAGGGGCGCAGTGAGACAGGGCTCCCTCCACATGTAGCGCTCCTCCTCCTGCACACTCTGGTACGTGCAGGAGGAGGAGCTTACCGGCGCACTTCCTCCTGCCCCAGGGGCGCAGTGAGACAGGGCTCCCTCCACATGTAGAGCTCCTCCTCTCCTGCACACTCTGGTACGTGCAGGGGAGGAGCTTACCGGCGCACTTCTGCAGCGTACTCAAGTTGTGTGTAGTAGGTGTTTCTGGGTGATGTAGTGCAATATACACTAACCTGGTACAGCTGACTCTCTGCAAGGGCAGGTGATGATAGAAATTGTTCGTGACGCCAGTGCCAAGTAAACGGTGGCACGCCGTTTGCGGATGCAGGAATAAATTGAGGAAACGTAGTCTTAAACAGAACTTCAACTTTAGTAGTTTGCAGGCAGAGACAATATTGGAAACGCAGTTCCTCAGCATACAGTCGATTTTGCAATTCGGTCGATGCAGGCAATACAGTACAGCAGGGTTATTACAGAGTGTTGAACACAGGATTTGCAGCAAAGGAGCTTGCACTCTAACTCTGTCTGATCCTGGAATGTAGCAATTCTTCACCAAGGCCCATTAACCTAAGTCTGGCTTTATATCCTTGATTTGGGCTTCTATAAGTACCTCCTCTGTTTCTCTCAGTACCTCTGGCTCCTCTGATCTTTGCCTCAGTCTCTCTCAGCTGCTGGAAACTTCCTCAGGCCCTTAGGCTAAGATGTTCCTGCTTCTGCATATGGGTATTCAGGAGGGAATCTTCTCCTGAACAGCAGGCTTCAGGCCTGGACTTGTCTCAGACATTGTCTAATCTCCAACTGTAGATTACAGACACTAGACTCCGTCTCCCTTACACTTCCCTGTCTGGCCTTATATAAACTAGGGCTCCCTAGCTCCCTCTATGGACTAGAAGTAGGAATGACACCCCTAGCAGGCCTGTAAGTGCAAGTTTCAGTGACAGGAAAATACACACATTACATTACATTTTATAAAACTGACATAAAGCAACTTCCCATAATTAGGAGGGACGACAGCACACCAAGTGACCTTTGGTAGTAACGGGTATTACAACTCCCGTATACTACATACCCCACTGCTTTAAGCTGAGTACGACCTCGTACTCCATCATGGGTCTCCCAACTGGAATCTCTACCTGAAATAGAAAATAGAGACATGCAGGCATACATACATGTCATTCATCTGCATTTACATTTACATCAGGTCCAATTGGCAAAGGTGCAGGGTAGTGACAAGGGGCGTCGTTCTCTTCTCTCAGGATAGTGAATGGAACGGGGGCGCTGACCTGGCACAGCGTAGCATTATAACCAGGATAGTCCATGACAATGAATAAGTCCATGATAAAACAGTAGAAAACGGTATAAAAGTTCTTGGAGGCTCAAATAACAAACATGAGTCCGTACCCAGGTTATTTCTCATTAAATCACAGAGGCTCTCGTGCGGTGGAGTCCATCTCTGGGCACAATACTTTTAAAAGAATAAGAATCTCAGAGGCTCAGGTACTTTTGAGTCTGTCTCCGGGCACGGTTCCTTGGTAACTGGTTGCACAATAAAATGGACAGCAAAGACAAGTGCTGTAACACCCCTGATCAACCTGAAAAGGGGGTGAAGGGTAAAAGGTGCAACAAAGGAACAGGCACAACTTGGCGTGGGGTAACAAAAGCAGGCAGGAGATCCTGGAAACAAACGTGGCTTTGCTGACTTTGTGATTTCAGTGGTCAACACCTACCACTGAGCCGTGGACAAACTGGCAGCTGCAACAACGGACCAACAACATAGGACTCCTGTCCTGGAAGGGTTAACATCAACTTCTTATGAAGAAATAAATCAAAGGCCTAGCAGGCTGATTACAGTGGCATATTGTAGCTACTTGGCTCTGCTGGCAGGTACCGTCTGTAGTATTCCTCTACAGGAGGATGGGCCCACATAACAGTGTCAGGGGGTAGCTGCAGGGTAAAGGGGCCCCTAATAGGTATTGGCCCCATAGGCCTAGGGGTAAACCCTCTGGTGGGCCGTGCCGGCCCTGGCATGATCACTGCAGGGGGTGACATGCTTGGCACCGCCGCAGCAAGCGGTCCGGTGCTCTGGGTGCAGCAATTCACGGCAATCGCGGGTCCGGTCTGGGGCACTGACGGAGCGGTGACAACAGAAGGCGGTCGGCGGGTGGTGACAGGCACCCTTACCTCATCCTTCCTCGGCGGTGTCTGGATCCTGGCGGTGTAGGTCTTACGCAACTCCCGCAACTTCTCCTCCAGCCGGACGATCTGCTCACCGATACTCTCTGTGTCGGAGTCGCTGTTCTCTGCTGGCGCCGCCGGCGCAGGTACAGTCACCGATGACGCAGGCTCGGCCTCTTCAGGTTCTGGACTTGCATCTGGTCTCCGTCCCATCCGGATGTTCTCAAAGGTAGCACTAAGTCCTTTTAACTGTTCCAGCTCAGATATTGTCTTCTCCCGACGAGGCAGCTCGGGGGAAGGATAGGGGCTCACCCATTTCTCCAACACGGTTGGCTGCCAGAAGACGTTCGGCCCGATGAAGGAGCTCCGCTCCTGAAAGGCGTGATGGGCCGGCTCTGGAGAGCGTTCCGGTTCTCGCTCGCAGCCAGAGTAGTCTTCTCCTTCTTCTGCCTCCCAATCCTCAGGTCCTCGCTTCGGACGGGTCACAGCAGTCGCATAGGGGCCGCGCAGGCCCTCGGCAGGGGTGTACTCCACTTCCTCTCCCTCGCGGAGGCTGTGCTGGTACGAAGGGAGGTAGTCTCTCTTGACAGACCTTCGATTGACATAGAGGTCTCTGCCAGTCAGATAGTCTTGAATAAACCCGTAGCCACGGGATTTGTCAAACGACAGCACCACTCCCTTTCTCCTTTCCAGGCGGGGTTGGGTGTGCGTATGCTTCTCATGTATGGTCTTAGTTAGTTCCTCATACACGATCTTAGTCTTTATGTTCCGCTTGATAGCGGCCTCTCGGATCTCCGCCATCAGGGAAGACCATTTGAACGATGGCTGAAAAAAGTCCCTCCATGAGCCATAGTAGGGCTCGGGTTCTTTCTCCCTGGTGCGGCAGGCGGGTTGCTCCGGTCCCGGAGCGTAGGCCGGTGGAGCCTCCTCTGGCTCTACACCGGTGTCAGTCATCTTTTCAATCCTTGGTGCGGACGCTGCAGCAACACTCTGCTCACAATCCAACATGCTCGATCCTTCTGAGGAGAGCGATAGGGTCGCGTCAATTAGAGTAGCCAGCTCCTCCCACTGCATTGGGGAGCCGCCCCCCAGGTATTCCAGTATATGGAAGGCGGTGTCCATGCTGGCAGACATGCAAATGTCCAGATAAGCCGTGGCGCCTGCCCTTGACCTTCTTCCCGCTTTTTCCTCAGAAAGGCGCCAATTTTTCCCGCCTTTTCGGGATGAAGGTGACGCAGCAGTAAATTCAGCAAGCCCAGCGGCCATCTTTAGGTACAAACGCTGTCTATTCACTGACGGCAAGCAGGAATGTTTAAAGTCCACAAAACCACACTCCAATGCGGCGATTTTCTTCCTCTGTGCAGCGCAACACTGCACAGCGCTTTTTAGAAGTTTTTGACACACTTTGGGTATGATTTTTAATCCACAAAGTCCACTTGAATAAAACAGGAAAATGTCACTTTGGTCACAGGGCAACGGTATAAGGCACAAAGTTCACGCTTCTTGCACTAGAAAGCGTGCGTATCCTGTTCGTGACGCCAAAAGAGAGGTGCAGTGTACTCAAGTTGTGTGCAGTAGGTGTTTCTGGGTGATGTAGTGCAATATACACTAACCTGGTACAGCTGACTCTCTGCAAGGGCAGGTATAGGTAGGGAATAGTTCGTGACGCCAGTGCCAAGTAAGCGGTGGCACGCCGTTTGCGGATGCAGGAATAAATTGAGGAAACGTAGTCTTAAACAGAACTTCAACTTTAGTAGTTTGCAGGCAGAGACAATATTGGAAACGCAGTTCCTCAGCATATAGTCGATTTTGCAATTCGGTCGATGCAGGCAATACAGTACAGCAGGGTTATTACAGAGTGTTGAACACAGGATTTGCAGCAAAGGAGCTTGCACTCTAACTCTGTCTGATCCTGGAATTCAGCAATTCTTCACCAAGGCCCATTAACCTAAGTCTGGCTTTATATCCTTGATTTGGGCTTAGATAAGTACCTCCTCTGTCTTTCTTAGTACCTCTGGCTCCTCTGATCTTTGCCTCAGTCTCTCCTAGCTTCTGAATGGTTCCTCAGGCCCTTAGGCTAAGATGTTCCTGCTTCTGCATATGGGTATTCAGGAGGGAATCTTCTCCTGAACAGCAGGCTTCAGGCCTGGACTTGTCTCAGACATTGTCTAATCTCCAACTGTAGCTTACTGAAACTAGACTCCGTCTCCCCTGCACTTCCTGGTCTGGCCTTATATAAACTAGGGCTCCCTAGCTCCCTCTATGGACTAGAAGTAGGAATGACACCCCTAGCAGGCCTGTAAGTGCAAGTTTCAGTGACAGGAAAATACACACATTACATTACATTTTATAAAACTGACATAAAGCAACTTCCCATAATTAGGAGGGACGACAGCACACCAAGTGACCTTTGGTAGTAACGGGTATTACAACTCCCGTATACTACACTTCCTCCTGCCCCAGGGGCGCAGTGAGACAGGGCTCCCTCCACATGTAGCGCTCCTCCTCTCCTGCACACTCTGGTACGTGCAGGAGGCGGAGCTTACCGGCGCACTTCCTCCTGCCCCAGGGGCGCAGTGAGACAGGCCTCTCTCCACATGTAGCGCTCCTCCTCTCCTGCACACTCTGGTACGTGCAGGAGGAGGAGCTTACCGGCGCACTTCTTCCTGCCCCAGGGGCGCAGTGAGACAGGCCGGCTCCCTCCACATGTAGCGCTCCTCCTCCTGCACACTCTGGTACGTGCAGGAGGAGGAGCTTACCGGCGCACTTCCTCCTGCCCCAGGGGCGCAGTGAGACAGGGCTCCCTCCACATGTAGCGCTCCTCCTCTCCTGCACACTCTGGTACGTGCAGGAGGAGGAGCTTACCGGCGCACTTCCTCCTGCCCCAGGGGCGCAGTGAGACAGGCCTCTCTCCACATGTAGCGCTCCTCCTCCTGCACACTCTGGTACGTGCAGGAGGAGGAGCTTACCGGCGCACTTCTTCCTCCTTCCCAGGGGCGCAGTGAGACAGGGCTTCCTCCACATGTAGCGCTCCTCCTCTCCTGCACACTCTGGTACGTGCAGGAGGAGGAGCTTACCGGCGCACTTCTTCCTCCTGCCCCAGGGGCGCAGTGAGACAGGCCGGCTCCCTCCACATGTAGCGCTCCTCCTCTCCTGCACACTCTGGTACGTGCAGGAGGCGGAGCTTACCGGCGCACTTCCTCCTGCCCCAGGGGCGCAGTGAGACAGGCCTCTCTCCACATGTAGCGCTCCTCCTC
This sequence comes from Bufo bufo, assembly GCF_905171765.1. Taxonomy (NCBI): domain Eukaryota; kingdom Metazoa; phylum Chordata; class Amphibia; order Anura; family Bufonidae; genus Bufo; species Bufo bufo. The sequence goes on from NC_053393.1 coordinate 266,029, forward strand.
CTGCACACTCTGGTACGTGCAGGAGGAGGAGCTTACCGGCGCACTTCTTCCTGCCCCAGGGGCGCAGTGAGACAGGGCTCCCTCCACATGTAGCGCTCCTCCTCTCCTGCACACTCTGGTACGTGCAGGGGAAGAGCTTACTGGCGCACTTCTTCCTTCTGCCCAGGGGCGCAGTGAGACAGGGCTCCCTCCACATGTAGCGCTCCTCCTCTCCTGCACACTCTGGTACGTGCAGGAGGAGGAGCTTACCGGCGCACTTCTTCCTGCCCCAGGGGAGCAGTGAGACAGGGCTCCCTCCACATGTAGCGCTCCTCCTCTCCTGCACACTCTGGTACGTGCAGGAGGAGGAGCTTACCGGCGCACTTCTTCCTGCCCCAGGGGCGCAGTGAGACAGGGCTCCCTCCACATGTAGCGCTCCTCCTCTCCTGCACACTCTGGTACGTGCAGGAGGCGGAGCTTACCGGCGCACTTCTTCCTCCTTCCCAGGGGCGCAGTGAGACAGGGCTCCCTCCACATGTAGCGCTCCTCCTCTCCTGCACACTCTGGTACGTGCAGGAGGAGGAGCTTACCGGCGTACTTCCTCCTGCCCCAGGGGCGCAGTGAGACAGGCCGGCTCCCTCCACATGTAGCGCTCCTCCTCTCCTGCACACTCTGGTACGTGCAGGAGGAGGAGCTTACCGGCGCACTTCTTCCTCCTTCCCAGGGGCGCAGTGAGACAGGGCTCCCTCCACATGTAGCGCTCCTCCTCCTGCACACTCTGGTACGTGCAGGAGGAGGAGCTTACCGGCGCACTTCCTCCTGCCCCAGGGGCGCAGTGAGACAGGGCTCCCTCCACATGTAGCGCTCCTCCTGCTGCACACTCTGGTACGTGCAGGAGGAGGAGCTTACCGGCGCACTTCTTCCTTCCCAGGGGCGCAGTGAGACAGGCCGGCTCCCTCCACATGTAGCGCTCCTCCTCCTGCACACTCTGGTACGTGCAGGAGGAGGAGCTTACCGGCGCACTTCCTCCTGCCCCAGGGGCGCAGTGAGACAGGGCTCCCTCCACATGTAGCGCTCCTCCTCTCCTGCACACTCTGGTACGTGCAGGAGGCGGAGCTTACCGGCGCACTTCCTCCTGCCCCAGGGGCGCAGTGAGACAGGCCTCTCTCCACATGTAGCGCTCCTCCTCCTGCACACTCTGGTACGTGCAGGAGGAGGAGCTTACCGGCGCACTTCTTCCTGCCCCAGGGGCGCAGTGAGACAGGGCTCCCTCCACATGTAGCGCTCCTCCTCTCCTGCACACTCTGGTACGTGCAGGAGGAGGAGCTTACCGGCGCACTTCCTCCTGCCCCAGGGGAGCAGTGAGACAGGGCTCCCTCCACATGTAGCGCTCCTCCTCCTGCACACTCTGGTACGTGCAGGAGGAGGAGCTTACCGGCGCACTTCTTCCTGCCCCAGGGGCGCAGTGAGACAGGGCTTCCTCCACATGTAGCGCTCCTCCTCTCCTGCACACTCTGGTACGTGCAGGAGGAGGAGCTTACCGGCGCACTTCCTCCTGCCCCAGGGGCGCAGTGAGACAGGCCGGCTCCCTCCACATGTAGCGCTCCTCCTCCTGCACACTCTGGTACGTGCAGGGGGAGGAGCTTACCGGCGCACTTCTTCCTGCCCCAGGGGCGCAGTGAGACAGGGCTCCCTCCACATGTAGCGCTGCTCCTCTCCTGCACACTCTGGTACGTGCAGGGGGCGGAGCTTACCGGTGCACTTCCTCCTGCCCCAGGGGCGCAGTGAGACAGGGCTCCCTCCACATGTAGCGCTGCTCCTCTCCTGCACACTCTGGTACGTGCAGGGGGCGGAGCTTACCGGCGCACTTCTTCCTCCTTCCCAGGGGCGCAGTGAGACAGGGCTCCCTCCACATGTAGCGCTCCTCCTCCTGCACACTCTGGTACGTGCAGGAGGAGGAGCTTACCGGCGCACTTCCTCCTGCCCCAGGGGCGCAGTGAGACAGGGCTCCCTCCACATGTAGCGCTCCTCCTCCTGCACACTCTGGTACGTGCAGGAGGAGGAGCTTACCGGCGCACTTCTTCCTGCCCCAGGGGCGCAGTGAGACAGGGCTTCCTCCACATGTAGCGCTCCTCCTCTCCTGCACACTCTGGTACGTGCAGGAGGAGGAGCTTACCGGCGCACTTCCTCCTGCCCCAGGGGCGCAGTGAGACAGGCCGGCTCCCTCCACATGTAGCGCTCCTCCTCCTGCACACTCTGGTACGTGCAGGGGGAGGAGCTTACCGGCACACTTCTTCCTGCCCCAGGGGCGCAGTGAGACAGGGCTCCCTCCACATGTAGTGCTCCTCCTCCTGCACACTCTGGTACGTGCAGGAGGAGGAGCTTACCGGCGCACTTCCTCCTGCCCCAGGGGCGCAGTGAGACAGGGCTCCCTCCACATGTAGCGCTCCTCCTTTCCTGCACACTCTGGTACGTGCAGGGGGCGGAGCTTACCGGCGCACTTCCTCCTGCCCCAGGGGCGCAGTGAGACAGGCCGGCTCCCTCCACATGTAGCGCTCCTCCTCTCCTGCACACTCTGGTACGTGCAGGAGGAGGAGCTTACCGGCGCACTTCTTCCTCCTTCCCAGGGGCGCAGTGAGACAGGGCTCCCTCCACATGTAGCGCTCCTCCTCCTGCACACTCTGGTACGTGCAGGAGGAGGAGCTTACCGGCGCACTTCCTCCTGCCCCAGGGGCGCAGTGAGACAGGGCTCCCTCCACATGTAGCGCTCCTCCTCTCCTGCACACTCTGGTACGTGCAGGAGGCGGAGCTTACCGGCGCACTTCTTCCTCCTTCCCAGGGGCGCAGTGAGACAGGGCTCCCTCCACATGTAGCGCTCCTCCTCTCCTGCACACTCTGGTACGTGCAGGAGGAGGAGCTTACCGGCGCACTTCTTCCTGCCCCAGGGGCGCAGTGAGACAGGGCTCCCTCCACATGTAGCGCTCCTCCTCTCCTGCACACTCTGGTACGTGCAGGAGGCGGAGCTTACCGGCGCACTTCTTCCTCCTTCCCAGGGGCGCAGTGAGACAGGGCTCCCTCCACATGTAGCGCTCCTCCTCTCCTGCACACTCTGGTACGTGCAGGAGGAGGAGCTTACCTGCGCACTTCCTCCTGCCCCAGGGGCGCAGTGAGACAGGCCGGCTCCCTCCACATGTAGCGCTCCTCCTCTCCTGCACACTCTGGTACGTGCAGGAGGAGGAGCTTACCGGCGCACTTCCTCCTGCCCCAGGGGCGCAGTGAGACAGGGCTCCCTCCACATGTAGCGCTCCTCCTGCTGCACACTCTGGTACGTGCAGGAGGAGGAGCTTACCGGCGCACTTCTTCCTTCCCAGGGGCGCAGTGAGACAGGCCGGCTCCCTCCACATGTAGCGCTCCTCCTCCTGCACACTCTGGTACGTGCAGGAGGAGGAGCTTACCGGCGCACTTCCTCCTGCCCCAGGGGCGCAGTGAGACAGGGCTCCCTCCACATGTAGCGCTCCTCCTCTCCTGCACACTCTGGTACGTGCAGGAGGCGGAGCTTACCGGCGCACTTCCTCCTGCCCCAGGGGCGCAGTGAGACAGGCCTCTCTCCACATGTAGCGCTCCTCCTCCTGCACACTCTGGTACGTGCAGGAGGAGGAGCTTACCGGCGCACTTCTTCCTGCCCCAGGGGCGCAGTGAGACAGGGCTCCCTCCACATGTAGCGCTCCTCCTCTCCTGCACACTCTGGTACGTGCAGGAGGAGGAGCTTACCGGCGCACTTCCTCCTGCCCCAGGGGAGCAGTGAGACAGGGCTCCCTCCACATGTAGCGCTCCTCCTCCTGCACACTCTGGTACGTGCAGGAGGAGGAGCTTACCGGCGCACTTCTTCCTGCCCCAGGGGCGCAGTGAGACAGGGCTTCCTCCACATGTAGCGCTCCTCCTCTCCTGCACACTCTGGTACGTGCAGGAGGAGGAGCTTACCGGCGCACTTCCTCCTGCCCCAGGGGCGCAGTGAGACAGGCCGGCTCCCTCCACATGTAGCGCTCCTCCTCCTGCACACTCTGGTACGTGCAGGGGGAGGAGCTTACCGGCGCACTTCTTCCTGCCCCAGGGGCGCAGTGAGACAGGGCTCCCTCCACATGTAGCGCTCCTCCTCTCCTGCACACTCTGGTACGTGCAGGAGGAGGAGCTTACCGGCGCACTTCCTCCTGCCCCAGGGGCGCAGTGAGACAGGGCTCCCTCCTCATGTAGCGCTCCTCCTCTCCTGCACACTCTGGTACGTGCAGGAGGAGGAGCTTACCGGCGCACTTCTGCTTCCTTCCCAGGGGCGCAGTGAGACAGGGCTCCCTCCACATGTAGCGCTGCTCCTCTCCTGCACACTCTGGTACGTGCAGGGGGCGGAGCTTACCGGCGCACTTCCTCCTGCCCCAGGGGCGCAGTGAGACAGGGCTCCCTCCACATGTAGCGCTGCTCCTCTCCTGCACACTCTGGTACGTGCAGGGGGCGGAGCTTACCGGCGCACTTCTTCCTCCTTCCCAGGGGCGCAGTGAGACAGGGCTCCCTCCACATGTAGCGCTCCTCCTCCTGCACACTCTGGTACGTGCAGGAGGAGGAGCTTACCGGCGCACTTCTTCCTGCCCCAGGGGCGCAGTGAGACAGGGCTTCCTCCACATGTAGCGCTCCTCCTCTCCTGCACACTCTGGTACGTGCAGGAGGAGGAGCTTACCGGCGCACTTCCTCCTGCCCCAGGGGCGCAGTGAGACAGGCCTCTCTCCACATGTAGCGCTCCTCCTCCTGCACACTCTGGTACGTGCAGGAGGAGGAGCTTACCGGCGCACTTCCTCCTGCCCCAGGGGCGCAGTGAGACAGGGCTCCCTCCACATGTAGCGCTCCTCCTTTCCTGCACACTCTGGTACGTGCAGGGGGCGGAGCTTACCGGCGCACTTCCTCCTTCCCAGGGGCGCAGTGAGAGACGGCTCCCTCCACCTGTGGCGCTCCTCCTCTCCTGCACACTCTGGTACGTGCAGGAGGAGGAGCTTACTGGCGCACTTCTTCCTCCTTCCCAGGGGCGCAGTGAGAGACGGCTCCCTCCACATGTAGCACTCCTCCTCTCCTGCACACTCTGGTACGTGCAGGGGGCGGAGCTTACCGGCGCACTTCTTCCTCCTTCCCAGGGGCGCAGTGAGACAGGGCTCCCTCCACATGTAGCGCTCCTCCTCCTGCACACTCTGGTACGTGCAGGGGGCGGAGCTTACCGGCGCACTTCTTCCTCCTTCCCAGGGGCGCAGTGAGAGACGGCTCCCTCCACATGCAGCACCAGCGCTTTCTCCCTCTGTGCGCTCACAGGTCCCTCCTCCCCCGCAGCAGCGGCAGCACATAAGGGAGCTTCAAGCTCCAAAGGACACTTACCTGCTGCTGGAGAGGGGAGGGACATCACCACTGCCACCAATGATATAAATGTCACATTTGGGAAGGAGGGGGGCGTGGAGAGCGCTGCAGAGAGTCGGGAAGACGTCACTGACTGCAGGGAAGGACTCCAGTGTCATGTTCCCATCTCCCCTGGGCCATCTTCTTTAGGTAACCTGATAAATAAAGTGATTAAGCCCCATCAAACCATGATAGTTTTGTTCCGCATCCAATTCCCATTATTGGGGCATTGGATGCGGACCCCTTAGTTTCAATGGAGCGGAAAAAGATGCAGACAGTACACAGTGTGCCGTCTGCATCTCTTGTGGCCCCATTGTAATTAAGGGGCCGCATCCAATCCCCCAGTAATGGGAATTGGATGCGGAACAAAACTATCACATGTCGGTTCTGTGGCTTGGGTTGTCACCCGGCCAGTAGTTAACCAGCAAGGCTGGTATTTTAGTTCCCTTGCCGGTGGCAGAATTTTCCTGTAAGGACTGTTAGGCGACTTTCACACTTGCGGCAGGACGGATCCGACCGGCTGTTCACCCTGTCAGATCCGTCCTGCCGCTATTTCGCCGGACTGCCACTCCCCATTGACTATAGCGGGAGTGGAGCTACGGCGCAGCATGGCAGTGCACGGCGTGAGGCCGCCAGACGAAAAAGTCGGACATGTAGTACTTTTAGTCTGGCGGCCTCTCACCGTGCTGCGCCGTAGCTCTGCCCCCATCCCCATTATAGTCGATGGGCACAGAGCAGCGGCACGGCGAAGTAGTGGCAAGATGGATCTGACGGGGTGAGCAGCTTGTGGGATCCGTCCTGCTGCAAGTGTGAAAGTACCCTTACTAATGAGCGCTTCCATCATGGAACGCCCATTAGTACAGCCGTTACCTCCACCTCCATCTGCTGACGCTGTGGAGAGCACTCCCTGCTGACTAGAAGCTCAGGACAGGACCTACAAGACGTCATCACGTTGGAGCACCGGTCCTGAGCGCGCAGTCAGCAGCGAATGTTCACCGCAGCCAGGGGAATGGGGGCAAGCAGAGAAGGGGGGCACTAATGGGGGCATTACTCTTACTGGGGGCACTAATGTGGCCATTACTAATTCTGGGACTTACCCGGGGCGCTCCACTATAACATCAGAGCGCCCCACGCGCATGTATCACATGATCGCATGGCATCTTTACTGTTGGCGTTCAGCTCGGACCTTCACCTGACTGCAGACCCAGGTATGTGGACCTTTAATAAAACTAGTTGAGTACCCCTGGTCTACAGCATTCAGAGGCTTGAAGAGGATTTATATGCTGCTTCGGTTCTGTGATTGTGGTGTCTGCCAGAGTGCTTGGAAACCTCAGGAAACGCTAGGAGCATCCGTCAACGGAGGTACTCAGTCTAGGGGTGCCAGGTGATCCGTTACACTGTACTATACTGTGCTATACTATACTGTACTATACTGTGCTATACTATAATATACTATACTGTACTATACTATAATATACTATACTGTACTATACTATAATATACTATACTGTCCTATACTATAATATACTGTACTATACTATAATATACTATACTGTCCTATACTATAATATACTGTACTATACTGTGCTATACTATAATATACTATACTATGCTGTGCTGTACTATACTATACTGTACTATACTGTGCTATACTATAATATACTATACTGTGCTGTACTATACTATACTGTACTATAATATACTGTACTATACTGTGCTATATTATACTGTACTATACTGTGCTATACTATACTATAATATACTATACTGTGCTGTACTATACTATACTGTACTATACTGTGCTATACTATAATATACTATACTGTGCTGTACTATACTGTACTATACTGTGCTGCACTATACCGTGCTGTACTATACTGTGCTGTACTATACTGTGCTGTACTATACTGTACTATACTATACTGTGCTATACTATACTGTGCTATACTATAATATACTATACAGTGCTGTACTATACTATAATATACTATTCTGTACTATAATATGCTGTACTGTACTATACTGTACTATACTATAATATACTGTACTATACTGTGCTATATTATACTGTACTATACTGTGCTGTACTTTAATATACTGTACTATACTATACTGTGCTGTACTATACTGTACTATACTATAATATACTGTACTATACTGTGCTATATTATACTGTACTATACTGTGCTGTACTTTAATATACTGTACTATACTATACTGTGCTGTACTATACTGTGCTGTACTATACTATACTGTACTATACTGTACTATACTGTGCTGTACTATGCTGTACTGTACTGTGCTATACTGTGCTGTACTATACTGTACTATACTATAATATACTGTACTATACTGTGCTGTACTTTAATATACTGTACTGTACTATACTATACTGTGCTGTACTATACTATGCTGTACTGTACTGTGCTATACTGTGCTGTACTATACTATAATATACTGTACTATACTGTGCTATATTATACTGTACTATACTGTGCTGTACTTTAATATACTGTACTATACTGTACTATACTATACTGTGCTGTACTATACTGTGCTGTACTATACTATACTGTGCTGTACTATAATATACTGTACTATACTGTACTATACTGTGCTGTACTTTAATATACTGTACTGTACTATACTATGCTGTACTGTACTGTGCTATACTGTGCTGTACTATACTATAATATACTGTACTATACTGTGCTATATTATACTGTACTATACTGCGCTGTACTTTAATATACTATACTGTACTATAATATACTATACTGTCCTATACTATAATATACTGTACTATACTGTCCTGTACTATACTGTGCTGTACTATAATATACTGTACTATACTGTGCTGTACTATAATATACTATACTATGCTGTACTATACTGTACTATACTGTGCTGTACTATAATATACTGTACTGTCCTATACTATAATATACTATACTGTCCTATACTATAATATTCTGTACTATACTGTGCTGTACTATACTGTGCTGTACTATACTATACTGTGCTGTACTATAATATACTGTACTATACTGTACTATACTGTGCTGTACTATAATATACTATACTATGCTGTACTATACTGTGCTGTACTATAATATACTGTACTATACTGTACTATACTGTGCTGTACTATACAGTGCTGTACTATACTGTGCTATACTATACTGTACTATACTATGCTGTACTATAATATACTGTACTGTGCTATACTGTACTATATTATACTGTACTATACTGTGCTGTACTATACTATACTGTGCTATACTATAATATACTGTACTGTACTATAATATAATATACTGTCCTATACTATACTGTACTATAATATACTATACTGTCCTATACTATAATATACTGTACTATACTATAATATACTATACTGTCCTATACTATACTGTCCTATACTATAATATACTGTACTATAATATAATATACTATACTGTACTATACTATAATATACTGTGCTGTACTATACTGTGCTATACTATACTGTACTATACTATGCTGTACTATAATATACTGTACTGTGCTATACTGTACTATATTATACTGTACTATACTGTGCTGTACTATACAGTGCTGTACTATACTATACTGTGCTATACTATAATATACTGTACTGTACTATAATATAATATACTGTCCTATACTATACTGTACTGCACTATAATATACTATACTGTCCTATACTATAATATACTGTACTATACTATAATATACTATACTGTCCTATACTATACTGTCCTATACTATAATATACTGTACTATAATATACTATACTGTACTATAATATACTGTGCTATACTATACTATAATATACTATACTGTGCTGTACTATACTATACTGTACTATACTGTGCTATACTATAATATACTGTACTATACTGTGCTGCACTATACCGTGCTGTACTATACTGTGCTATACTATAATATACTATACAGTGCTGTACTATACTATAATATACTATTCTGTACTATAATATGCTGTACTGTACTATACTGTACTATACTATAATATACTGTACTATACTGTGCTATATTATACTGTACTATACTGTGCTGTACTTTAATATACTGTACTATACTATACTGTGCTGTACTATACTGTACTATACTATAATATACTGTACTATACTGTGCTATATTATACTGTACTATACTGTGCTGTACTTTAATATACTGTACTATACTATACTGTGCTGTACTATAATATACTGTGCTGTACTATACTATGCTGCACTATACTATACTGTACTATACTATACTGCACTATACTATACTGTCCTATACTATAATATACTGTACTATACTGTACTATACTGTGTTGTACTATAATATACTATACTGTACTGTGCTATACTATACTGTGCTGTACTTTAATATACTGTACTATACTATACTGTGCTGTACTATACTGTGCTGTACTATACTATACTGTACTATAATATACTGTACTATACTGTGCTGTACTATAATATACTATACTATGCTGTACTATACTATACTGTACTATACTATACTGCACTATACTATACTGTCCTATACTATAATATACTGTACTATACTGTGCTGTACTATAATATACTATACTATGCTGTACTATACTATACTGTACTATACTATACTGCACTATACTATACTGTCCTATACTATAATATACTGTACTATACTGTGTTGTACTATAATATACTATACTGTACTGTGCTATACTATACTGTGCTGTACTTTAATATACTGTACTATACTATACTGTGCTGTACTATACTGTGCTGTACTATACTGTACTATACTGTACTATACTGTGCTGTACTATAATATACTATACTATGCTGTACTATACTATACTGTACTATACTATACTGCACTATACTATACTGTCCTATACTATAATATACTGTACTATAATATACTGTACTATACTGTACTATACTGTGTTGTACTATAATATACTATACTGTACTGTGCTATACTATACTGTGCTATACTATACTGTACTATACTATGCTGTACTATAATATACTGTACTGTGCTATACTGTACTATATTATACTGTACTATACTGTGCTGTACTATACAGTGCTGTACTATACTATGCTGTACTATACTATAATATACTGTACTGTACTATAATATAATATACTGTCCTATACTATAATATACTGTACTATAATATAATATACCATACTGTACTATACTATAATATACTGTACTATACTATAATATACTATACTGTCCTATACTATAATATACTGTACTATAATATAATATACTATACTGTACTATACTATAATATACTGTGCTGTACTATACTGTGCTATACTATACTGTACTATACTGTGCTGTACTATAATATACTGTACTGTGCTATACTGTACTATACTGTCCTATAATATACTGTACTATACAATAATATACTGTGCTATAATATACTGTACTATACTATCCTGTACTATAATATACTATACTGTACTATACTATACTGTACTATACTATGCTGTACTATAATATACTGTACTGTGCTATACTGTACTATACTGTCCTATAATATACTGTACTATACAATAATATCCTGTACTATAATATACTGTGCTATACTGTCCTATAATATACTGTACTATACAATAATATACTGTGCTATAATATACTGTACTATACTATACTATAATATACTGTACTATACTATAATATACTATTATATACTGTACTATTATATACTATACTTTGCCGTATTGTACTGAGATTACGGAGGTGCAATGAGGGGGATTATAGGGGCAGTTTTCTCTACTTTTCTTACTCCCCAGAATGTTTCCGGGGGTCAGTAAAGCGGGGTCCACACTTCTGGGGGGCGGGGCCATACCCTGCCCCATTGTACCGGCACCCCCTCTGCTGCAGCCAGGAGCCCAGGAGAGAAGTCCTCTGTCATCTGCGGAGCCCTGACCACAAGACGCATCTCTGCCCCCTGAGAGCCCTGTACACACATGAGGCGGCATCACTGCGGCGGGGAATGTGCGGGGACACGGAGCACTGGAGCCGGCAGGGAGCGGAGGCCGCCGCCTGTGTTACCCTCCCGGGCTCTCCGCGGCTCCAGCTCCTCCCCGCATACATCCATTCAGCGGAGCAGCAAGAAGGGAGGGGCTCACATTAATTCAGCTGAGCCGGGGGCGGAGCAAATAGAGGGGCGGGTCTCACATACATCCAGCTGAGCCGGGGGCGGAGCAAATAGAGGGGTGGGTCTCACATACATCCTGCTGAGCCGGGGGCGGAGCAAATAGAGGGGCGGGGCTAACATCTCTCTTCAGTCTATCAGGGCCTCTCTGCTCTGCTGATAACCGCCCCGCCCCTCACTGCGCCCCGCCCCCTGCTGGTAGTGATGCCGCCGCTGATTGTACTGTGCGTGCAGGGGGGTCGTGCGCTCTATCCCTGGACACCAGCGCAGCGATGGAGCCGCTCTTCTCCGCACAGCGAATACGGGACTGTTCTCCCCTTCTCCGGTGGGGGGCGGGAGAAGGCGGCCACTGACGGGTTAATACTGAGCAGGCATTGGGGGCGGGGCTATAGAACTAGTACCATGGTTTTGAAATTCCCGCTCAATTACCGTCCGGTAAGAATTCAGCTACCGTGGAGAAGCTCCGCCCCCGGCTCAGCTGAATGGATGGATGTGAGCCCCGCCCCTCCTGCTCCGCCCCCCGCTCTTCTCAGAGCCCCCACCTTCTCTAGGACGGAGCTGCCGCATTGTGTGAATACATGGAAGCCTCATGTCCGAGGCGGATTATTCCCTCATTATAGACCACTGATCGGGCGGATGGGGGGGAGTAGTGATCAGACAGAGAGGAGGGTGGGGGGAGTAGTGATCGGCCAGAGTGAAGTAGTTATATGGTATTGAGGATGATGAGGGGAGTAGTGGTCAGCCAGTGAGGAGGATGAGGGAAGTAGTGATCTGCTAATGGATGATGTGAGCCCCGCCGTGCGCTCTATCCCCGGACACCAGCGCAGAGAGCAGGAGAAGGGGGCGGAGCTATAGAACAAGTGCTTTACAGTGATTGGCTGATCTCCTGGCTTTTGAAATTCCCGCTCAATTACAGAGCGGTTAGAATTCAGCGGCCAAACCCTCTACAGCAGCAATGTCTGCCCGGACTCGCAGCCGGTCAGGAGCGGTGATGTCCGATTCATGTCGGAGGAGGGGAGGCCAGCAGCCAATCAGAGCGGAGGCGCACACGGTCCAGGGAGTCGTGCACTGAGGCTAAGAATCCAATGATCCGACTTCTAGAACAATACACGGAGTCTCTGACCGGCTGCAGCAGTATAAAGCCCCCGCAGTGCTGTCCATAGAATAGAACGCCCCCAGCAGCGCCCCCCACTCAGTATAATGCCCAGATCAGTGCCCCCCACTCAGTATAATGCCCAGATCAGTGCCCCCCACTCAGTATAATGCCCAGATCAGGGCCCCCAGCCCCCCACTCAGTATAATGCCCAGATCAGGGCCCCCAGCCCCCCCTTCCTAGTCCTCAGTCCGGTCACCACTGATCGGACACTTATTACCTATCCGGCTCCGGGTCACTTGTCACCAACTGAAGCCAATGATCTAAACTTCCCATCTCTAGTCAGGAGCGGTAAGTGCCCCTGTGTGACGCCTCCTCCACAGCGGAGATCAGCGGCATCGCCAGCTCAGTCGTACAGAGCATGTGGGGGGCTCTTAGAAGAGCCTTTGGTTCCGGGGGGCACAGCAGCAGCAGCAGCAGAGCCGGGCTCACTTGCTCTTGGCCGACTTGGTGCTCTCGGTCTTCTTGGGCAGCAGCACGGCCTGGATGTTGGGCAGGACGCCTCCCTGGGCGATGGTGACGCCGCCCAGCAGCTTGTTGAGCTCCTCGTCGTTGCGCACGGCCAGCTGCAGGTGGCGGGGGATGATGCGGGTCTTCTTGTTGTCGCGGGCGGCATTGCCGGCCAGCTCCAGGATCTCGGCGGTGAGATACTCGAGCACAGCGGCCAAGTAGACGGGAGCGCCGGCGCCCACCCTCTGGGCGTAGTTGCCCTTGCGGAGGAGCCTGTGCACTCGGCCGACCGGGAACTGGAGCCCTGCCCGGGAGGAGCGGGTCTTGGCCTTAGCCCGGACTTTGCCTCCTTGTTTGCCGCGTCCAGACATCGTTCTCTACAGCAGAGCAAAAGAACAGCAACGAAGACTCTGATGTGTGTGATCCGGAGGAGCCGCCTCCTGCCGCCTTTATAGGCTGCTGCTCCGCCCCCAGCGCCGCTCATTGGGTGGATTAGAAGCCTCCAACGGAGACCTGACTCGTGGAGAAGCCAATGAGAGGCGCGGGGCGTGGCTTATGACGCGAGTACAGGTCACATGACCGGCTCCTCCTGTAGATCAGCAGCTCATTTGCAGTTGGGGACTATAGGCTGGAAATTCAAATGAGCGACGAGATCCTGAGCTCTCCCAGCCAATAGGAGCAGAGCTCTGGACCCCGCAGCCGTTATGTGCCCGTAGGAGCGGAGCCTCGTCCTCCCGCCCTGCACTGAGCAGCCGCACAGCTCGCTGATCCGCAGCCATTCATAGCGGGAGCAGAGCTCAGCTGAAGTGTATAAGGGGAGCAGTGATCTGCCAGAGAGGAGGATGAGGGGAGTAGTGATCGGGCACTAAGGATGAGGGAAGTAGTCATATGGTATTGAGGATGATGAGGGGAGTAGTGATCTGCTATTAATGAGGGGAGTGATGATTGGACACTGGGGAGGATAAGGAAAGTAGTGGTAATATAAGGTGGAGGCTATAATGTAATGCAGAGGCTGTAATAGAATGTGGAGGCTGTAATATAATGTGGAGGTTGATAATATAGAGGCTTCAATATAATGCGGAGGATATAATGTAATTTACAGGTTGGTAATATAGAGGCTGTGATGTAATGTGGAGGCTGAAAATATGGAGGCTGTAACATAATGTTTAAGCTGTGATGTAATGTAGAGGCCGGTAATACGGAGGCTGTAATATAATTTTTAGCCTGTAATGCAGGAGGCTGGTAATATGAAGGCTGTAATATAATGTGGAGGCTGGTAGTATGGAGGCTGTAATATAATGTGGAGGCTGTAATGTAATCTTGATGCTTAAAATATGGAGGCTGTAACATAATGTTTAGGCTGTGATGTAATGTAGAGGACTGTAATATGGAGTCTGTAATATAATGTGGAGGCTGTAATATAATATGGAGGCTGTAATATAACTTGGAGGCTGTAATGTAATGCAGAGGCTGGTAATATAAAGGCTGTAATATAATGTGGAGGTTGAAATTATGGAGGTTGTAACATAATGTTTATGCTGTGATGTAATGTAGATGACGGTTATATGGAGTCTGTAATATAATGTGGAGGCTGGTAATATAAAGGCTGCAATATCATATGGAGGCTATAATGTAATGTAGAGGCTGAAAATATGAAGGCTGTAATATAATGTTGAAATTGATAATACAAAATGGAGGCTGGTAGTAGGGGAGCTGTAATGTAGAGGCTGGTAATACGGAGGCTGTCAATTAATATGGAGGCTGTAACAATGTTTAAGCTGTGATGTAATGTAGAGGCGGTAATATAATGTGGAGGCTGGTAATATGGAGGCTGTAATGTAATATAGAGGCTAGTTATATGGAGGCTGTGATGTAATCTGGAGACTGAATAATGGAGGCTGTAACATAATGTTTAGGCTGTGATGTAATGTAGAGGACGGTAATATGGAGTCTGCAATATAATGTGGAGGCTGTAATGTAATCCAGAGGCTGGTAATATTAAGGCTGTGATGTAACGTGGAGGCTGGCAGTATGGAGGCTGTAATATAATGTAATGTGGAGGCTGGTAGTATGGAGGCTCTAATGTAATGTAGAGGCTAGTAATATGGAGGCTATAATGTAATGTGGAGGCTGTAATGTAGAGGCTGTCATATAATGTGGAGGCTGTGATGTAATATGGAGGCTGTAATGTAATGTTTAGGCCCTGATGTAATGTAGAGGCCGTTAATATGGAGGCTGTAATATAACATGGACGCTGGTAATATTTAGGCTGTAAAATAATGTGGAGGCTATAATGTAATGTAGAGGCTGTATGTAATATGTTGTTGAGGTTGATAATATAATATGGAGGCTGTAATATAACTTGAAGGCTGTAATGTAATGCAGAGGCTGGTAATATAATGTAGAGGCTGTGATGTAATGTGGAGGCTGTAATGTTTAGGATGTGATGTTATGTAGAGGCCGGTAATATGGAGGCTGTAATATAATGTGGAGGCTGGTAATGTAACATGGAGACTGTAATGTAGAGGCCGGTAATATGGAGGCTGTAATATAATGTGGAGGCTGGTAATGTAACATGGAGGCTGGTAATTTTTAGGCTGTAATATAATGTGGAGGCGATAATGAAATGTAGAGGCTGTAATATGTTGTTGAGGTTGATAATATAATATGGACGTTGTGATGTAATGTGGAGGCCATTAATATGGAGGCTGTAATATAATGTAGATGCTGTAATATATTGTGGAAGCTGTAATATAATATGGAGGCTGTAATATCAGGTGGAGGCTGTAATGTAATGTGGAGGCTGTAATATAATTTGGAGTCTGTAATGTAATGCAGAGGCTGGTAATATTAAGGCTGTGATGTAATGTGGAGTCTGGTAGTATGGAGACTGTAATATAAGGTGGAGGCTATAATGTAATGCAGAGGCTGTAATAGAATGTGGAGGCTGGTAGTATGGAGGCTGTAATATAATGTAATGTGGAGGCTGGTAATATGGAGGCTGTAATGTAATGTAGAGGCTGGTAATATGGAGGCTGCAATATAATGTGGAGGAAGATAATGTAATATGGAGGCTGTAATAGAAACATAGATGTAATATGGAGGCTGTAATATAAGGTGGAGGCTGTAATGTAATGTGGAGCCTGGTAATATAGAGGCTGTGATATAATGTGAAGCCTGGTAATATGGAGGCTGTAATGTAATATGGAGGCTGTAATATAATGTGGAAGCTGTAATATAATGCAGAGGCTGTAATAGAATGTGGAGGCTGGTAGTATGGAGGCTGTAATATAATGTGGAGGTTGATAATATAATATAGAGACTTTTTTTAATGCGAAGGATATGATGTAATTTACAGGCTGGTAATATGGAGGCTGTGATGTAATGTAGAGGCTGGTAATATGGAGGCTGTAATATAATGTGGAGGAAGATCATGTAATATGGAGGCTGTAATAGAAACATAGATGTAATATGGAGGCTGTAATATAAGGTGGAGGCTATAATGCAGAGGCTATAATGGAATGTAGAGGCTGATAGTATGGAGGCTGTAATATAATGTGGAGGTTGATAATATTATATGGAGGCTGTAATATAAGGTGGAGGCTATAATGTAATGCAGAGGCTGTAATATAATGTGGAGGCTGGTAGTATGGAGGCTGTAATATAATGTGGAGGTTGATAATATAATATAGAGACTTTATTTTAATGCGAAGGATATGATGTAATTTACAGGCTGGTAACATGGAGGCTGGAAAATGAAAACCACCAGCACTTCTGAGCTCAGCCAATCAGAGCTGGAGGGCGGGGTCCTGGAGTTCAGGAACAGCCCCGCCCCCAGTTCTCTTTCAGGTCCGCCCATGCTCCATATAAAGGAGGGCTCTGGGCTGAGCAGTCACTGCTCTCTGCTCCTCACACCTAGAAGATGTCTGGTCGCGGTAAAGGAGGGAAAGGGCTCGGGAAAGGCGGCGCCAAGCGGCACAGGAAGGTGCTCCGTGATAACATCCAGGGCATCACCAAGCCTGCCATCCGCCGCCTAGCTCGCAGGGGAGGCGTCAAGCGCATCTCCGGCCTCATCTATGAGGAGACTCGCGGGGTGCTGAAAGTCTTCCTGGAGAACGTCATCCGGGACGCCGTCACCTACACCGAGCACGCCAAGAGGAAGACCGTCACCGCCATGGACGTGGTCTACGCGCTCAAGCGCCAGGGCCGCACTCTCTACGGCTTCGGGGGTTAATGCTGCCGCCTCCTCCGTCCTCACAGCACAAAGGCTCTTCTCAGAGCCGCCCACATCTTCCCGGGGAGGAGCTACAATTCCACTGAGGGGTTAACACCGCCCGCCCATCAGGAGATCAGCGGCGCCCTGTGCTCAGTACAGCCGGAGGTCTACATTACAGAAACCCCCCAATAATCTGTAAATCCCGAGCCCCGGGTGTTCTCCACCGCAGCTACGAGACGAGCTGTGCTCGGAGACTGAGGGGTTAATCCGTCCCGCCAATGAGCGGCGCTGGTACAGGTCACATGACCGGCTCCACCTGTAAATCAGCAGCTCAACTATAGGCGGGAAATTCAAACGAGGGACGAGATGCTGATCTCTCCCAGCCAATAGCAGAGCTCTGGACCCCGCAGCCGTTATGTGCCCGTAGGAGCCTCGTCCTCCTGTCCTGCACTGAGCGGCCGCACAGCCTCTCCCCAGGGAGCGCCACACTGAGGAGGATGATGGGAGTAGTGATCGGGCATGGAGGAGGAGGATGAGGGGAGCTTGTACTGTAACTTCCGATAGCGTTACCGCATCTCATCTAGCTGACAGGGAGGAAAACCGCAGCCACTGTGAGAACAACGGGGAGACCCGGGAGCAGCTCCGCTGGAGACAGGGTGGGGGCTCTGAGAAGAGCCTTTGGGTCCGGAGAGCGGGGGGCGGCGCTCACTTGGCGCTGGTGTACTTGGTGACGGCCTTGGTGCCCTCGGAGACGGCGTGCTTGGCCAGCTCTCCGGGCAGCAGCAGGCGCACGGCGGTCTGGATCTCCCGGGAGGTGATGGTGGAGCGCTTGTTGTAGTGAGCCAGGCGGGAGGCTTCCCCTGCGATGCGCTCGAAGATGTCGTTGACGAAGGAGTTCATGATGCCCATGGCCTTGGAGGAGATGCCGGTGTCGGGGTGGACCTGCTTCAGCACCTTGTAGACGTAGATGGCATAGCTCTCCTTCCTGCTCTTCCTCCGCTTCTTGCCGTCCTTCTTCTGGACCTTGGTGACGGCTTTCTTGGAGCCCTTCTTGGGCGCTGGGGCGGACTTGGCTGGATCGGGCATTCTGACTGAGGGCAAAATCTCGTCTGTTCTCCTCCTGCCACCGCGGCGGTATTTATACACGGGCCATGCAAATGAGCTGCTGCTGACTGCGCGCCGATCTACTGGAGGAGAGGGTCACGTGGTGTCTCCGCTTCTCCTAATTGGCAGCCTCACATCCATCCAGCTGAGCCGGGGGCGGAGCAAATAGAAGGCGGGGCTCACATACATCCATGCAGCAGAGCCGGGGGCGGAGCAACAGGAGAGGCGTGGCTCACATCCATCCAGCTGAGCCGGGGGCGGCGCGGGGCTCACATCCATCAATTCAGCAGAGCCGGGGGCGGAGCAGCAAGAAGGGAGGGGCTCACATTAATTCAGCTGCGCAGAAGGGGTGGTGCTCTCAGCCATCCATTCTGCTAAACCGGGGGGCGGAACTCACATCCATTCATTCAGATGAGCCGAGGGCGGAGCAAATAGAGAGGCGGGGCTCACATACATCCATTCAGCAGAGCCGGGGGCGGAGCAACAAGAGAGGCGTGGTTCACATACATCCATTCAGCAGAGCCGGGGGACGGAGCAAATAGAAGGGCGGGGCTCACATACATCCATTCAGCAGAGCCGGGGGCGGAGCAAAAGGAGGGGCGGGGCTCAAATACATCTATTCGGCGGAGCCCCAAGAGGGGCGGGACACACATCCATCAGGCATAGCCGGGGGCGGAGCAACGGGAGGGAAGGGGACCATATTTATCCATTCAGATGAGCCGGGGTGGAGCAACAGGAGGGACGGGGCTCACATCTATCCATCCATTTAGCAGAGCCGGGGGGCGGAGTATCAGGAGGGGAGGGGCTCACATCCATCCGGCAGAGCAGGGAGGCGGAGCAACAGGAGGGGAGGGGAACACATTCATCCATTCAGATGAGCCGGGGGCAGAGCAGCAGGAGGGGCGGGGCTCACATCCATCCATTTAGCAGAGCCGGGAGGCGGAGCAGCAGGAGGGGAGGAGCCTAGGTCAGCGTTCTCTCTCTGGTTGTAAAATGATCCCCTCATAACCCGACAGAACATTACGGGAGAAGATAGAGAATGAGGACTGCAACTCCCAGCATGTCTAGGACAAGAACTCTCATCAGAGCCAGACGATTGTTAGGAGACGCTAGAGCACAGCGCACAGTGAGCCCATCCTTGAGCTCCGCCCCCATCATGTCACGTGCTCAGTGTGACTATTCAGTCAGTCAGCCGTTATCCTCTGCTGAACTCCGCCCCGTCAGGTGACTGGTCACATGACGGAGACTTCAGCAGCAGCGGATTACTTCCTGGTTGTGGTAAGTAAGAAAGTAAAAGACAGAAGAGCTCGGTCTCTGTCCTCCACCAGTATACCTCAGTGTGCAGAGACCGAGCCCTTCTGTCCTCTGTACTCCCCCGTATACCTCAGTGTGCAGAGACCGAGCCCTTCTGTCCTCTGTACTCCCCGTATACCTCAGTGTGCAGAGACCGAGCCCTTCTGTCCTCTGTACTCCCCCAATACCTCAGTGTGCAGAGACCGAGCCCTTCTGTCCTCTGTACTCCCCCGTATACCTCAGTGTGCAGAGACCGAGCCCTTCTGTCCTCTGTACTCCCCCGTATACCTCAGTGTGCAGAGACCGAGCCCTTCTGTCCTCTGTACTCCCCCGTATACCTCAGTGTGCAGAGACCGAGCCCTTCTGTCCTCTGTACTCCCCCGTATACCTCAGTGTGCAGAGACCGAGCCCTTCTGTCCTCTGTACTCCCCCGTATACCTCAGTGTGCAGAGACCGAGCCCTTCTGTCCTCTGTACTCCCCCAATACCTCAGTGTGCAGAGACCGAGCCCTTCTGTCCTCTGTACTCCCCCGTATACCTCAGTGTGCAGAGACCGAGCCCTTCTGTCCTCTGTACTCCCCCGTATACCTCAGTGTGCAGAGACCGAGCCCTTCTGTCCTCTGTACTCCCCCGTATACCTCAGTGTGCAGAGACCGAGCCCTTCTGTCCTCTGTACTCCCCCGTATACCTCAGTGTGCAGAGACCGAGCCCTTCTGTCCTCTGTACTCCCCCGTATACCTCAGTGTGCAGAGACCGAGCCCTTCTGTCCTCTGTACTCCCCCGTATACCTCAGTGTGCAGAGACCGAGCCCTTCTGTCCTCTGTACTCCCCCGTATACCTCAGTGTGCAGAGACCGAGCCCTTCTGTCCTCTGTACTCCCCCGTATACCTCAGTGTGCAGAGACCGAGCCCTTCTGTCCTCTGTACTCCCCCGTATACCTCAGTGTGCAGAGACCGAGCCCTTCTGTACTCCCCCGTATACCTCAGTGTGCAGAGACCGAGCCCTTCTGTCCTCTGTACTCCCCCAGTATACCTCAGTGTGCAGAGACCGAGCCCTTCTGTCCTCTGTACTCCCCCGTATACCTCAGTGTGCAGAGACCGAGCCCTTCTGTCCTCTGTCCTCCACCAGTATACCTCAGTGTGCAGAGACCGAGCCCTTCTGTCCTCTGTACTCCCCCGTATACCTCAGTGTGCAGAGACCGAGCCCTTCTGTCCTCTGTACTCCCCCCGTATACCTCAGTGTGCAGAGACCGAGCCCTTCTGTCCTCTGTACTCCCCCCGTATACCTCAGTGTGCAGAGACCGAGCCCTTCTGTCCTCTGTACTCCCCCGTATACCTCAGTGTGCAGAGACCGAGCCCTTCTGTCCTCTGTACTCCCCCGTATACCTCAGTGTGCAGAGACCGAGCCCTTCTGTCCTCTGTACTCCCCTCGTATACCTCAGTGTGCAGAGACCGAGCCCTTCTGTCCTCTGTACTCCCCCTTATACCTCAGTGTGCAGAGACCGAGCCCTTCTGTCCTCTGTACTCCCCCCGTATACCTCAGTGTGCAGAGACCGAGCCCTTCTGTCCTCTGTACTCCCCCCTTATACCTCAGTGTGCAGAGACCGAGCCCTTCTGTCCTCTGTACTCCCCCCGTATACCTCAGTGTGCAGAGACCGAGCCCTTCTGTCCTCTGTACTCCCCTCGTATACCTCAGTGTGCAGAGACCGAGCCCTTCTGTACTCTGTACTCCCCCCGTATACCTCAGTGTGCAGAGACCGAGCTCTTCTGTCCTCTGTACTCCCCCTTATACCTCAGTGTGCAGAGACCGAGCCCTTCTGTCCTCTGTACTCCCCCCTATACCTCAGTGTGCAGAGACCAAGCCCTTCTGTCCTCTGTACTCCCCCGTATACCTCAGTGTGCAGAGACCGAGCCCTTCTGTCCTCTGTACTCCCCCGTATACCTCAGTGTGCAGAGACCGAGCCCTTCTGTCCTCTGTACTCCCCTCGTATACCTCAGTGTGCAGAGACCGAGCCCTTCTGTCCTCTGTACTCCCCCCGTATACCTCAGTGTGCAGAGACCGAGCCCTTCTGTCCTCTGTACTCCCCCTTATACCTCAGTGTGCAGAGACCGAGCCCTTCTGTCCTCTGTACTCCCCCCTATACCTCAGTGTGCAGAGACCGAGCCCTTCTGTCCTCTGTACTCCCCCGTATACCTCAGTGTGCAGAGACCGAGCCCTTCTGTCCTCTGTACTCCCCTCGTATACCTCAGTGTGCAGAGACCGAGCCCTTCTGTCCTCTGTACTCCCCCCGTATACCTCAGTGTGCAGAGACCGAGCCCTTCTGTCCTCTGTACTCCCCCTTATACCTCAGTGTGCAGAGACCGAGCCCTTCTGTCCTCTGTACTCCCCCCTATACCTCAGTGTGCAGAGACCAAGCCCTTCTGTCCTCTGTACTCCCCCTTATACCTCAGTGTGCAGAGACCGAGCCCTTCTGTCCTCTGTACTCCCCCCTATACCTCAGTGTGCAGAGACCAAGCCCTTCTGTCCTCTGTACTCCCCCGTATACCTCAGTGTGCAGAGACCGAGCCCTTCTGTCCTCTGTACTCCCCCGTATACCTCAGTGTGCAGAGACCGAGCCCTTCTTTTGTCCTCTGTACTCCCCCCGTATACCTCAGTGTGCAGAGACCGAGCCCTTCTGTCCTCTGTACTCCCCCCGTATACCTCAGTGTGCAGAGACCGAGCCCTTCTGTCCTCTGTACTCCCCCGTATACCTCAGTGTGCAGAGACCGAGCTCTTCTGTCCTCTGTACTCCCCCAGTATACCTCAGTGTGCAGAGACCGAGCCCTTCTGTCCTCTGTACTCCCCCTTATACCTCAGTGTGCAGAGACCGAGCCCTTCTGTCCTCTGTACTCCCCCTTATACCTCAGTGTGCAGAGACCGAGCCCTTCTGTCCTCTGTACTCCCCCTTATACCTCAGTGTGCAGAGACCGAGCCCTTCTGTCCTCTGTACTCCCCCTTATACCTCAGTGTGCAGAGACCGAGCCCTTCTGTCCTCTGTACTCCCCCCGTATACCTCAGTGTGCAGAGACCGAGCCCTTCTGTCCTCTGTACTTCCCCCGTATACCTCAGTGTGCAGAGACCGAGCCCTTCTGTCCTCTGTACTCCCCCTTATACCTCAGTGTGCAGAGACCGAGCCCTTCTGTCCTCTGTACTCCCCCTTATACCTCAGTGTGCAGAGACCGAGCCCTTCTGTCCTCTGTACTCCCCCCGTATACCTCAGTGTGCAGAGACCGAGCCCTTCTGTCCTCTGTACTCCCCCTTATACCTCAGTGTGCAGAGACCGAGCCCTTCTGTCCTCTGTACTCCCCCGTATACCTCAGTGTGCAGAGACCGAGCCCTTCTTCTGTCCTCTGTACTCCCCCCCGTATACCTCAGTGTGCAGAGACCGAGCCCTTCTGTCCTCTGTACTCCCCCCGTATACCTCAGTGTGCAGAGACCGAGCCCTTCTGTCCTCTGTACTCCCCCCGTATACCTCAGTGTGCAGAGACCGAGCCCTTCTTCTGTCTTCTGTACTCCCCCGTATACCTCAGTGTGCAGAGACCGAGCCCTTCTGTCCTCTGTACTCCCTCGTATACCTCAGTGTGCAGAGACCGAGCCCTTCTGTCCTCTGTACTCCCCCCGTATACCTCAGTGTGCAGAGACCGAGCCCTTCTGTCCTCTGTACTCCCCCCGTATACCTCAGTGTGCAGAGACCGAGCCCTTCTGTACTCCCCCGTATACCTCAGTGTGCAGAGACCGAGCCCTTCTGTCCTCTGTACTCCCCCGTATACCTCAGTGTGCAGAGACCGAGCCCTTCTGTCCTCTGTACTCCCCCCGTATACCTCAGTGTGCAGAGACTGAGCCCTTCTGTCCTCTGTACTCCCCCAGTATACCTCAGAGGACAGAAGGGCTCGGTCTCTGCACACTGAGGTATACGGGGGAGTACAGAGGACAGAAGGGCTCGGTCTCTGCACACTGAGGTATAGGGGGAGTACAAAGGACAGAAGGGCTCGGTCTCTGCACACTGAGGTATACGGGGGAGTACAGAGGACAGAAGGGCTCAGTCTCTGCACACTGCGGTATACGGGGGAGTACAGAGGACAGAAGGGCTCGGTCTCTGCACACTGAGGTATACGGGGGAGTACAGAGGACAGAAGGGCTCGGTCTCTGCACACTGAGGTATAGGGGGAGTACAGAGGACAGAAGGGCTCGGTCTCTGCACACTGAGGTATACGAGGGAGTACAGAGGACAGAAGGGCTCGGTCTCTGCACACTGAGGTATACGAGGGAGTACAGAGGACAGAAGGGCTCGGTCTCTGCACACTGAGGTATACGGGGGGGAGTACAGAGGACAGAAGGGCTCGGTCTCTGCACACTGAGGTATAAGGGGGAGTACAGAGGACAGAAGGGCTCGGTCTCTGCACACTGAGGTATAAGGGGGAGTACAGAGGACAGAAGGGCTCGGTCTCTGCAAACTGAGGTATACGGGGGGAGTACAGAGGACAGAAGGGCTCGGTCTCTGCACACTGAGGTATACGGGGGGGGGGAAGAGTACAGAGGACAGAAGGGCTCGGTCTCTGCACACTGTACTCCCCCAGTATACCTCAGAGACCGAGCCCTTCTGTCCTCTGTACTCCCCCCCCCCCCCCCCCCGTATACCTCAGTGTGCAGAGACCGAGCCCTTCTGTCCTCTGAGGTATACTGGGGGAGTACAGAGGACAGAAGGGCTCGGTCTCTGCACACTGAGGTATACGGGGGAGTACAGAGGACAGAAGGCCTCGGTCTCCGCACACTGAGGTATACGGGGAGGGGAGTACAGAGGACAGAAGGGCTCGGTCTCTGCACACTGAGGTATACTGGGGGAGTACAGTGTGCAGAGAACGAGCCCTTCTGTCCTCTGTACTCCCCCCCCGTATACCTCAGTGTGCAGAGACCGAGCCCTTCTGTCCTCTGTACTCCCCCGTATACCTCAGTGTGCAGAGACCGAGCCCTTCTGTCCTCTGTACTCCCCCGTATACCTCAGTGTGCAGAGACCGAGCCCTTCTGTACTCCCCCGTATACCTCAGTGTGCAGAGACCGAGCCCTTCTGTCCTCTGTACTCCCCCGTATACCTCAGTGTGCAGAGACCGAGCCCTTCTGTACTCCCCCGTATACCTCAGTGTGCAGAGACCGAGCCCTTCTGTCCTCTGTACTCCCCCGTATACCTCAGTGTGCAGAGACCGAGCCCTTCTGTACTCCCCCGTATACCTCAGTGTGCAGAGACCGAGCCCTTCTGTCCTCTGTACTCCCCCGTATACCTCAGTGTGCAGAGACCGAGCCCTTCTGTACTCCCCCGTATACCTCAGTGTGCAGAGACCGAGCCCTTCTGTCCTCTGTACTCCCCCGTATACCTCAGTGTGCAGAGACCGAGCCCTTCTGTCCTCTGTACTCCCCCGTATACCTCAGTGTGCAGAGACCGAGCCCTTCTGTCCTCTGTACTCCCCCGTATACCTCAGTGTGCAGAGACCGAGCCCTTCTGTACTCCCCCGTATACCTCAGTGTGCAGAGACCGAGCCCTTCTGTCCTCTGTACTCCCCCCGTATACCTCAGTGTGCAGAGACCGAGCCCTTCTGTCCTCTGTACTCCCCCGTATACCTCAGTGTGCAGAGACCGAGCCCTTCTGTCCTCTGTACTCCCCCGTATACCTCAGTGTGCAGAGACCGAGCCCTTCTGTCCTCTGAGGTACTGAGGTATACTGGGGGAGTACAGAGGACAGAAGGGCTCGGTCTCTGCACACTGAGGTATACGGGGGGGGGAGTACAGAGGACAGAAGGGCTCTGTCTCTGCACACTAAGGTATACTGGGGGAGTACAGTGTGCAGAGACCGAGCCCTTCTGTCCTCTGTACTCCCCCCCCCCCCCCCCCCCCCCGTATACCTCAGTGTGCAGAGACCGAGCCCTTCTGTCCTCTGTACTCCCCCGTATACCTCAGTGTGCAGAGACCGAGCTCTTCTGTCCTCTGTACTCCCCCCGTATACCTCAGTGTGCAGAGACCGAGCCCTTCTGTCCTCTGTACTCCCCCTATACCTCAGTGTGCAGAGACCGAGCCCTTCTGTCCTCTGCACACTGAGGTATACAGGGGAGTACAGAGACCGAGCCCTTCTGTCCTCTGTACTCCCCCGTATACCTCAGTGTGCAGAGACCGAGCCCTTCTGTACTCCCCTGTATACCTCAGTGTGCAGAGACCGAGCCCTTCTGTCCTCTGTACTCCCCCCGTATACCTCAGTGTGCAGAGACCGAGCCCTTCTGTCCTCTGTACTCCCCCCGTATACCTCAGTGTGCAGAGACCGAGCCCTTCTGTCCTCTGTACTCCCCCCGTATACCTCAGTGTGCAGAGACCGAGCCCTTCTGTCCTCTGTACTCCCCCCGTATACCTCAGTGTGCAGAGACCGAGCCCTTCTGTCCTCTGTACTCCCCCGTATACCTCAGTGTGCAGAGACCGAGCCCTTCTGTCCTCTGTACTCCCCCGTATACCTCAGTGTGCAGAGACCGAGCTCTTCTGTCCTCTGTACTCCCCCTGTATACCTCAGTGTGCAGAGACCGAGCCCTTCTGTCCTCTGTACTCCCCCTATACCTCAGTGTGCAGAGACCAAGCCCTTCTGTCCTCTGTACTCCCCCGTATACCTCAGTGTGCAGAGACCGAGCCCTTCTGTCCTCTGTACTCCCCCGTATACCTCAGTGTGCAGAGACCGAGCCCTTCTGTCCTCTGTACTCCCCCTTATACCTCAGTGTGCAGAGACCGAGCCCTTCTGTCCTCTGCACACTGAGGTATACTGGGGGAGTACAGAAGGGCTCGGTCTCTGCACACTGAGGTATACTGGGGGAGTACAGAGGACAGAAGGTCTCGGTCTCTGCACACTGAGGTATACTGGGGGAGTACAGAGGACAGAAGGGCTCGGTCTCTGCACACTGAGGTATACGGGGGGAGTACAGAGGACAGAAGGGCTCGGTCTCTGCACACTGAGGTATACTGGGGGAGTACAGAGGAGAGAAGGGCTCAGTCTCTGCACACTGAGGTATACGGGGGGAGGACAGAAGGGCTCGGTCTCTGCACACTGAGGTATACGGGGGGAGGACAGAAGGGCTCGGTCTCTGCACACTGAGGTATACGGGGGAGTACAGAGGACAGAAGGGCTCGGTCTCTGCACACTGAGGTATACGGGGGGGGAGTACAGAGGACAGAAGGGCTCGTTCTCTGCACACTGTACTCCCCCAGTATACCTCAGTGTGCAGAGACCGAGCCCTTCTGTCCTCTGTACTCCCCTCCCCGTATACCTCAGTGTGCGGAGACCGAGGCCTTCTGTCCTCTGTACTCCCCCGTATACCTCAGTGTGCAGAGACCGAGCCCTTCTGTCCTCTGTACTCCCCCCGTATACCTCGGTCTCTGCACACTGAGGTATACGGGGGGGGGGGGGGAGTACAGAGGACAGAAGGGCTCGGTCTCTGAGGTATACTGGGGGAGTACAGTGTGCAGAGACCGAGCCCTTCTGTCCTCTGTACTCTTCCCCCCCCCCCGTATACCTCAGTGTGCAGAGACCGAGCCCTTCTGTCCTCTGTACTCCCCCCGTATACCTCAGTTTGCAGAGACCGAGCCCTTCTGTCCTCTGTACTCCCCCTTATACCTCAGTGTGCAGAGACCGAGCCCTTCTGTCCTCTGTCCTCCCCCTTATACCTCAGTGTGCAGAGACCGAGCCCTTCTGTCCTCTGTACTCCCCCCCGTATACCTCAGTGTGCAGAGACCGAGCCCTTCTGTCCTCTGTACTCCCTCGTATACCTCAGTGTGCAGAGACCGAGCCCTTCTGTCCTCTGTACTCCCTCGTATACCTCAGTGTGCAGAGACCGAGCCCTTCTGTCCTCTGTACTCCCCCTATACCTCAGTGTGCAGAGACCGAGCCCTTCTGTCCTCTGTACTCCCCCGTATACCTCAGTGTGCAGAGACCGAGCCCTTCTGTCCTCTGTACTCCCCCGTATACCGCAGTGTGCAGAGACTGAGCCCTTCTGTCCTCTGTACTCCCCCGTATACCTCAGTGTGCAGAGACCGAGCCCTTCTGTCCTTTGTACTCCCCCTATACCTCAGTGTGCAGAGACCGAGCCCTTCTGTCCTCTGTACTCCCCCGTATACCTCAGTGTGCAGAGACCGAGCCCTTCTGTCCTCTGAGGTATACTGGGGGAGTACAGAGGACAGAAGGGCTCAGTCTCTGCACACTGAGGTATACGGGGGGAGTACAGAGGACAGAAGGGCTCGGTCTCTGCACACTGAGGTATACGGGGGAGTACAGAGGACAGAAGGGCTCGGTCTCTGCACACTGAGGTATAGGGGGAGTACAAAGGACAGAAGGGCTCGGTCTCTGCACACTGAGGTATACGGGGGAGTACAGAGGACAGAAGGGCTCGGTCTCTGCACACTGAGGTATACTGGGGGAGTACAGAGGACAGAAGGTCTCGGTCTCTGCACACTGAGGTATACTGGGGGAGTACAGAGGAGAGAAGGGCTCAGTCTCTGCACACTGAGGTATACGGGGGGAGGACAGAAGGGCTCGGTCTCTGCACACTGAGGTATAGGGGAAGAAGCACAGCCGTGGACAAGATCACATCCATTAAATTGAATCCTGCATGGATCCCACAGGACTTGTCCGTACCTTGGCCAGGGTAGAGAGGTATACCAGCCGCACCGCGCCATTGTTAAACTCCAGCGCAGTTTGTGCTTTTCTTTGCCATTTCCCAATGTTTTGGGGCCTCCCCAAAGAAAAAAAAAAAAAAAGTAATAAAAATGAAAGCCAAAAAAATAAATAAATGTTGGCTTTCTCCTCCGCCTCGGACCTCCTCCTGGCTCAAAATCATTATTTGTGATATTGGCAGAGTAGAGAAGTTTACCGGCCTCACCCCAAAAAATGGATAAAGGTGACACACAGAATTAACAGAAGAAAAAAAAAGGTGTTTAGTGTTGAGCGAACTTGTGTTTTAAGTTTGGCGTCTAAAGTTCAGGTTCAGGTTATAGAAGAATCGCGTTATGGATTCCGCTACCACGGACCATAACGGACTTTAGAATCCATAACGCGATTCTTCGATTACCCGAATCTGAACTTTAGATGCCGATCTTAAAACACAAGTTTGCTCAACACTAAAGGTGTTGACTTCCTCCACCTCCTCCGTCTCTTGCACCTACACCGCCACGTCTACAGCAACGTCCTACTCCATTTGGACCTCCGCTTCTTGGTTCAAAATGATTATTTTTAAAATTTTATGTATTTTGTTATTTTAAGTCACTTCTCTATCCATTTGTTTGCAGGGCAATTGTCCTGCCCTTGCCACCATGTTGGTTCCTTTTGCAGCCCTCTAGCCCTTTTTTATGACTTATTTACACCAATTTTTCAGCCCCAAAGTTTGGGTCCCCATTGACTTCAGTGGGTTTCGGGATCAAGTTTGGTATCCGAATCGAACTTTGAAACAAAGTTCGGCTGAACCCGAACATCCACCATTCCGCTCATCACTAATCATAACGACAGATGCCAGCCGCTGGGGTCGGGGCCTCACTTTCTACAAATGTCAACACAGGGAGCCTGGGAGCCAGTTTACAAACCAGTGTCATCCAGTTACAGAGAGTTACGAGCAGTATGGGAGGCCCAGAGAAGGAAGCGCAGTACTTAGAGTATAAAGAGATCTGGTGGCTCACTCTGTCGATAACTAAGGAATGGGTGCTGCTACGCCTAATGACTCGCCCAGTCAGAAAGGAATGTGAAGGCTGGGGTCCAGGTGGGGAGTGTCCAGCCTTTGCAAATATTTTTGTTATATGAACCGTCAAGGAGGCACCAGGACCCAAATTTTACTAATATTGTCAGATGAGATTTTCCGCTGGGAGGAGCAAAACATTGTGGGGGTCATTTATTAAGAATTAAAAACCCCTATATCTGGCAGCGGATTTGTCGTAGTTATGAAAAGGCGTAGTAAGCCTCTACGTAACTTCAGCATATCCAGCGGCAGTCTAGAAAATGGTGAATGAGACCCTAACCCTGCCAGCCCTTCCCCTCCCACGCCACAACTACTTTTTTTAGACTTGTCATGAGCGGGGAAAAGTTGCAGATTTCTGCCACAATCTGCACCAGAAATATGCCTAATATAGTAAATGACCCCCAGTGTCTTTGACAGTGATTTATCTGAAAGCTGCAGACAGAATAAAAGCAAACTCCGGGAGAATGGAGTCTCAAAAACGAGATGTTTGGGATACTAATCCAAAAGTGGGGTCTCCCACAGATGGATCTTTTTGCGTGCCCCAAGGATGCAAAACTTCCCCAATACTTCCCCTTGGACTCAAATGACAGATTGTGCTTTGATGATCCCAACACCGAGGGTGTTGGGGAAAGTTCGATAAGAAAAAGCAAACATTGTCCTAACTGACCCAATCAGTCCTGGTATCCCCTTCTGACCTCAATGGTGATACAGGAACCTCGGAAAATGTCTTGGAGTCGGGATGTGTTGACACAGGGGCCAATTTACCGTCCTCAAGTAGGCAGGTTGCATCTGGCGGCGTGGATCCTGAGAGGATGATCTTGAAATATAAGGGCCTCTCAAAAAGAATCCTAGACGCTATGAGGGTCATATATAGTGTTTTAGACTCCGGTCTTAATAAGCCCCTGCGCTGGCAGTGGTTCTGCTGAAGTTATGGACAGGTGCCAACTACAGTTTACCGGACACCTGGATTTTCGCGTTCGACGAGTTCGGCCGACCTTCACAAAAAAGTTCGAGTTCGGGACCTAAACTTGACCCCGAACGCCATTGAAGTCAATGTGGACCCAAACTTTTGAGCACTAAAATGGCTGTAAAAATGTCATTGAAAGGGCTAGAGGGCTGCAAATGGCGTCAAAATGTGGTTAAGAGCCTGGCAAGTGCACTGCAAACAAATGTGGATCGGGAAATGACTTCAAATAACATAAAATACGTAAAAATAAAAAATAATCTTGATCTAGGAGGACGAGGTCCATATGGAGTAGGAGGTTGAGGAGGCGGTGGATGTGGCGGTGTAGGTGGAAGCGGCGGTGGAGGAGGAAGAGGAGGAGGTAGCCTACACTGCTTTTTGGTTCTAAATTTATTAAAACAAATTTTAATTAGGGTACACCCCAAAACATTAGGAAATATGACCTGTGATAACGCCCTCCAGCCGTGCTAAACACACGTTCAGACAATACACCGGCTGCAGGGCAGGCCAGCACCTCCAAGGGGTAAAGGGCAAGCTCAGGCCATGTGCCCAATTTGGAGACCCAGAAGTTGCAGGGGCTGACCCCTGTCAGTCAGTTCATGTAGGCGTGTGCACACTTACTGCTCCACCATGTTGCACGTCCCCGTGATGTCCACCATCCATTTGGATATCTGCTCTATCAAGTTTCCATGTTCTTTTCTGCGTCTACCATGGTGATCGCGGTTAGCGGCGAATCAGGGTTCCACGCCAGAGAGGGAGCGTGAGAAAGAGACCACATCCAAGGGAGGTCAATGGATGAAATTAAATGTAATCAAGTGGAGACAAAAGTATTGAAGCAGAAGCTTCCAAGTTAAGGAGGGGGCGCGCGGCAATTACCCACTCCCGACTCGGGGAGGTAGTGACTGTAAATAACAATACAGGACTCTTAAAGGGGTATTCCCATCACAATGATCACTGTTAAATCTGTTAATGATTTGACTGTGATCATTTTTGTAAATACATTTAATTACCCAATTCCCACCCTTTTTGAGAAAATAAGTCTCCTCCTGCCTGATCGTTGTCTTTCGTCTCCCCTGGTTACGGCCACCTCTCCTGTCGAATTCCGCCAGGCCGCGCTTGCGCAGAAGACTGAAGATTTTCTCCCGGCTGGACCACGCAATTTCCTGAACGCGCACGTGCCATGATGACTTCTTCCTGGCCAGTATAGTACAGAGCCACGAACACGCACACCGGCTCTGTACTATACAGGCCAGGAAGAAGTCACCATGGCACATGCGCGGCGGCGTGCGCGTTCAGGACATTGCCCGGCCGGGAGAAAATCTTCTGCGCAAGCGCGCCCCGGCCGGGGGAAGAATCCAGGAAGTGAACATCGCGCTCAATGAAGGTAAGTATGAAAAGTGAAGATGGGAATACCCCTTTAAGATGCCCTGTTATTGGAATGAGTAATAAAAAATTACCGGGAATGTCACTGCGGTATTTAGGATTTGGAAACGTTGTACAGGAGAGGCCTGCTGCCGCTTTGTTGACTCTAGAGAACTTCTGCCTGATCGCACGTCCCCGTGATGTTCACCATCCAATTGGATATCTTCTCTATCAAGTTTCGATGTTCATTTATGTCCCTACCATAGTGATCGCGGTTAGCGGCGAATCAGGGTTCCACGCCGGAGGGGAGCGTGAGAAAGAGAGACCACATCCAAGGGAGGTCAATTGTTTCAAATAAAATATGATCGAGCGGAAATACGGAACAAATCATTGACGCGCAAAAGTGGGACAACTTGATAAAGTTTAAGCATTGAATGAAAGGAGGGGCGCGCTTCAATTAATGAAGAATTTATTAAATGTTATCCCTGTCACCTCTGCGGAGCGGGGGTTTATTCACGTCCAAAATTGTATAATGTCAACCCAAGAATGTAACAGAAGAATGACAGAAATGTATTAACCTGTCTACTTGGTAGAGCCGGGGTCTAAGACAGAGAACAATTGTTTATTGTCACCCCAAAATGTTAAAGAAAAATTATTGAAATTTATTAAGCTGTCAACTAGGTAGAGGAGGGGTATATTACACCCAAAAATTTGGGAATTTTAACCAAAAAGTAGTGAAATGATATAAACCGAAATACATACAAATAAAATAAAAAAACTTGATTTATGAGGTGGATTTCCATATGGAGTAGGAGTTTGAGGAGGCGGTGGACGTAGCGGAGTAGGTGGAAGCGGCAATGGAGGAGGACGCGGTAGCCAACACAGGTTTTGGGTTTTAAATATATATTTTTTTAATTAGGGTACACTCCAAAAGAGTGTGAAATATCCAAAATACAAGAATGAGCAATTGCGCTGCAGTAAAACAATGGCTGGTTAGTGCCGGTGTTCTGCCAAATCTCTATAGCTTGCCAAAAGTCTATACCGGAGGTGACGCGACCGCACAGGAATCAGCTGGAGGAGGGTGTGCGCTGCGCAAGCGCACATCCACCGGCTTAGCAAAGAATTATTGCAGCGCAGCGATAGAAGTACTTCGTACACCGGGGTATAGAGATTTTGCAGCACAAAATGTTTCATCAGATCTCCCTACCCCTGAGTGCTGGATAACGAGCTCGCCAAATAGTATAGCTGAACTGCAACTGATGATTTGCGCCTGCGCATTCAGGGGTAGGGAGATCTGATAAAACATTTTGCGCTGAAAAATCTCTATACCCCTAAGTGCGCATGCACGGTGTACGAAGTACTTCTATCGCGGCGCTGCAATAATTCTTTGCTAAGCTGGTGGATGTGCGCTTGCGCAGCGCCGCACACACCCTCCTCCAGCTGATTCCTGTGCGGTCGCGTCACTTCCGGTATAGACTTTTGGCAAGGTATAGAGATTTGGCAGAACACCGGTATACATGTCTATTCTGCACAAGGTACGGACAAGTTCTGTGGGATCCAGGCCTGGTTCATTTTAATGGCCGTGAGCTTGTCCACGTTGGCTGTAGACAGGCGGCTGCGCTCGTCTGTGATAACGACCCCTGCCATGCTAAACACACGTTCAGACAATACACCGGCTGCAGGGCAGGCCAGCACCTCCAAGGGGTAAAGGGCAAGCTCAGGCCATGTGCCCAATTTGGAGACCAAGAAGTTGAAGGGGGCAGACCCATCATTCAGTTCATGTAGGCGTGCGCACACTTACTGCTCCACCATGTTGGTGAAATGCTGCCTCCTGCTAAGACATATCTGCTGGTGGTGCTGGTTGTTGTGGCGTGCTGACAAAGCTTTTCCACATGTCGGCCATGCTAACCCTGCCTTCTGAGGTGCTGGCGGTGCCCCAGCTGCGTTGGCGACCTCTGCCTTCGCCTTGTGCTTCCACTGTGCCCCCGCTGTCAGGTGGGAATGCCACCAGCAGTGCGTCTACCAGCGTGCGCTTGTACTCGCGCATCTCACGATCACGCTCCAGTGAGGGAATTAAGGACGGTACGTTGTCCGTGTAACGGGGATCCAGCAGCGCGGCCACCCAGGAATCAGCACAAGTTAGAATGTGGGCACCTCGGCGGTCGTTGCGGAGACACTGCTGCATGTAATCGCTCATGTGTGCCAGGCTGCCCAGAGGCAACGACAAGCTGTCCTCTGTGGGAGGTGTATCGTCTGTGTCCTCTGTATCCCCCCAGCCACGCACCAGTGATGGCCATGAGCTGGTCTGGGTGCCACCCTGCTGTGAACATGGTTCCTCCTCCTTCATCTCCTCCTCCTCATCCTCCACCTCCTCATCCTCCAGAACTGTGCCCTGGCTGGACAATTGTGTACCTTGGGGTTGTGGGTGCAGGAACCCACCCTCGGAGCCACTTGGGAATGACTGGCCGGAAACCCTACGAAATGATCCCTCTTCCTCCTCCTCCTCCTCCTCCTGTACCACATCCTCTTCCATCATCGCCTGCAGCGTTTTTTCAAGGAGACATAGTAGTGGGATAGTAACGCTGAGAACGGCGTTATCGGCACTGGCCATGTTGGTGGAGTACTCAAAACAGCGCAACAAGGAACACAGGTCTCGCATGGAGGCCCAGTCATTGGTGGTGAAGTGTTGCTGTTCCGCAGAGCGACTGACCCGTGCGTACTGCAGCTGAAACTCCACTATGGCCTGCTGCTGCTCGCACAGTCTCTCCAGCATGTGCAAGGTGGAGTTCCACCTGGTGGGCACGTCGCATATGAGGCGGTGTGCGGGAAGGCCGAAGTTACGCTGCAGCGCTGACAGGCGAGCAGCAGAAGGGTGAGAACGCCGAAAGCGCGAACAGACGGCCCGCACTTTCTGCAGCAGCTCTGACATGTCAAGGGAAGTTTTAAGGAATCTCTGCACCACTAAATTCAGCACATGCGCCAGGCAAGGGATGTGCATCAAACCGGCTAGTCCCAGAGCTGCTACGAGATTTCGCCCATTATCGCACACCACCAGGCCGGGCTTGAGGCTGACTGGCACCAACCACTCATCGGTCTGTTGTTCAAGGCCCGTCCGCAGCTCCTGCGCGGTGTGGGGTTTGTCCCCCAAACAGATACGTTATAAAACTGCCTGCTGTCGTTTCCCCCTGGCAGTGCTGAAGTTGGTGGTGAAGGGGTTACATTGACCGGATGAGGAGTCGGTAGAGGATGAGGAAGCGGAGTAGGAGGAGGAAGCAACAGGTGGCAAACTGAAGCGCCCTGCAATACTCGGTGGTGGAAGGACATGCGCCAAACTGCTATCCGCCTCAGGCCCAGCCGCCACTGCATTTACCCAGTGTGCTGTTATGGAGATATAGCGGCCCTGACCGTGCTTACTGGTCCACGTATCCGTAGTCAGGTGCACCTTGCCACAGATGGCGTTGCGCAGTGCACACCTGATTTTGTCCCCCACTTGGTTGTGCAGGGAAGGGATGGCTCGCCTGGAAAAGTAGTGGTGGCTGGGCACGACGTACTGTGGGACAGCCACCGCCATAAGGCCTTTAAAACTCTCCGTCTCCACCAGACGGAATGACAGCATTTCAAAGGCCAGTAATTTAGAAATGCTGGCATTCAGGGCCAGGGATGGCGGGTGGGTAGGGGGGGTACTTCCTCTTCCTCTCCAGCATTTGGGATATGGAGAGCTGAACGCTTCCGTGGGACATTGTGGAGATGCTTGGTGACCCAGGTGGTGGTGTTGCTGGCAGATCCTCTGTTTGCGGGGTGGCAGGTGGTACTGTCACTCCAGAGGTGGATGAAGAGGCCACGACTGCAGCAGAAGAGGAAGCAGGAGGAGTCAGAGACCTTTCTTGGTTCTTGAGGTGTCTTCTCCACTGCAGCTCGTGCTTTGCACTTAGATGCCTGGTCATGCAGGTTGTGCTCAGGTTGAGAACGTTTATGTCTCGCTTCAGGCTCTGATTGCACAGCGTGCAAACCACTTGTGTCTTCTCGTCAGCACATTGTCTGAAGAACTGCCACGTCAGGGAACTCCTTGGAGCTGGCTTTGGTGTGCTCGGTCCCTTGCTGCGGTGGGCAGTAGCAGGCGTACTGTCTAGAGGACGGCCGCTCCGCTTTTGCACCCTGCTCCCTCTTCTGCTGTGCTGGTGGCTCTGTGCGACCACCGCCTCTTCCTCCGAACTACATCGGTCACTCGCATGACCTTGATTCCATGTGGAGTTGAGGACCTCATCGTCCTCCACATCATCTCCCACCCAGTCTTCACCCCTGCCTTCCTTGTCGGTCTGCACACTGCAGAAAGCCCCAGCAGTTGGCACCTGTGTTTCGTCATCATCCGAGACATGCTGCGATGGTCCTCCCATGTACTCATCCTGAAAGATAAGTGGTTGGGCATCGGTGCACTCAATCTCTTCCACTTCTGGGGCAGGGCTAGGTGGACGGCCCTGGGAAACCCTGCTCACAGAGTCATCAAAAAGCAGAAGAGACTGCTGCATGACTTGGGGCTCAGACTGCTTGGTTGATGTGCAAGGGGGTGAGGTGACAGACTGATGGACATCGGCTGCAGGTGCCAACTGTGGTCTTTCAGCAGGAGACTGGGTGGGAGACAATGTGAAGGAACTGGATCCACTGTCAGCCACCCAATCTACTATCGCCTGTACTTGTTCAGGCCTCACCATTCGTAGAGCCGCATTAGGCCCGACCAAATACCGCTGCAGGTTCTGTCGCCTACTCGCACCTGAGGAAGGGGTTTCACTTGTGCGTGTAGCTGGCACAGATCGACCACGTCCTCTCCCTGCAACAGGAGCTCCACCAGCAGCACCACGATCTGGGCCACGTCCCTTATTTGACGCTCTCATATTTCTCAAATTTAGGATCTTGCCCTTAATGGGTGTTTTTTTTAATAGCAGAATAGAATGACAGTATGTACAGGGTGAATCTCACACGTACAGATGCAGACTAGGCCTCAATTTACGATTTTTGCCCAAAATGGGTGTTTTTCTAATAGCAGAATATAACCCTAGTATATAAAGGGTGTATCTCACACCGACTGATCCAGACTAGGCCACAATTAAATTTGTTTGCCCAAAATGGCTGTATTTCAAATAACTGAATAAAACCACAGTATCTAAAGGGTGTATCTCACAATGACATTGCAGCAAAGGTTGCAAAATCTACTTTTTTGCCGAAAACGGGTGTTTTTTTAATAACTGAATATGACAGCAGTATATAACCTTGGAATTTCACACGTGCTGATGCTGCAAGGCCTGAAAAATAGTGTATTTTGGCAAAAAAAAGTGTGTTTTGAAAAACCCAGAAAATGATGGCTGTATTTCTAGCTTAAATTGCACACTGACTAATCCTGCAAATGCACCAGATGTTGGATATTGCCAAAAAAGGGTGATTTTTCACAACCAGATTATTAGTGGAGTTTTTCAAGCTTGGATTAGAATGTCACAAAAGCTCAGATGCAGTGCTGGTGCACAGGTGCAGGGCTGGTGCACAGATGCAGGGCTGGTGCACAGATGCAGGGCTGGTGCACAGATGCAGGGCTGGTGCACAGATGCAGGGCTGGTGCACAGATGCAGGGCTGGTGCACAGATGCAGGGCTGGTGCACAGGTGCAGGGCTGGTGCACAGGTGCAGGGCTGGTGCACAGATGCACGGCTGGTGCACAGATGCAGGGCTGGTGCACAGATGCAGGGCTGGTGCACAGATGCAGGGCTGGTGCACAGATGCAGTGCTGGTGCACAGGTGCAGGGCTGGTGCACAGGTGCAGTGCAGGTGCACAGATGCAGTGCAGGTGCACAGATGCAGTGCCGGTGCACAGATGCAGGGTTGGTGCACAGATGCAGGGTTGGTGCACAGATGCAGGGCTGGTGCACAGATGCAGTGCTGGTGCACTGAGCTCGCATAAAATGGCCGCCGCCCACCTACCTAACAGACGGATAAAAGTTATTTTTCTCGTTCACTGGGCTCAGGGCAGGTAAAAAGATTGTGCCCTGCACCCACACAACACAATGTATGTAGATGGCTGAGTTAGATTCCAGTTCTGATCACAGATTCTCTCCCTGAAATCACCAATCTAGCTGCATCCTCTCCCTACCTGACCCAAGCTTATATAGAGCCTGGGTCACATGCTGCTCTGGCCAATCACAGCCATGCCAATAGTAGGCATGGCTGTGATGGCTTCTAAGGGCACAGAGTTTGGCTACTTTCACACGAGCGTTCAAAGCGGATCCGTCTGATGTTTCATCAGACGGATCCGCTCCGATAATGCAGACGTTCGCATCCGTTCAGAACGGATCCGTCTGCATTATAACTTAGAAAATTTTCTAAGTGTGAAAGTTGCCTGAGCGGATCCGTCCAGACTTTACATTGAAAGTCAACGGGGGACGGATCCGCTTGAAGATTGAGCCATATGGTGTCATCTTCAAGCGGATCCGTCCCCATTGACTTACATTGTAAGTGTGGACGGATCCGCACGGTGAGGTGTCCGCTCACTGAGCGGAGCGGAGGCTGAGCGCTGGCAGGCGGATGCATTCTCAGCGGATCCGCCTCCATAGAGAATGCATCAGGGCCGGGTGGCTGCGTTCAGGACCGCTCGTGAGCCCCTTCAAACGGAGCGCACGAGCCGACACCCGAACGCAGGTGTGAAAGTAGCCTTAACCGCTTGTTGATTGGCTTCTCTGCAGCCTTTCAAAAAGCGCCGAACACCGAACCTGAACTTTTACTGAAATGTTCGGGTCCAAAAATCCTAAAGTTCGGTACGCTCAACCCTAGTGCCAACCTCTACATCATGTCGGTGCATCTAGCGCCAGTCTAAATATAAGCCAGCTTCCTCGCTGTCTTACATTTAGACCATTTTCTACATCGAAAACAGGCATAGACAATGATGAATGTGACCCTAACCCCGCTGGCCACTCCACGCCCGCTTTTTTAGACCTGATGTGAGCAGGGAAAAGTCACAGATCGCACCGCAAATACCCTTTGTGCTGCAATCTACACCAGAAATACGCCTAATATAGGTGTTTCTCCGATTGTAAATGACCCCCTATGTTTTCTACCAGAAAGCTACTAATATGCAAGATATAAAGTATCTTTCATGGTGTAGGCTTTTAGACAGGGGCCTGGACAGATTCCTACTATTCTGGACTTTTTTCAGCAGGGATTTGCCAAGGGATTAAAACCCAGTACGTTAAGGGCACGAGTATCGGCATTGAGCGTTCCTGGATGAGAAAGCAGCAGATCATCCCTGGATAGCGCAGATATCCCCCCTGGAATCTGAGCCTGGTTTTACCCGATGCTTCCACCCTTAGAGCCATTGAAAGACATTTTGCTAAAATTCTTAACCCTCAAGACAGTGTTTCTAGTAGCGATGACATCTGCTAGGAGGGTGAACGAAACTCAGGCCCTTTTAGTAAAACAGCCTTTTCTGACCGTCTTGGAGAATAGGATTATTTTAAAATGTGATCACTTTTTTAAAAGTTGTAACTAATTTCCCTTTTTCACAAAGCCTCCACGACGGCACTGGCTCTTCTCTGCCATATATAAGAATAGTTTTTGTTTTTTCCCCAAAATATTCTGAGAGAGAGAGACAGAATGGATGTCTACATGTGTTAAGGGTTTAGGGCCTGTCCGCTACGGAAGACACTGAAGAAGAGATGGAGGAGGATCAGCTCATGGTCGAAGTGCTGTGAAAAAGAAATTACCAGTAAGACTAATTTGGTTTTCATCCATTGGGTTCTCTGTAGACTGGGTTTGGAGGACTTCTGTGTGGTGAATGGATGTCTCCAAAAGTTGGATGCCTGGTAGTATAGGAACGGAGGTCATTTTCATTTCCTGTAATTTAGGGATTGTGTCCAGTGATGTCAAGATCTCGAGGCTTGAGCGTTATCTGTGTGCTGTACGCATCTGTGCAGCCATTGTGCAAATT
This sequence comes from Bufo bufo, assembly GCF_905171765.1. Taxonomy (NCBI): domain Eukaryota; kingdom Metazoa; phylum Chordata; class Amphibia; order Anura; family Bufonidae; genus Bufo; species Bufo bufo. The sequence continues at coordinate 305,910 of NC_053393.1, forward strand.
ATAGAACATGTCCTATTCTTGTCTGTTTTGCTGACAATAATAGGCAGTTCTATAAGGAAAATGTGGCGGTATTCGTATTTTGCAGATTCGCGGTTTGCGGACCACAAAACATGTATGGTCCTAAGTTGGGAGGCTCCAGTGGCTGTTCAGCAGCTGTAGGACTCCTGAATGAAAGGTTTCACAGTTGGTTTCAGGGCACTTTATGTTTAAGATGAAGCCGACAGTGGTCAGGATTCTTCCAGATTGACAGTGTAAGTGGAAGAGCTCTGGAAATGTCTCTGAGAACCTCGTTTAATGAATTCTAGAAGGTAACCTTTTATATTTCACAAATGATGTGGCCTCTGTATAATTTTATCATTTATCTTCTTTAATTAAGGTGCCTGCAGCACTAGAACACTCGGGATGATCGAGTTTTCACATGTTCACATCTAAAACAGTCATTTTTTCTAAACGGCCGACCAAGAATGGACAATGACCAAAAAGAGGTTACCAAACTGATATTAAAGTTCACCTTGGAGATCATCGCCCTGTTGACCAGAGAGGTGAGAGATTCTTTGGATTATGCCATGACCAGGCAGGTCCAGGGATGTATATAAACCTATGATTCTCCGGGTCAGTACGATTACAGTGATACCACAGTTATATAGTTTTATGGGTTTTGTTTTACGCCGTTCCCTATGAGATAAAACTGACCTGTTGTCCTCATTCTCCGGTCAGTACGATTACAGTGATACCACAGTTATATAGTTTTATGGGTTTTCTGTATACAGCGTTCCCTATGAGATAAAACTGACCTGTTCTCTTCATTCTCCGGGTCAGTACGATTACAGTGATACCACAGTTATATAGTTTTATGGGTTTTGTGTTTACAGCATTCCCTATGAGATAAAACTGACCTGTTCTCTTCATTCTCCGGGTCAGTACGATTACAGCGATACCACATTTATATAGTTTTATGGGTTTTGTATTTACAGTGTTCCCTATGAGATAAAACTGACCTGTTCTCTTCATTCTCCGGGTCAGTACGATTACAGCGATACCACATTTATATAGTTTTATGGGTTTTGTGTTTACAGTGTTCCCTATGAGATAAAACTGACCTGTTCTCTTCATTCTCCGGGTCAGTACGATTACAGCGATACCACATTTATATAGTTTTATGGGTTTTGTGTTTACAGTGTTCCCTATGAGATAAAACTGACCTGTTCTCTTCATTCTCCGGGTCAGTACGATTACAGCGATACCACATTTATATAGTTTTATGGGTTTTGTGTTTACAGCGTTCCCTATGAGATAAAACTGACCTGTTCCCTTCATTCTCCGGTCAGTACGATTACAGTGATACCACATTTATATAGTTTTATGGGTTTTCTGTATACAGCGTTCCCTATGAGGTAAAACTGACCTGTTCTCTTCATTCTCCGGTCAGTACGATTACAGTGATACCACATTTATATAGTTTTATGGGTTTTCTGTATACAGCGTTCCCTATGAGATAAAACTGACCTGTTCCCTCATTCTCCGGTCAGTACGATTACAGCGATACCACATTTATATAGTTTTATGGGTTTTCTGTTTACAGCGTTCCCTATGAGATAAAACTGACCTGTTCCCTCATTCTCCGGTCAGTACGATTACAGTGATACCACATTTATATAGTTTTATGGGTTTTCTGTATACAGCATTCCCTATGAGATAAAACTGACCTGTTCTCTTCATTCTCCGGTCAGTACGATTACAGTGATACCACATTTATATAGTTTTATGGGTTTTCTGTATACAGCGTTCCCTATGAGATAAAACTGACCTGTTCCCTTCCTTCTCCGGTCAGTACGATTACAGTGATACCACATTTATATAGTTTTATGGGTTTTGTGTTTACAGCGTTCCCTATGAGATAAAACTGACCTGTTCTCTTCATTCTCCGGGTCAGTACGATTACAGTGATACCACATTTATATAGTTTTATGGGTTTTCTGTATACAGCGTTCCCTATGAGATAAAACTGACCTGTTCTCTTCATTCTCCGGGTCAGTACGATTACAGCGATACCACATTTATATAGTTTTATGGGTTTTCTGTTTACAGTGTTCCCTATGAGATAAAACTGACCTGTTCTCTTCATTCTCCGGTCAGTACGATTACAGTGATACCACAGTTATATAGTTTTATGGGTTTTGTTTTACGCCGTTCCCTATGAGATAAAACTGACCTGTTCTCTTCATTATCCGGGTCAGTACGATTACAGTGATACCACATTTATATAGTTTTATAGGTTTTGTATTTACAGTGTCCCCTATGAGATAAAACTGACCTGTTCCCTTCATTCTCCGGGTTAGTACGATTACAGTGATACCACATTTATATAGTTTTATGGGTTTGTTTTTACAGCGTTCCATTTGAGATAAAACTGACCTGTTCTCTTCATTCTCCGGGTCAGTACGATTACAGTGATACCACATTTATATAGTTTTATGGGTTTGTTTTTACAGCGTTCCATATGAGATAAAACTGACCTGTTCTCTTCATTCTCCGGGTCAGTACGATTACAGTGATACCACATTTATATAGTTTTATGGGTTTTGTGTTTACAGTGTTCCTTATGAGATAAAACTGACCTGTTCCCTTCATTCTCCGGTCAGTACGATTACAGTGATACCACATTTATATAGTTTTATGGGTTTGTTTTTACAGCGTTCCATATGAGATAAAACTGACCTGTTCTCTACATTCTCCGGGTCAGTACGATTACAGTGATACCACATTTATATAGTTTTATGGGTTTTGTATTTACAGCGTTCCCTATGAGATAAATCTGACCTGTTCCCTTCATTCTCCGGTCAGTACGATTACAGTGATACCACATTTATATAGTTTTATGGGTTTTCTGTTTACAGCGTTCCCTATGAGATAAATCTGACCTGTTCTCTTCATTCTCCGGTCAGTACGATTACAGTGATACCACATTTATATAGTTTTATGGGTTTTGTATTTACAGCGTTCCCTATGAGATAAAACTGACCTGTTCCCTTCATTCTCCGGTCAGTACGATTACAGTGATACCACATTTATATAGTTTTATGGGTTTTGTTTTTACAGCGTTCCCTATGAGATAAATCTGACCTGTTCCCTTCATTCTCCGGTCAGTACGATTACAGTGATACCACATTTTTATATAGTTTTATGGGTTTTGTTTTTACAGCGTTCCCTATGAGATAAATCTGACCTGTTCCCTTCATTCTCCGGTCAGTACGATTACAGTGATACCACATTTATATAGTTTTATGGGTTTTGTATTTACAGCATTCCCTATGAGATAAATCTGACCTGTTCCCTTCATTCTCCGGTCAGTACGATTACAGTGATACCACATTTATATAGTTTTATGGGTTTTCTGTTTACAGCGTTCCCTATGAGATAAATCTGACCTGTTCTCTTCATTCTCCGGTCAGTACGATTACAGTGATACCACATTTATATAGTTTTATGGGTTTTGTATTTACAGCGTTCCCTATGAGATAAAACTGACCTGTTCCCTTCATTCTCCGGTCAGTACGATTACAGTGATACCACATTTATATAGTTTTATGGGTTTTGTATTTACAGCGTTCCCTATGAGATAAAACTGACCTGTTCCCTTCATTCTCCGGTCAGTACGATTACAGTGATACCACATTTATATAGTTTTATGGGTTTTGTATTTACAGCGTTCCCTATGAGATAAAACTGACCTGTTCCCTTCATTCTCCGGTCAGTACGATTACAGTGATACCACATTTATATAGTTTTATGGGTTTTGTATTTACAGCGTTCCCTATGAGATAAAACTGACCTGTTCCCTTCATTCTCCGGTCAGTACGATTACAGCGATACCACATTTATATAGTTTTATGGGTTTTGTATTTACAGCGTTCCCTATGAGATAAAACTGACCTGTTCTCTTCATTCTCCGGGTCAGTACGATTACAGTGATACCACATTTATATAGTTTTATGGGTTTTGTATTTACAGCATTCCCTATGAGATAAATCTGACCTGTTCCCTTCATTCTCCGGTCAGTACGATTACAGTGATACCACATTTATATAGTTTTATGGGTTTTCTGTTTACAGCGTTCCCTATGAGATAAATCTGACCTGTTCTCTTCATTCTCCGGTCAGTACGATTACAGTGATACCACATTTATATAGTTTTATGGGTTTTGTATTTACAGCGTTCCCTATGAGATAAAACTGACCTGTTCCCTTCATTCTCCGGTCAGTACGATTACAGTGATACCACATTTATATAGTTTTATGGGTTTTGTATTTACAGCGTTCCCTATGAGATAAAACTGACCTGTTCCCTTCATTCTCCGGTCAGTACGATTACAGTGATACCACATTTATATAGTTTTATGGGTTTTGTTTTTACAGCGTTCCCTATGAGATAAAACTGACCTGTTCCCTTCATTCTCCGGTCAGTACGATTACAGTGATACCACATTTATATAGTTTTATGGGTTTTGTATTTACAGCGTTCCCTATGAGATAAAACTGACCTGTTCCCTTCATTCTCCGGTCAGTACGATTACAGCGATACCACATTTATATAGTTTTATGGGTTTTGTATTTACAGCGTTCCCTATGAGATAAAACTGACCTGTTCTCTTCATTCTCCGGGTCAGTACGATTACAGTGATACCACATTTATATAGTTTTATGGGTTTTGTATTTACAGCGTTCCCTATGAGATAAAACTGACCTGTTCCCTTCATTCTCCGGTCAGTACGATTACAGTGATACCACATTTATATAGTTTTATGGGTTTTGTTTTTACAGCGTTCTCTATGAGATAAAACTGACCTGTTCTCCTCATTCTCCGGTCAGTACGATTACAGCGATACCACATTTATATAGTTTTATGGGTTTTGTATTTACAGCGTTCCCTATGAGATAAAACTGACCTGTTCCCTTCATTCTCCGGTCAGTACGATTACAGTGATACCACATTTATATAGTTTTATGGGTTTTCTGTATACAGCGTTCCCTATGAGATAAAACTGACCTGTTCTTTTCATTCTCCGGGTCAGTACGATTACAGTGATACCACATTTATATAGTTTTATGGGTTTTGTTTTTACAGCGTTCTCTATGAGATAAAACTGACCTGTTCTCCTCATTCTCCGGTCAGTACGATTACAGCGATACCACATTTATATAGTTTTATGGGTTTTGTATTTACAGCGTTCCCTATGAGATAAAACTGACCTGTTCCCTTCATTCTCCGGGTCAGTACGATTACAGTGATACCACATTTATATAGTTTTATGGGTTTTCTGTATACAGCGTTCCCTATGAGATAAAACTGACCTGTTCTCTTCATTCTCCGGTCAGTACGATTACAGTGATACCACATTTATATAGTTTTATGGGTTTTGTTTTTACAGCGTTCTCTATGAGATAAAACTGACCTGTTTTCTTCATTCTCCGGTCAGTACGATTACAGTGATACCACATTTATATAGTTTTATGGGTTTTCTGTATACAGCGTTCCCTATGAGATAAAACTGACCTGTTCTCTTCATTCTCCGGGTCAGTACGATTACAGTGATACCACATTTATATAGTTTTATGGGTTTTGTATTTACAGTGTTCCCTATGAAATAAAACTGACCTGTTCTCTTCATTCTCCGGGTCAGTACGATTACAGTGATACCACATTTATATAGTTTTATGGGTTTTGTGTTTACAGCGTTCCCTATGAGATAAAACTGTCCTGTTCTCTTCATTCTCCGGGTCAGTACGATTACAGTGATACCACATTTATATAGTTTTATGGGTTTTGTATTTACAGCGTTCCATATGAGATAAATCTGACCTGTTCCCTTCATTCTCTGGGTCAGAACGATTACAGCGATACCACATTTATATAGTTTTATGGGTTTTGTATTTACAGCGTTCTCTATGAGATAAAACTGTCCTGTTCTCTTCATTCTCCGGTCAGTACGATTACAGTGATACCACATTTATGTTTCAAAGCATATTTATTGGTATAATAGCCAGAAATAGTACACATGTACATAGTAAATGAACTTATACCTATAATAACATTAGATAATGTCAAATACAGAAATCCAGTTTTAAGAGGTACAAAGTAAAGCACCATAACAGACGTAGGACAGTATAAACCCATCCAACGGTACGAGTTACATAAGTAAAGCAGTGCCAGACAAAGGCTCTTCTCTCGTGACTCTACCAGTTCCAAAATTAAAAAAGACGGGGGGAAGGGGGTTGTTGGGGAAGAGAGCAGTCAAATCTTCCAGGTGCTAGAATAAGCTGTCAAAGGGACAGGGAATACTGCAGACTAGGAGAAGTAGCACAATTTAACCATGGATTCCATATCTCTTGAGTATCTCTCTTTGGTGTCATTTAAAGTGGCATTAAGTTTTTCAAATAACGCAATGCGATTAACCCTATTAAAAACTGCCGACACTGAAAGTTAAGGAGGCATCCACCTGTCACGGACGTATCGAGACATACGGACGTTCCTGTGACAGGTGGCAGGAGATCTGTGAGACTGGCAACACGTGGTTTGATCGGACATGTTTTCCTTTTGTATCAAGTGACGTCTGTGTTGTTTCTGGTGCTTGTCGCACCTTCTTTCCCCGATTGTGGCTATTGGGGTCATTTAACCTTTTCTATGTATTTTTGTTTCTCCCACTATGCTGTGCGGTTTATAGCTTCTGTTAGACTTTGGCTTAGCCTGTGTTTGGTTCTCTGCTGAGTTCCTGGTGCTACCAAAGCTTTATTGAAGATACAGTCAGGTCCGTAAATATTGGGACATGGACACAATTCTAACATTTCTGGCTCTATACACCACCACAATGGATGTGAGATGAATCGGACAAGATGTGCTTTACCTGCAGACTGTCAGCTGTAATCTGAGGGGATTTACATCCAAATCAGGTGAACGGTGCAGGAATTACAGCAGTTACATATGTGCCTCCCACTTGTTAAGGGACCAAAAGTAATGGGACAGAATAATAATCTTTCACTTTTTAATACTTGGTTACAAATCCTCTGCAGTCAATTACAGCCTGAAGTCTGGAACGCATAGACATCCCCAGACGCTGGTCTCATCCCTGGTGACGCTCTGCCCGGCCTCTACTGCAACTGTCTTCAGCTCCTGCTTGTTCTTGGGGCATTTTCCTTCAGTTTTGTCTTCAGCAAGTGAAATGCTCAATCGGATTCAGGTCCGGTGATTGACTCGGCCATTGCAGAACATTCCACTTCTTTCCCTTAAACTCTTTGGTTGCTTTTGCAGTATGCTTTGGGTCATTGTCCATCTGCACTGTGAAGCGCCGTCCAATGAGTTCTGAAGCATTGGGCTGAATATGAGCAGATAATATTGCCCGAAACACTTCAGAATTCATCCTGCTGCTTTTGTCAGCAGTCACATCATCAATAAATACAGGAGAACCCGTTCCATTGGCAGCCATACATGCCCACGCCATGACACTACCACCACCATGCTTCACTGATGAGGTGGTATGCTTAGGACCATGAGCAGTTCCTTTCCTTCTCCATACTCTTCTCTTCCCATCACTCTGGTACAAGTTGATCTTGGTCTCATCTGTCCATAGGATGTTGTTCCAGAACTGTGAAGGCTTTTTTAGATGTTGTTTGGCAAACTCTAATCTGGCCTTCCTGTTTTTGAGGCTCACCAATGGTTTACATCTTGTGGTGAACCCTCTGTATTCACTCTAGTGAAGTCTTCTCCTGATTGTTGACTTTAACACACATACACCTACCTCCTGGAGAGTGTTCTTGATCTGGACAACTGTTGTGAAGGGTTTTCTTCACCAGGGAAAGAATTCTTCGCTCATCCACCACAGTTGTTTTCCGTGGTCTTCCGGGTCTTTTGGTGTTGCTGAGCTCACCGGTGCGTTCCTTCTTTTTAAGAATGTTCCAAACAGTTGTTTTGGCCAGGCCTGATGTTTTTGCTATCTCTCTGATGGGTTTGTTCTGTTTTTCAGCCTAATGATGGCTTCACTGATGGTGACAGCTCTTTGGATCTCATCTTGGGAGTTGACAGCAACAGATTCCAAATGTAAATAGCAGACTGGAAATGACCTCTGGACCTTTTATCTGCTGATTGTAATTGGGATAATGAGGGAATAACACACCCCTGGCCATGGAACAGCTGAGAAGCCAATTGTCCCATTACTTCTGGTCCCTTAACAAGTGGGAGGCACATATGGAAACTGCTGTAATTCCTGCACCGTTCACCTGATTTGGATGTAAATCCCTCAGATTACAGCTGACAGTCTGCAGGTAAAGCACATCTTGTCCGTTTCATCTCACATCCATTGTGGTGGTGAATAGAGCCAAAAATGTTAGAATTGTGTCCATGTCCCAATATTTATAGACCTGACTGTAAGTGTTCCCCTTCCCCTTTTGTATTTTGTTTATATACGTGTGTGTTGCATTTCCCTGTTTGTCATTAGGCCTGAGGGAGACTCCTGTTCATCCTTCCCTTCAGAGGAACAGGTTGTCTCAGTCCTGACATTAGTTCCATGGTCCTATAGGGCGAGATAGGATTCTAGGTATCCGGTGTATGAACTTGCCTACCTTTGGGGCCTGTTCATACTAGTAGTCTGTTAGGACTGGAGTTAGGATTTTCTCTAGGAGGTGTCCATCTGTGGTGTTTTCCTCCCACACACGAGCATGACATTAAAAAACCGCCAAAACAGTCATTTTTTTTCTTGTTTCAGTACAGCCATGGATCCTATTGCTGCACTGGCCGGACAGCTGCAGGGGCTGTCTTTGGGGGTAGCTGACCTCCGCACGACCGTCTTGCAGATCCCAGGCCAATGCGCCTTAAAATTTGCAGAGCCCCCCCCCCCTCATTGTTATACGGTGGCCACAGGGTCCCCTCCCCTCCATTGGTGGCAGTGGCAGATTACACTGCTGGGGCTCCGATCGGTTACCATGGCAGCCAGGATGCTACTGAAGCCCTGGCTGCCATGGTAATCTCCCTGCCGCTATGTTTACTATGCACAGGGCAGCAGGGACAATGTGAAGTCCTATTCACCACAGTAGAGCTCTATGGGGGTGAATAGGACAAGGGATGATAAGATCCAGGTTATAGCCCCTAAAGGGGGAAATGGTTATTAAATAAAAAGTTTTAAAAAAACACCAAAATACTAAAAGTTTAAATCGCCCCCTTTCCCAATTTTACATCTAAAATTTACAAACAATAAAAAATAAACATATTACATATCGCCACATCCGAAAAAGTGTGAGCTATTAAAATCTAAAAAAATATAATTCTGCTCTGGTGAAGGCCGTAACAGAAAAAAAAAAAAAAAAACGTCAATTCGCCATTTTTAGTCCCCTTGTCCCCCTGAAGATGTCACTGGATGTGAGAGGCATGTGGTGCTGTATTCTCCAATATGTAGTGCTGGCTCTCTACTGTCACCTGCTTCTCATCCTTTTTTTAATTATATGCATTTTAAATTTGGCTCCTAAATATTTTCGTTTAGGAGCCAATGGCCCTGGTTATTTTTTGTAGTCTGGAGCACTGGATCTAGAGACCACAGGCTGCTGGTCCTAGTGGTGGTTACCAGGCCTATCTCGAGCCTAAAGTTGCCCTCCCGGACAGATTCTCTGGGGGAAGTGATAATTTAATTTTGTTTAGGAAGGCGTGCAAATTGTATTTTAGGCCACGTCCACACTCATCTGGGGATGAGATTCAGAGAGTCGGTGTGGTTATTTTGTTGCTTAAGGGCCCCGCTCAGTCATGGGCTTTTTCTCTGCCGACTGTATCGCAGTCTCACCGGTTTGGTGAATGAATTTTTCAAAGCTCTGGGTCTCATCTATGATGACCCGGATGGGACCACCCTGGCCGAGACCAAGTTACGTCAGATAGAGCGTTCTGCTGAGATCTATTGCTCTGAGTTTAGGAGATGGGCTACGGATACTGAGTGGAACGATCCGCCTCTCCGTAGTTAGTTTTGTCAGGGATTATCTGAGAGGCTGAAGGACGTTTTGGCCTTTCACGAGATTCCTGAGTCTCTGGAAGCCACTATTTCTCTTGCAGTACGCATTGATAGACGCCTGAGAGAGAGATCTAGGGGCCCCCACTCTCAGGACGTACTATCACATAACGTACCATATTCTTCTGACACTTTTGGTGAAGATATTCCTGGGTTTATGTCTGGGGACGAACCCATGCAGTTAGGGGGAGCTACTCCCGGATCCACTTTTAAGCATTTTGGTCATAGAAAGGGAGTGTGTTTTTTCTGCGGACAGAAAGGACATTTCATCAATGTCCATGCATTCAACCTCAAAAAGAAATAAAAAGGGACGTTTAATTCCAATCTGACTCTTTGAGGGGTGGGAGGAGAGTCAGAAAATGTGCATTTATCTGTGCCTGGTAGTACCCGATTTCTCCTGACTGCTGAGGTGGCGCTAGAGTCCAAGACTGTGGGGATTGAGGTGTTTATCGACAGCGGGGCCGGGGTGAACCTGATTGATGCACGGGTTGTCTCCAAGTGCATTAGAGAAGAGGGGCACTTTGAGAACCTGGTCATGCCTTTCGTGTTGACCAATGCTCCTGCAGTTTTCCAGCATTTTGTGAATGACATTTTTCATCACCTGGTGGAGAGGTTTGTAGTCGTGTATTTGGATGACATTCTTATTTATTCTCCAGACGTGGAGTTACATCAGGATCACGTTAGACAGGTGTTGCAGATCCTAAGAGATAATAAATTGTACGCAAAATTAGAGAAGTGTGTTTTTGCGGTACATGAGGTGCAGTTTTTGGGCTACCTGCTGTCATCTTCAGGTTTTCGAATGGATCCAGAGAAAGTCCGTGCTGTATTGGACTGGGATCGACCCGAAAATCTGAAGGCTCTTATGCGGTTTACCAACTATTACCGAAAATGTATTCAGAACTATTCGACAGTGACTAAGAAAGGGACGGATGTCTCAGTGTGTCTAATTTGCCATTGCGAGCCTTTTCTGCGGTTAAAGGGCTTCTGTCACCCCACTAAACTCCTTTTTTTTTGTGTACTTATAATCCCTATCCTGCCATATTGCTATACATTATGTTATTAATAATTTCCGTTCAGTAGATTTAGCAAAAAACTTACTTTTATGATATGCTAATTACCTTTCTACCAGCCAGTAGGGCGTCTACTTGCTGGTAGCCGCAGCAGAAAATTGCCCCCTCCTCCTGTTGATTGACAGGGCCAGCCGCAATCTCCTCCTCCAGCCGGCCCTGTCAGCATTTCAAAAATCGCGCACCTGTGTTCATTCGGCGCATGCGCTCTGAAATAAGGAGGCTCACCTCCTCAGCACTCCCTCAGTGCGCCTGCGCCGATGACGTCTTCACCCCACTAAATGAGTTTAGTGGGGTGACAGAAGCCCTTTAAGGAATGCTTTTCTTCCCCCCCCCCCCCCTATATTGGTGCAGCCGCATGTATCACAACCTTTCATTGTGGAAGTTGACGCGTCCGAGGTGGGGGTAGGAGCAGTTTTATCGCAGGGCCCGTCACCTGGTAAATGACGTCCATATGCATTTTTCTCTAAAAAAAACTCTCTGCCGCAGAGGGAAATTAGGATGTGGGTAACAGTTACTGGCCATTAAGTTGGCTTTTGAGGAATGGCGTCATTGGTTGGAAGGGGCGATTCATCCGATCACTGTGTTCACTGATTACAAAAACCTGGCTTACCTGGAGTTGGCGAAACAACTGAACCCGAGGCAGGCCAGATGGTCTTTGTTTTTCACTAGATTCAATTTCATTGTCACCTATCATCCTGGGGTTAAGAATGTCAAGGCGGACGCCTTGTCACGGAGTTCTCCTGGAGGTGGTGATTTTGAAAATCTGCGTCCGATACTGTCGGAGGGGGTGGGGACACCCTGGGAGCAGATCCACTGCCAACCTCATCTCTCATGGATTCTGGTGGCCGGGGTTGCGGATTATGTGTCAACCTGTAGTACCTGTGCATGCACTAAGGTGACACGTACTCAACCTTCTGGATCTCTACTTCGGTTGCCCATCCCATCCAGACCATGGACTCACTTATCCATGGATTTTATCACTGATCTGCCTAATTCGTCTGGAAAGACAGTGATTCTGGTTTTAATTGATCGCTTTAGTAAGATGGCGCATTTTATAGCATTATCTGCTCTACCTAATGCAAAAACACTTGCAAAAGTGTTTGTTGATAACATTGTGAAACTTCATGGCATTCCCTCTGACATGGCCTCGGATCGTGGGACTTAGTTTGTTTCCAAATTCTGGAAGGCGTTCTGTACTCGTCTGGGGGTGCAACTGTCTTTTTCTTCAGCTTTTCATCCTCGGATGAACGGACAGACGGAGCGCACCAATCAAAGTCTGGAAACTTACTTGAGATGTTTTGTCTCTGAGAACCAGGAGGAGTGGTCTTCATTTTTGTCTTTGGCAGAGTTTGCCATAAATAATCTTAGACAGGAGTCCACTGATAAGTCGCCGTTTTTTGGGGCATATGAGTTTCACCCGCAGTTTGGCACATTTTTTGGTTCTGATACTTTCTGTCCACAAGAAACATTAAGTTGAAGGTTCCTTCCTGGAAGTTGGGTCCAAGGTTTATCGGCCCGTATAAGATCACAGCCATTATTAATCCTGTAGCTTTTCGTCTTGAACTCCCTCAGGCCCTGAAAATTCATAATGTGTTTCACAAATCTTTGTTGAAGAGATATGTTGAACCTATGGAGCCGTCTTCCTTGTCACCCGCTCCTGCCATGGTGGACAGCAGTTTAGAAATTCAGATCGCAAAGATAATTGACTCTCGAGTTCTTCGTAGATCTCTTCAGTATCTTGTTCACTGGAAGGGTTATGGACCAGAGGAAAGGATGTGGGTACCGGCATCTGACGTTAATGACAGTCGTTTGGTGAAAGCTTTTCACAGGTCTCACCCAGATAAGGTCAGTCCTGGGTGCCCAGAGGTCAACTGTAAAAGGGGGGGGGGGGGGGTACTGTCACGGATGTTCCTGTGACAGGTGCCAGGAGATCAGTGAGACTCGCAACACGTGGTTTGATCTGACAGGTTCCTTGTGGATAAATTCATGTCTGTGTTGTTTCTGGTAATGGCCACAGGTGTTGCTTATGTGGTTATGTAACCTTCCCTATTTATTGTAGCTTCTCCCACCATGCTGTGCGGTTTATAGCTTCAGTCTTGTGGATTGCTGGTGTTTGGATCTCGGCGGAGTTCCTGTGCTTCCATAGCCATTTGAAGTTAAGTTTCTCCTTCCCCTGTTGTTTAGTGTTGGGGTTTTCTTGTGTTGCTCTTTCTCCTGACATTTGTGTTTAGGCCTGAGGGAGACTTCTGTTCGTCCTACCGTTTGGAGGAACAGGTTTTCTCTTGTCCTGACATTAGTACCAGAGCCCTACAGGGTGAGTAAGGACTTTAGGTTCCTGTGTATGAACTCACCTACCTCTGGGGTCAGTTCATACTTGCAGTCAGTCAGTACTTTGATTAGGGTTTCTCTAGAAGGTGACCTGCTGCTTTCCCTATTTTTCAGGCCTTTTCCCCTCACCCCTTTCCCTCCTACGTTCGGTGTGGGTTTCCCTCCCACACTGAAGCGTGACACTTTACTGCAAGAGCGATGAGACTATGGACTCTTTACTGCAAGAGCAGTAAGACTATGGACTCTTTACTGCAAGAGCAGTGAGACTATGGACTCTTTACTGTAAGAGCAGTGAAACTATGGACTCTTTACTGTAAGAGCAGTGAGACTATGGACTCTATACTGTAAGAGCAGTGAGACTATGGATTCTATACTGTAAGAGCAGTGAGACTATGGACTCTTTACTGTAAGAGCAGTGAGACTGTGGACTCTTTACTGTAAGAGCAGTGAGACTATGGACTCTTTACTGTAAGAGCAGTGAGACTATGGACTCTTTACTGTAAGAGCAGTGAGACTGTGGACTCTTTACTGTAAGATCAGTGAGACTATGGACTCTTTACGGTAAGAGCAGTGAGACTATGGACTCTATACTGTAAGAGCAGCGAGACTATGGATTCTATACTGTAAGAGCAGTGAGACTATGGACTCTTTACGGTAAGAGCAGTGAGACTATGGACTCTATACTGTAAGAGCAGCGAGACTATGGATTCTATACTGTAAGAGCAGTGAGACTATGGACTCTTTACTGTAAGAGCAGTGAGACTATGGACTCTATACTGTAAGAGCAGTGAGACTATGGACTCTTTACTGTAAGAGCAGTGAGACTATGGACTCTTTACTGTAAGAGCAGTGAGACTATGGGCTCTTTACTGTGAGAGCAGTGAGACTATGGACTCTTTACTGTAAGAGCAGTGAGACTATGGACTCTTTACTGTAAGAGCAGTGAGACTATGGACTCTTTGCTGTAAGAGCAGTGAGACTATGGACTCTATACTGTAAGAGCAGTGAGACTGTGGACTCTTTACTGTAAGAGCAGTGAGACTATGGACTCTTTACTGTAAGAGCAGTGAGACTATGGACTCTTTACTGTAAGAGCAGTGAGACTATGGACTCTCTGCCTGAGGAGGTGGTGATGGTGAGTTCACTATAAGAGTTCAGGAGGGGCCTGGATGTTTTTCTGGAGTGTAATAATATTACAGGCTATAGCTACTAGAGACGGGTCGTTGATCCAGGGAATTATTCTGATGCCTGATTGGAGTCGGGAAGAAATTTTTTTCCCCTAAAGTGGGGAAAATTGGCTTCTACCTCACAGTGTTTTTTTGCCTTCTTCTGGACGAACCTGCAGGATGACAGGCTGAGCTGGATGGACCGAGGGCTTTTTTCAGTCTTACAAATATTAGGCTAGCAGTTGCAACTACTGTTTTGGCTCAGGACCCATTACAACCATCCGCGATGCTTATGAGCTTAGATGCCGAAAAGGCTTTTGGTCAGGTGGCCCTTTCTGTATGAAGTGTTAGACGGGTAAATTTGGTCCAAGGATTCACCTGTATATTCAGTATCTTTATATAAATGCAACTTCCCGTGTATTGGTCAATGGGTGTAATCCATCAGTGACTTTTTTTGGGAAACCAAACAAGGCTGCCCTTTTATTTAATATTTGTATTGACCCCTTCCTGGGTCATTTACTGTGAACCCCTACTTTTAAGGGACTCGCGATGCTATCTAGGGAGTTAGTCCCAACATTTGTGGATGATACTCTGCTTGTAGTAACTAATACAAAACCTGACCCCCCCCCCCCCCCCCCCCCCCCTTATACAGGAGCTCTGATGCTGCTGGGGTTTTCCTTGTCCGTGGAATGCTGACTGCCTAAAATATTTGGGAGTTTACTTGACGAGACTCGCAGCCAGATTATATAGATTCAATATCAATCTGTATATTAACAATTTACAATCCACTTTAGGTAAATGGAAGGGTTTTAGTTTATCGTCTCGGCCTATTAAGATGGCAGAATTCCTGCGTCTTCTCTACGTTTTACACGCCTTCCTGATCCGGCCCTGAAGTAGGAAAAAAGGATCAATTTCCTATATCGCACCTTTATTGGGGGGGGAGGGGGGTAAAGATCCTCCATAGCCTATAAATTACTCCAGCAGCGGAGGATAAATGGGGGGTTAATTTCCCTGATATCAAACACTACAATCTGGCTTCGGTGTTTTTAGGGTGGCGGCTGATTGGCTGAAAGGGACCTCCTGCTAATCCCAACCTAGATCATAGTGCTCTGCCTGCTGAGGTGGGAGCGAGGTGCCACCATGTCCAGCTCTCTACCCAGGAGTCTCTTCATCTTCTAACCCTCCACATGATCCTTATTGTCAGGACAGTCACTCTCGGGGCACAACCTCTCCGATTTCTGCTTCATTTGGAGGGACACCGCACGTATTGGATTGAGGAGTTGTGTTCTAGGTATCCGACTGTCACGTTCCATTCTTTTATATTATTTTCTAATGTTTTTATTTCAGGTTGACCTAATAAAGGAGTGCATACAGTGTGATGGGATGAGTAGTACTTTACAGCAGGCATAGACAATGGGAGTAGTATATCGGAGCCATTACGTCAACCTCCCGACACCAGCCGGTTATTAGAAGCGGGGTGGGTAATGGGGGATTAGCACTACAGAACCTGTTCACCTCTCCTCCACAGTTAGTGGAGCTAGAATCCGAGCAAGCAGGCGGCGCGCAGGGACCCCCGCTGAGCCCTCAAGTAGGGTCATATCCCTGAGATCGGCGGATTGTTTAGTAAGCATTCTTTTATATTAAATCAGACAGGCGCCCATGTGACAAGTACATTATTATGTCTCTCGGGGTGGGAGTGGAATCCATTTAACCGGACAGATTGCCGTCATGCGCACTTCCGATTCCCCTTGACAAAGTGGAGACTGGACGGCCGTTTCCTATAATGCTATCCTGAGATCTGGGCTCGTTTCCTAGAACTGTCATACAGAATGGGGCTTTATCCAGCCTCGGAACGTGTCGCTCTCCTGATGCCGGTTCATTGCACTGCCTGCGGTCGTGCCTGGTTATTAAGCCCTTCTGGACACAGATACCACCGTTTACTACCACACTCCTGACACATTTTGCTTCTGATGAACCTCTATGGGCTATTTTTGGATATTTAGACCCCAATAAATACCTGTTCTCCGGGATCCCGTAAACATATTGTGCAGCTTTGGATCCACAACGCACTCCTCCGCTTAAGCTCTTCCTGGATAAGTTGTCTTTTCTATTTAAAATGGATTGGGCTGAGGTTACTGATTAACTCCGGACCGCCTAACGCAGGATCGCGTTCCGGAGGCGGCAGCCCTGCGCGCAGTCACGCATATATGGGTCATCTCGCGAGACGCGAGACTTCCTGTGAACGCGCGCACACAGGCGCGCGCGTTCACAGGATCGGAAGGTAAGAGAGTTGATCTCCAGCCTGCCAGCGGCGATCGTTCGCTGGCAGGCTGGAGATGTGTTTTTTTTAACCCCTAACAGGTATATTAGACGCTGTTTTGATAACAGCGTCTAATATACCTGCTAACTGGTCCTCTGGTGGTCCCATTTGTTGGATCGACCACCAGAGGACACAGGTAGCTCAGTAAAGTCCCACCAAGCACCACTACACTACACTACACCCCCCCCGTCACTTATTAACCCCTTATTAGCCCCTGATCACCCCATATAGACTCCCTGATCACCCCCCTGTCATTGATCACCCTCTGTCATTGATCACCCCCCTGTCATTGATCCCCCCCCCCCCCCCCCCTGTAAGGCTCCATTCAGACATTTTTTTGGCCCAAGTTAGCGGAATTATTTTTTTTTTTCTTACAAAGTCTCATATTCCACTAACTTGTGTCAAAAAATAAAATCTCACATGAACTCACCATACCCCTCACGGAATCCAAATGCGTAAAATTTTTTAGACATTTATATTCCAGACTTCTTCTCACGCTTTAGGGCCCCTAGAATGCCAGGGCAGTATAAATACCCCACATGTGACCCCATTTCGGAAAGAAGACACCCCAAGGTATTCCGTGAGGGGCATATTGAGTCCATGAAAGATTGAAATTTTTGTCCCAAGTTAGCGGAACGGGAGACTTTGTGAGAAAAAAATTAAAAATATCAATTTCCGCTAACTTGTGCCAAAAAAAAAAAAATTCTATGAACTCGCCATGCCCCTCATTGAATACCTTGGGGTGTCTTCTTTCCAAAATGGGGTCACATGTGGGGTATTTATACTGCCCTGGCATTCTAGGGGCCCTAAAGCGTGAGAAGAAGTCTGGTATCCAAATGTCTAAAAATGCCCTCCTAAAAGGAATTTGGGCCGCTTTGCGCATCTAGGCTGCAAAAAAGTGTCACACATCTGGTATCTCCATACTCAGGAGAAGGTGGGGAATGTGTTTTGGGGTGTCATTTTACATATACCCATGCTGGGTGAGAGAAATATATTGGCAAAAGACAACTTTTCCCATTTTTTTATACAAAGTTGGCATTTGACCAAGATATTTCTCTCACCCAGCATGGGTATATGTAAAATGACACCCCAAAACACATTCCCCACCTTCTCCTGAGTACGGAGATACCAGATGTGTGACACTTTTTTGCAGCCTAGGTGGGCAAAGGGGCCCATATTCCAAAGAGCACCTTTCGGATTTCACAGGTCATTTTTTACAGAATTTGATTTCAAACTTCTTACCACACATTTGGGCCCCTAGAATGCCAGGGCAGTATAACTACCCCACAAGTGACCCCATTTTGGAAAGAAGAGACCCCAAGGTATTCGCTGATGGGCATAGTGAGTTCATGGAAGTTTTTATTTTTTGTCACAAGTTAGTGGAATCTGAGACTTTGTAAGAAAAAAAAATCAAAAAAAAAAAATCATCCTTTTCCGCTAACTTGTGACAAAAAATAAAAAGTTCAATGAACTCACTATGCCCATCAGCGAATACCTTAGGGTGTGTACTTTCCGAAATGGGGTCATTTGTGGGGTGTTTGTACTGTCTGGGCATTGTAGAACCTCAGGAAACATGACAGGTGCTCAGAAAGTCAGAGCTGCTTCAAAAAGCGGAAATTCACATTTTTGTACCATAGTTTGTAAACGCTATAACTTTTACCCAAAGCATTTTTTTTTACCCAAACATTTTTTTTTTATCAAAGACATGTAGAACTATAAATTTAGAGCAAAATTTATATATGGATCTCGTTTTTTTTGCAAAATTTTACAACTGAAAGTGAAAAATGTCATTTTTTTGCAAAAAAATCGTTAAATTTCGATTAATAACAAAAAAAAGTAAAAATGTCAGCAGCAATGAAATACCACCAAATGAAAGCTCTATTAGTGAGAAGAAAAGGAGGTAAAATTCATTTGGGTGGTAAGTTGCATGACCGAGCAATAAACGGTGAAAGTAGTGTAGGTCAGAAGTGTAAAAAGTGGCCTGGTCAGTAAGGGGGTTTAAGCACTGGGGGCTGAGGGGGTTAAGTGGAGTTTAAAGAACCGGACTTCTGGTGCTGAGTGTGGTTTCATGGGAGTGATAGCAGGTGGCTGAGTGTGGTGTGAAGCAGAGACCTTTCACCAGGATACATGTATTGAAATAGTTATATTACCTTACAGTGCGGCCCCCAGTGACGTCTTTCCACTTTGAAGAAAAAAAAAAAAGGACCCCCGCGCCCCCCCCCCCCCCCCCCCCTTTCATCCGCTGTGGTCCCTGTTTGTTTTGGCGCATCATATGCTAATGAGGCGATTCGGTTCAACTAGGCGGGGACTTGAATTTGTCCTGGGCGCGGTCATCTTCTCCCTGGCTGCGAGCGCATGCGAGATTCGAGAGAACTTGAGCTTTTACACATCCCGAGCCGTGCACCATCTTGGAGTCCCCGGCGCATGCTGCTGCTGCTGCCGCCTATGCCGCCGCCGCTCCAAGATGGCGCACAGCTCGGGATGTGTAAAACCTCAAGTTCTCACGAATCTCGCGAGAACTTGAGCTCCTTCTCCCTGGCTAAGAGCGCGGCTCTCTGATTGCATGCGCTCGCAGCCAGGGAGAAGATGACCGCGCCCAGGACAAATTCAAGTCCCCGCCTAGTTGAATCGAATCGCCTCATTAGCATATGAGGCGCCAAAACAAACTGGGACCATTTTTTTTCTCTGCTTGGTTAAGGGGCATGGCCTGGGCAACCAGGTGCTATAAACTGGACCACTGAACTCTCCCAAAGCTTGCTCTACATGAGGCTCGCCGTACCAAGTGGCTGCTGATTAAGTGGAGTTTAAAGAACCCGAGTTTAAGACGGGGAGCAAGAAACTAAGGTTTGATAGAATGTCCTTGTGTGTTGTTGGCTTAATTCAAGCTCGTCCTCCAACTACAGCAGACGGGGTCTAATTCTGACTCATATTAACTGTTTTCCTTCTTTACTCTTCATCCCCATTAAACATGTGCTCCATGGACAATGCCACTACGTGTGTGTCCTCTGCAGTGTCATCTGTTGCCAAGACCGTGAATGCCAAACAGTATGTTGTCTTCCGGGTGCTCGGGTTCGGCATATTGCGGATCGGATTGACAGATTGCTGGGTGGGGCTGGGGAAGACTCGGTGGTCATGGTACACATTGGCACCAATGACCAAGCCACTGGGAGATGGAAGGTCCTTAAAAATGATTTTAGGGAACTAGGTGAGAAGCTCAAGTCCAGGACCGCCAAGGTAATGTTTTCAGAAATACTACCAGTGCCACGAGCGTCACCAGAGAGACAACGGGCCGACTTCTCTGTCGGTTACAGGCTCTACAGTAGGGACGGGCTGCACCTTAATGGGGAGGATGCAACTGCCCTGGGGAAATAATATTAGTAGGACACCCCCCACATCCAGCCATCTAACTAAGGGGGTAGATAGTGTAGATAGAGAGTGGGATATAGAAGGGGACAGTGGGGGTTTAGTGGGGGCTGGAGTTAGCGAGGAAAATAGGGAGAGGACTGGGCAGAACTATACATTTATGAAAAATAGAACTGCTGGTAACAAGAACCTGTTACATACAAACATCAACCAAGATAACCAAAAAATCCTGGATATTCACTTTACTGGTAATAGTTATTTAAAATGTATTTTCACAAATGCCAGAAGTCCAGCTAGAAAAATGGGGGAGCTGGAGGCTGTGGTACTAGAAGAGCACCTAGGTGTAGTTGGTGGGGCTGAGACATGGTTGACTCCTCACATGACTGGGCTGTAAATATTGAGGGTTTTACACTATTTAGGAAAGACCAGGTCAATAGAAAAGGTGGGGGCGTCTGTGCCTGTATGTGAGGAGGGAAGACAAGTGTGAAAGAGGCAATTATGGGTGTGGATGGTGAGAATGTGGAAGTTCAAAGGGATATAAACACTGAAAAAATAATACTTGGTGTAATCTATAGACCCCTAACATCAGAGAAGAGATAGAAACCCAACTGTATAACCAAATAGAGCGGCTGCACAGGCGGGTACAGTGGTCATAATGGGAGATTTTAACTTCCCAGACATTGACCAGGGTCATGGTTCTGCCTCAACCGCAAAGGGGAGAAGATTCCTCAACTTGCTGCAGGACCACTTTATGGGCCAGTTTGTAGAAGCTCCCACTAGGGGCGATGCTCTGTTGGATTTGGTAATTTCTAATGATGCAGAGCTTGTTGGAGATGTTACTGTTCGAGAAACACTAGGTAATATATAAAATATATAAATGCTAAAAAACCTAGGTCTGAGCAGGTAGGTCCCCTAAATAATGTTAGTCACTGAAGATAAGGAAAAGGCAGATTTCCTAAATAGTTTTTTTAGCTCTGTATTAGGGCTGCACGATATGGGAATTTTGTGTGATTGCGATTAGGGCCCTAAAAATTGCGATAACGATATGCGATGCGATATTTTAAGGGAATTGTGCTAAAGGTCTATTTGCTTGGATTTTCCCATATGATCCGCTGACGTGGCTGGGTATGACATAGTTATGGGGGATCTGTGGATGACGCTGTTATGTGGGGGAATCTGTGGATGACGCTGTGTTGTGGGGGATCTGTGGATGACGCTGTGTTGTGGGGGATCTGTGGATGACGCTGTTATGTGGGGGATGTGTGGAGGACACTGTTATGGTGGATCTGTGGAGGACGCTGTTATGTGGGGGATCTGTGGATGACGCTGTTATGTGGGGGATCTGTGGATGACGCTGTTATGTGGGGGATCTGTGGATGACGCTGTTATGTGGGGGATCTGTGGAGGACACTGTTATGGTGGATCTGTGGAGGACGCTGTTATGGGGGATCTGTGGAGGATGCTGTTATGGGGGATCTGTGGAGGACACTGTTATGGTGGATCTGTGGAGGACGCTGTTATGGGGGATCTGTGGAGGACGCTGTTATGGGGGATCTGTGGAGGACGCTGTTATGGGGGATCTGTGGAGGACGCTGTTATGGGGGATCTGTGGATGGCGCTGTTATAGGGGATGTGTGCTATGACACATAGGGCCATGAGGGGGGGCAGCATAAGACATATAGCATCTTATGCTGGTCCCCCTCATGTGCACAGTTTAGGACACATGAGGGGACACATAGGGCCATAACTGGCTTTGTGTGTAAAGTATTTTACTAGTGTGTGAAACAATCTCTCTCCTATTGATAACATGGACGCCTCTGTACTCACTGTCACTATGAATGCACTGCAGCGAGCGGGCCGGCGCGTGACTGACGTCACTTAGTAACGCTCCTGCTTCCTGAAGTGGGAGGAGCGTTACTAAGTGACGTCAGTCACGCGCCGGCCGGCCCGCTCGCTGCAGTGCATTCATAGTGACAGTGAGTACAGAGGCGTCCATGTTATCAATAGGAGAGAGATTGTTTCACACACTAGTAAAATACTTTACACGCAAAGCCAGTTATGTGCGCGGGGCCCCTTCATATATAATCGCGGCATTTTCGGGTCGGCCAAATCGCCATATCGCATTTGCCGATTATCGCGATTCGATTATTTTTTCGATTTATCGTGCAGCCCTACTCTGTATATACAAAAGAAGAGAAAGGAGCTGATATCTGTGGTGCTTGGGCTGTTAGCCAATTGAGTATATTACTGGATGTACTAACTGTAGATATGGCCCAAGAGAAGTTAAATAGGGTAAATGTGAACAAGGCTCCAGGTCCAGATGGATTACACCCAAGAGTCTTAAAGAGCTCAGTTCAATCTTTGCTGTGCCCCTGTTTATAATTTTTAAGGATTCTCTAGGGACTGGTACATTGCCAAATGATTGGCGCAAGGCAAACGTGGTGCCAATATTCAAAAAAGGATCAAGGTCCTCCACAAGTAATTATAGACCAGTTAGTTTAACTTCTGTTGTGGGAAAAATGTTTGAAGGACTATATACAGGAGTATGTGACTAAATATTATTATAAGTGATAACCAGCATGGGTTTACCAAGGACAGAAGTTGTCATACTAACCTGATTTGTTTTTATGAGAGGTGAGTAGCAGCCTGGACAGAGGGGCGGCTATAGATGTAGTGAGGTGAGTAGTAGCCTGGACAGAGGGGTGGCTGTGGATGTGGTGAGGTGAGTAGTAGCCTGGACAGAGGGGCAGCTGTGGATGTAGTGAGGTGAGTAGAAGTCTGGACAGAGAGGCGGCTATAGATGTAGTGAGGTGAGTAGAAGCCTGGACAGAGGGGCGGCTGTGGATATAGTGAGGTTAGTAGAAGCCTGGACGGAGGGGCGGCTGTGGATGTAGTGAGGTGAGTAGAAGTCTGGACAGAGAGGCGGCTATAGATGTAGTGAGGTGAGTAGTAGCCTGGACAGAGGGGCGGCTGTGGATGTAGTGAGGTGAGTAGTAGCCTGGACAGAGGGGCGGCTGTGGATATAGTGAGGTGAAGAGAAGTCTGGACAGAGGGGCGGCTGTGGATATAGTGAGGTGAAGAGAAGCCTGGACAGAGGGGCGGCTGTGGATATAGTGAGGTGAAGAGAAGTCAGGACAGAGGGGCGGCTGTGGATGTAGTGAGGTAAGTAGTAGCCTGGACAGAGGCGCGGCTGTGGATGTAGTGAGGTGAGTAGAAGCCTGGACGGAGGAGCGGCTGTGGATTTAGTGAGGTGAGTAGTAGCCTGGACGGAGGGGCGGCTGTGGATGTAGTGAGGTGAGTAGTAGCCTGGACAGAGGGGCGGCTGTGGATGTAGTGAGGTGAGTAGTAGCCTGGACAGAGGGGCGGCTGTGGATGTAGTGAGGTGAGTAGAAGCCTGGACAGGGGGGCGGCTATAGATGTAGTGAGGTGAGTAGTAGCCTGGACAGAGGGGTGGCTGTGGATGTAGTGAGGTGAGTAGTAGCCTGGACAGGGGGGCGGCTATAGATGCAGTGAGGTAAGTAGTAGCCTGGACAGAGGGGCGGCTGTGGATATAGGAAGGTGAGTAGTAGCCTGGACAGAGGGGCGGCTGTGGATGTAGTGAGGTGAGTAGTAGCCTGGACAGAGGGGCGGCTGTGGATGTAGTGAGGTGAGTAGTAGCCTGGACAGAGGGGCGGCTGTGGATGTAGTGAGGTGAGTAGTAGCCTGGACAAAGGGGCAGCTGTGGATATAGTGAGGTAAGTAGAAGCCTGGACAGAGGGGCGGCTGTGGATGTCGTGTTTCTGGATTTTGCAGAGGCTTTTGATCCTGTCCCTCATCGACGCTTAATAAGTAAAGTAAGGTCTATAGGATTGGAAAGTATAGTCTGTAACTGGATTGAAGACTGGCTGAAGGACCGTGTCCAGAGAGTTGTGCTCAATGATTCCTATTCAGAATGGTCCTAGGTTATAAGTGGTGACCCCAAGGTTCAGTGCTGGGACCTTTATTATTTAATTTATTTATTAATGATATTGAGGATGGGAGTAGTAGTACCATATCTATATCTGCAGATGACACTGAGCTGTGTAGTACTGTACGGTCTATGGAAGATGTCCATAAACTACAAGCTGACGTGGACGCTCTGAGTGATTGGGCATCAACTTGGCAAATGATGTTCAATGTGGATAAATGTAAAGTTCTGCGTCTTGGTAGTAATAATCTCCGTGCTTCATATGTCCTAGGTGATGTAACACTGGGGGAGTCACTTATAGAGAAGGATTTGGGTGTCCTTGTAGATGGTAGGTTAAATAACAGCACAATGTCAATCAGCTGCTTCTAAGGCCACCAGGATATTGTCATGCATTATACGAGGCATGGACCCGCGGGGCAGGGATGTAATATCACCACTTTACAAAGCGTTGGTGCGACCTCATCTGGAATACGCAGTCCAGTTCTGGGCACCAGTCCATAGAAAGGACGCCCTGGAGCTGGAGAGAGTACAGAGGAGAGCGACTAAACTGGAGGGTCTGAGTTATGAAGAAAGATTAAAAGAATTTAATTTATTCAGTCTTGAGAAGAGACGTCTAAGGGGGGACATGATTAACCTGTACAAGTATATAAATGGGCCGTACAAAAAATACGGCGAAAAGCTGTTCCATGTAAAATGTGCTCAAAAGACAATATTAATGCTTATGAAAACGTGTAGAAATCTGAGTCTCACTTCCTTCTGGGATTCGCGTCCCCACCTTTCCCTTGGTTGAACTTTATGGACGTTTGTCTTTTTTCAACCGTATTAACTATGTGGCTGAAGAAAGGTGCAGAGTTTTTTTTTAAACTTGAGAAAGTTTTATCTCTTTGCTTCTGCAATAAATTCGGAATGATATTAGGGTTAACTGCTTTCAACTAATGGTGTGGTATCCGGAGCAAGTACTTCTAGGAGAACTGCCTCTTTAGGTGTATCTCTAGATGTCAGTGGTCGGTGTCAGTGGGTCCCACACAATTCTCACATAGAGGGATTAGGGTTACACACCCATGTAGAGCGAGTTTTCTGCAAGAGAACTGATTGTGTTGGTTACTATTCACCCCTCCCCCCTTCCTGTCCCTTCTTCTCCTCATCCCCTCAGATTATGGTTCCTTTTTCAATAATGTCAATTGTCCTCTCGTTGGACAGTAGCTGACATATTATTTTAGGGTATGGTCAATATCTAGCTTCTTATTTGTATTTTCCACAATACTACTTACCTTTATGCATATTTTGGGTTATGTTTTTTTAATTATTATTTCTGTGTTTGTTTTGAAAACCTTCAATAAATACAAGGTTTAAAAAATGTCAGTTGGTCGTTAGGCTTCTGCGCCAACCTTTGGCATTTTTCTTTGGGGATTCAGGGGGGTTGGCGACAAAGGTTCTTGTGACCGCTTAGCACCTGTAGCAGGAGATGATGGCTTCAGGGACCCATCCCATAATGTATCAGCTGGAGAAAAACCCAAGAACCCAAACCAAACCTCCAGAATATCCGGATCGTACCATCAGAATGGTGGCTGTGGCTGTGCAGACTTGATTTGCCGTTTATAAAGCAGAGAAGAAATAGGAGCGATCGCTTGCCTCAGTTCAGTCACCCCCAAATGTCAGTAGGCGACGCCATTCACTTCCACACTGTCATTATGGCTTTTGTAAGCTGTGAGGAGCTTTATCCGAGTAGCCTATGGAGTGGCCAGTCACCGAGCCTGTCCTCCACCATCTTACAAGTAGCAGTCCACTCAGAAGGATGAGAACTCAGGTCTATTGTGTGCCCTCTCTACCTTGCAGCAACAAGAGCGACCCGATAATTGTATTTCTTGCTCACACAGGCGGTTCTAGTCTTTTTGCTGTATCGCTTCGGGAACCATAAGTATCTGTAAGTTGTCCCACCTGGACCCGTTCTCCAGGTCCTCTATGTGGTCCCATAGCAGCTTGCCTTCTTTCCAGGCTGCTTGTAAGTCCGAATTAAACTGCTCAAAATGTTTATTCTCCTGGTCGTCCATAACCCTATCTAATTAACACCTTAATGACCAGGAAATTCCATATTTTCGTTTGTTACTCCAAGCCTTCCCAAAGCCATAACTTTTTTTATTTTTTTCCTTCACATAGCCATATGAGGGCTTCTTTTTTGCGGGACAAGATGCACTTGTCCCGCAAAAAAGGTACCATTTACAGTTGCATAAAATGTTGTGGGACGCGGGCAAAAAATTCCAAATGGGGTGGAATTGATAAAAAAAAAAACACCATGCCGCCACAGTTTTATGGATTTTATTTATTTATTTTTTACTCCATTTCCAATATGGTAAAACCG